>NW_025401068.1:15510402-15563975 GCF_015345945.1 Tribolium madens
TTACTTTTTATAAGTCAAACATTTTTTTAACAAGAGAGTGTGAGGTTTACAAAAAAAATTTGCACAGCAACAATTCTTGCAACAAGCTAGTTGTCTAAAAAAAATGTGGTAAGTTTCCATTAAAAAAAATTGTTTCTATGTTTATCTCGTAAGTATAAACAATTAATTAATACTTAATTTTTTTTTGAATAGCACACCTATAAATTTATTTGCCAAAAAAATTGATAGTTTCGCCAGAATAAAATCGTTTCCAAACTTTTGGACCATTCTGTATAATAAACTATTGAACATAACTACAAATTGTAAAAATGTAACGTGTTATTATCATTCCCTATAATTTGTTTTAAAATACCATTCTTGAATAATCAAACAATAAACACATTTGCAAATTGATTAATAATAATTGGTATTTAATTGGTAGTAGCATCATAATAACATCCAAATCCAAATGTGGTTGCAATCGCTGCCATTTCGTAATAAACGAGTTTATACCTTATTACTGTTGTACAACTGTGAAATCTGAATACAATTGCATATTATTTATTAATTATTTCCATCACGAGCTTCAATTAATTATGAATAAATGTTTGCGTATACCTCGTAAAAGTGTAACATGGCAAATAGTTGAAGATGGTCAGTTAACAGACTATCTCATTGATATTCAAACAACCATTTTGTGACTCATGTTATTAATTCAACAGGGAGTGTCTTGGAAAAATCATCAAACTGTTTTACAGTTTAAATTTAGATTCTGATGATGATGAAGAGTTCAAACATCTCGTAAAATAGAAATTTCCTCCTTCTGTTTAGACAATTTTTTTTAGGCTTTCCACGAGCTGAGAAAATTTCAAACCAAATTAAAAAATCACAAAGCTAGAGTGGTGGTACCTAATAATTTACAGGAAAACAGCTAAAACACTACCTATTTGGCTCCGAAAACATATAATTAATGTAGGTTGCAATTAGCGCTACAAGGTGTCTAATAAAGTTATCTGTATTCTTATATACCTTATGGTCTTTTTATGGTAGCTTGTTGTTTTAAGTACCATCGTGTAAATTATTACTACCTTGCGTACTACTTAAGTTATTTATTTTGTGTCATTGACGCAATAATTGCTATTTGAATAATTGAAAACTCATTTAATTTTCTTGAAAAATAATTCGTAATGCACAAAAAAACACAAATTTTAGCTCTGAGTTTCAAGTAATATTAAAAAAAAAAACGTAGTCTGTTTTTTCTTTAAATGGAAATTAGCAAGTCAAAATTTTGATGAAAAAATAGGTAGCAGCTTGTCTGCTGTACCGAATTTGTTCCTTTTTTGGTGTTCCGTCACTAAATTTTCTTAGACAATTTTTTGTATTAACGTTTAATGACATTGTTTTCAAATTAATTCAAAAAACCGGTACTTCCAACTTGTTTTATTAAAATTACTATGAATGAATTTACTAGTGGTGCCAACGTTAAGACTGTTTGGTATTTCTATTAAAAAAAATAGACTTTACGTTATTTGAAAAGAAAAGTTGACAAGTTGTCTGGAAAAAATGAAAAAAATATTTGCAACTCGTTGCTGCAAGAATTTACATAATTTATGTTTGAAGAAGACAATACGTGATTTACAACTCTTTCAGTAAAGGTAACGTATTACCCACAAATCTAAAAGAGATAAAACTCTTTCTTTTACAGGTTTTAAATACGGTTTTACGATTTTTGCACTTCATTTAGAAAATTATTTATGAGTCGTTTTATCTCACTTAACTTAAAATAATAAATACCCCGTACTAATTTACTACTAGTGTGAAAGTTACGGTTGAATTATTATTATTATTACCCAGGGCGGCTGATGTGATTTATCATTTTCTTCCAGTTACACCTCCTACATAGTAGAAGTGTTCGAATTTTTTTTTATTATTTTATTTTACCAAAGATTATTGGAAGTATTCTCAACTTTGTTACTTTTAATTTTTTTTACTAGATGCAATAAAGAAAAAACGGTACCTACTTATTGAGAAAAAGCATGTTTAATGTTTATTATTATTCTATTCTGAATTTAAAGTAATTTAAAAGTACACGTGAAATAATTCCTAACATCTATGTACTTATTTCTTCTACACACATGTTAAAAATATAATGTCAAAGCTTTATTCACTAGCAAATATTTACGACTCAGCTTTCAAACAAAAAGAATCACGTTATCTCACAATTGATAATTTAATGCTTCGAGTTTGCAAACGAGGCATGCTTCAAGTTATCTTTATCAATCTTCCTTTCTCTTGTGTTCAACCATAAAACGAATGGAATAATCGCTACATTTACATGTTGAAGTGAGGAGAAAACCAGGCGTTGTCTTTTATATCCTTCTTATTATTTTTCTCGATAAGAGTAAAATATTTAAACTTGCGCGAATTCTAAAGATGCGTAGTATTAAACAATGGTTTCAAACCACGTAATTTTGTAAGTATATTTTGGTGTACTTAAATGAGTTTAAATAAAAAAGTTTTAAACTTAATATAAGTATGTCGAAAAAATACTTGCAAAGGCAATGTATTTAATATTTGATAATTATTTTTTGCTATTTATGAATGTAAATATTTGAGAGTGCTTTAAAACAAATAATGATCAACTGCGAATTTAATTAACTTTCTTATTTACAAATAAAACCCATTAAAAAGTGTCGTTGTCTAATTAGAACAACAAACTTTGGTCTGAAGTTCTCACCATGTTGTTTGCCCTAATTTCAAGCTTACTTTGACACAATTTCACGTTCCGACTAAAGTTATGTATTTAATAAGTTAATCAAAGTAAAATAAAATAAAACTTAGCACCTATTTTCTATACAATAAAATAACAGTAAAACAAATACCATTCCACTCATTTAATCAGAAAAAAGAGTTGTTAAAAATGCTTTTAATAAATTTTTGGCTTCTTCGCGATTAATTTGAGGTTTGGCAATGCAAACCTAGCTCGAATAATACTACTCTAAAAAATTAAAGAAACAAAAAAAAATTCACAAATTTTTTGGTGATTTTTGAAACTCATCGAAAAATGGTCGTATCCAGATTAAAAAAAAAACATTTTGAAGCTTTAGGTTTCTAGTTTTGAGACCTTTTGGCAAATATTTTTCCTGTGCTACGGTTCTATACTTACTTATTATATAAGACAAGAAAAAAATTTTAAATTTTTATAGTTTTGTTTTTGGCCCACGCACGTGGAGAATTTTTTTTTTTAGTTAAGTCAATTCATAGGTCGGATAGGAAGAAACAATGGACTGCTCAATTTTTGAAAACAAATTCAATTTTTTTTTAAATTTGTAAAAATTCAAGAAACCAATATTGATTAATTTAAAAAGAAAACAATATTTTTTTTAAATCTTTTTTCGATTTTTTTTTTCAAATTTAACTAATGCAAAATTGTAAAAGAAAGCTGAAAAAAATTGTTTTTCTCATCTTGAAGAAGATTAGACGATGTTCAGAAACAATATGTACAATTGTTCCTTTAATTCTTTTGCAAAACTTTGATCAATCGGTCCTAGAAAACGGTTTGATGGATCGATTTAAAAATTTACAGAAATATGGGGGGAACATTAAGCTGTAAAAACACCTAAAAACATTAGTCTTCCCATCAATATTAGCGGTAGATTTACTAAAACAGCGCAAAAACTTACTTTTTTCACTTTTCTTTAAACCAATGTTAAGGGTAAAAAAAAATATTTTCCAAAAAATCATAAGACAGTCTTATAAGGTATTTATTCCAGTTTTTGACACTACCCTTATATTCTCTGTGTGGTCATTGGTTGCTGAGATATCGATGATCAAAGACAAGATGATCCTTTTTCATTTAAAGTCAGATATCTCGGCGACAAATTGTCGAAAAGAGAATATGAAAAAAGCATATTAAAGGTGAAACTAAAAAAAATCGCCACGTCTGTGGACCAAAAACAAAAATATAAATATTTTGTTTTTTTTTTCTTGTGCTATTATTTAGAATTGCGTGATAACCGTAGCACAGAAAAAATATTTGCCAAAAGACCTCAAAAGGTTCAAAACGGCTTTTTTTTAAATCTAGATATGACCATTTTTCGATGATCCTTTAATTTTTTGGAGTAATTAATTGTGTAACTCGGCGCTAAAATTTTTTAAGCATGCACCAAAATCAAATCATTTGGTAAGCACAAAGATTCTCACCTCTCCAATATTATAAAGTTATTAAGTTCTTTTTTTTAGTTCTGCCGCAAACGTTCTATGAAATTTAGTCCGCACCAAATAAAGCCATGAGTAAAATTTTCTGAATGTAATTAAAATCTCGGAGCTATAAACACGGGAACAGATTGCCATTAACATAGCTTCTATAAGTTATGCATTCAAATCAATCAGCAATTCGTAAATTTTCGATAACGGAATTGGAGATGACACAGCTTTATTCATAGCCTTTTGATGTAGTTTTGGTCTTGCACAACAAACAGCGAATTGAGAGAGGGCAAATAGGTTAGTGTTTGGCTCACAAACATGTACACAAGGTATACAAAGCTGGTGCATATTTTACAACGTTTCTACAGTAATAATAAAAGCGTAGTGTTATCGGCGACCTATTTTCTGCAGTTACGCTAAATTTGGATTACATTTTGATGAATCTCCTCCATTAAAAAATCACGAAATAACACAGCATTGCAGGAAAAATCAAATTTCATTTTAATGATGTAATCGAAACGTTGCATAATTACGATAATTATATCTTTTGGATGTACGTTAATTACAGTTTTTCATACGACTTCCAATTAGGGCTCGCATTTTTCTGCTTGATGGATGGATTATGATCTAAAAACTTTGACACGGAAGTCAATTCGACAAAAATTTGACCGAACCAATTATGTTTTTAGTGTTGGTCGTTCTAAACTGTGATAATCCGAGTGGCGACCCTGTTTTTATCTAGTAAATCTTGAGGGATTGGACGATTACACGAGACGAAAACTATTACTTTCTTGGACGTTTTACTAATGCACTTTGCATTCACTTAATCACACTACTAAATTACACACCTTATTTAGGTCTAATCTTAAAGGATATTTCCTTTTGATTGTGACAAAAAGCTGAAAATTAGTTGTCGTAGATAAACTCAAACAGCAACTTGTCATTGTTCAAGATTTAAGACACAATAGGCGCTTGTTTCGTGATTTTAATAAGCATCTGATTTGAATAATTTCAAACTAAATCAAAGCGACAGAAGTGAATAATGAGACAAAAGTGAAGAAATTTTTTACACGAAACATACTGGATGGCCTCAGCGATACAATCACATTTTATGTCATCTTTATTGAATAAAAAGATCACGAATTTGTAATAAAATATCTATTCATCACTCGTAAATCGTAGCGAACGATCCGAAATTCTCATCGACTCGATAATTTTCCAGACAATTTTTTCTGTATAAATAGTTCTGCTTATATTTATCGTTTATGGCTGATTCAAATCATCTATGGCACTTTGGTTTCGACCTGGAATTCAAATATGTGGGAAGTAAATGAAAACAAGAGCTTTATTGATTTCCTTAGATTTGCCAATCACGCAATAACTAAAAATTTTTTGTTGGCACATACAGAGTGTCCCAGCAAGTTGAAAAAGTCCAACCTTTAAATGGTAAAATTTAAAAAAATCATATAGAATGTTAATAGATAGTTCATCGCCTAAAATTATTTTCAACTATACAGCGTGTCTCAATAATAAGTTACGATACAAAATGAAACACCATATGTTTCTTAGCGTTTTTGGATGTAGATTTTTATGACAATGTTTTTAAGCTAAACTTTTATTGGTCGATTTTGCACGGTTCTTGACGAAAACATGCTTTTTTTAAAAATTTATTAAACAAAAACTAAGACATCTAGAAATATTTTTTTACTACCACAAAGAAGAAGGTACAAGCTATAAGGTTGTAACATTTTTTAGTGTGTTGCATTTGCAAAGATAAAAAAAATGAAGGCGTTTGTTAAAAGTTCAATAACTTAAAAAATTTAAATGGAACACCCTATTTATTGTTTTTGCATTTAAAAGATTATTAAATTGTCTTTCTAAAATTATTTACTTTTAGGTGTTTATAATCAATAACTAAAAAGATATTTAACGTTAAACATTAAAAAAAATACTATTGTTTCAGTAGCCAAAAAGTGCACAGTTGCACAAGAGATGGAAGAAATATCACTTAATAATCACATTGGTGTTAAACTGAATCCATTATTCTTTATTTTTACAATAAAATAATTTGAATTTTAGTATTATGTTAAATTGAACCCATTACTTTTCATTTTTACAATAAAATAATTCGAATTTCAGTATTTATAACGACTTTTACAATCTCTGAATAAATCAACAGAAAAGTGTTCCATGGTGGAATTACTATGGTCATAATTTTGATAGGCATTGTTGCTACAATGTATGAATGTTAAATATCTTTTCATTTATCGATTCTAGACGTTAAAAATTAATTTTTTAATCTGTTAAATGCAATAATAAAAAATGGGGTGTTCCATTTACATTTTTTAAGTTATTTAACTTTTAATAAACTTCTTAATTTATGGCTATAATGAAAAATTTTCAATAAATATCACTATTAGAACTCCCAATACTTTTAATGTGGGGTTTAGTCGGAACAGCCTGTATTTTCAAATCTGTCACTTGAAAAAAAACCTTTTGAAACATAAAACTGAATATTTCTCTTTGTCTTCGTGAGCCTAATATTTTAAGGAAAAATTCACAACTTGTCAACCAAATTATTTGAAGTAACTTGAAGCTGTAAACGATTTTACCAGCCGACTATTCAATTACGGTATTAAAGAAAATTGCTAGGTATTTACCAGACACGTACCCTAATAACAGAAATCAATTTTACTGGGAATAATTACCTCTCATTAACTAATATACATACACGCCATCATCGTCCACAGCGCTTGGAGGTAATAACAGTTGTCTGTAAATAATTCGCCACTTAAATGGTAGTTTAGCTCCACCCCTACTGCACATAGTCCGAACGATGTGCTTATTACTTTCAATTAGTTTTATGTGTATTTCAACTCTGATTGCTTGCAATTATGATCAACGGCTGACTCGGAAGCTTTTTCCGTAATTAAAATTTCATGTACGAAAATTACAAGGTAAGCAACTGTTCCTGCTACAGGACTATACAATTCACAAAAATTGGACAAAAATTATTTATTTTTTTCTAAAAAATCGAATGTGAATTACTACTCGAGAGTAGAATATGCAAATACAATAATTGTTCTATAACTATCATAGATAGTTTGTAAAAAATGGTGAACAGAAATACATCTCATTTTCGATGATTCACCCACCTATTATTTAATTAGCGTTGTTCATATTTATAACGATTTTTTCATTTCTCCTATTTTGGATAGTTGTCTAAATTAAGAAATTATAACAATTACATTCCTGCCCCGATCTAAACCCATTATACAATTAAAACCTCATTTAAAATTATAAACCTACACATATAAAATGAATTAACATCATTTATTGGTCTCAGAAATATTTTTAGAAATTTGAAAGGATTGTATTAATTAAAACTGATTTTTTATAATGTAATAACTCACTTTTTAAACTTTATTTTGATAACTGAAACTTTTTTTAATATTGCGTCTGAAAGAAAGCTTATTTCGATACCAAAACCGATGCTTTAATGAGCCATGTCAACACCAATTTGGGTGCTAAAATAGACTAGTGCAATTTAGTTTCTTGAACTTGGTAATGGTGATTTCAGCGGCGTTTTGAGCGATTTCTTTTATTTCACGTGGTGTGTATGAAATATATGCACTATTCATTGTTAATTCAACAAAATTTTGAAAAATATTCGTGACTTGACTACCAAAATCTACCTTATTAGGACAAAAGTTTCTAAATTTTGTAAAATCCTACTTTAATGTTGCAAAAGTACGTAAAATGCGCAAAATAGAAAGAATAAAAACTTATTTTAGTCATTTGTGGAAACTCGTTTTTTATAAACGCGTTCTTTAATATACTGTTAAATTATGCATTAAAGAAGTGAAAACTTGATGGGGTGATATTTTTTTGAACACTGGACTAACATTACTATAAAAAGTAGCACTAGACTTCGGCATAGTACCTATTTTTGTGATTTATGCAGCATACTGGTCCAAACCGAACAAACTTTTAAATTTGGTACAAGTTACTTCAATTTCTCCATCTATCACATTGTCAACATTTACATGTTACTTAATCTTGTCAACTGATTTTGTAACAAACAAACCACATGTTTCTTTTATAAACTCCTTACAACAGTCATGAATCAAGTTCATAGTCGTGATTATCAAGTAATTTCACAAGAACACGATTCTGGGCACAACTAATAAAATATTCTAGTCTACCTTGTCCGTAAACTTGTCCTTGTTGTTGCAGCCTAGTCTAGACGAAAACACATACAAATCAATTCCATTGGATTTTTTAACGGTACCACCAACACAGGTGATGTCTCTAGATTTGGCTGTTTGACAGGACGTAATCGTTGTAATCCCACCCTAGTTTTTAAATCTTAAAACTTAAGGATTAAACCTGAGAACACCACTCAACTTTAAGTCACCATTTAATTGTGATGAAACGACAAATAAATACAGCTAGTGAAAAAGTCCATTAGTGACCTTTAAATGCTAAAATTAAAAAAATGTATAGGACATTGATAGATACTAATCTAGTGCATCACCTAAAATTATTTTTAACCATACAGCATGTCCCAAAAATAAGTTAAATACAAACTTGTGTTTTTTTAAATGAAATGATCTGATTTTTTTTAAATGGAAGGCCCCAATTTTTTTTTTAATAAATGAAAGAGAATTTAATTCTGCATCGATCTGTATTAACATTCCCTGTACCTAAATTTAATGATTTCCAAGTTATTTTAACTTTTTTTTGCAAAGAAATAAATTCATTACTTTCCATGGTACTTTTTGCATAGTATGCCCTGGAAATATTTATCACTGAAAAAACGAAAAATTTTTTCACAATTGTGTTATTCTTTTCGTAAAAACAAATTAAATTTATTTAATCTAAATTTGAATAACTTTGATATTCTATTTTTTTCTTATTTCGATGATAACCTAAGCTAAAGTAGCTAATGAATTTCTCACAATATCAAAAGAAGTTACTATAATTTGAAAACTATTAAACATAGATATAGGAAATGTTAATACGAACTAAATTCTCCTCTATTTAGAAAAAATCCCAATACTTTTGTGGGGTTTAGCCGGTAAACCCTGTATAGATGTGGTATATGGGCTATACAGAAATATTAATAGTTATGATGTTATGAAGCTAGAAATAAGTTTAGTAATCTAGTCTATCAGTGACTTAAAAACTTGGTTTGTATGAACTCAAAAACTTTTGCGTTAGAGTACTAATTAAGTGCCTTTCGTAGAAACTTAAAACATGTAAATACTTATCTTAAATTTACGAACTTCAAGCATAAATCCTGTCACTATTTTACGTAAAATGTACTATAAAAAAGCTAATAACCAATAGTTGCACAAAAATGTGAACTGACAAGCGAATAAAACTTATAAACTCGTGAAAAAATCATATTTCCAGTAAAATAATTTTCTGGTATAAATAATAATAATTAGAGACTGGGTTTAAAACGTTAAAAAATGCAAAAAAGGATTCTAAAAAAAGTACAGTAAAAACATAAAATAGGACATTATAATAAGAAAATATGTCATAAAAGTATAGAGAATAAATGTTTTTTAATTTATAATATCTCAGATAATATGTTTTATAAAAAATCAAATTCAGTATATCCCGGATTGAGTTTACAAAAGTAAAAAAATGTATCATTGATTTTACTCCAAGACTTCAAAAGAATCACATTTTTGCTTAACCTAAAACAAACATCAGTAATTTTTTTTCAAGAGAAAAATGAACTGAAATGAATTTTTTTCCTATTGAAAACTCAAGAAGGAAAAATAAGTGACAGAAAAGCGATAACAAAAAAAATAAATAAATTATTCGTGTTTAAAAAAATTTGAAAAAATATGGTTTTAGGACAAAAAAAAATTGTCGTTTTAGGACGCAAAAAAATTGTGTAAGAACTCAATTCATCTGAAACGTTTAAAATTTTGGGTCCCGTCTAAATAGAATCAATCACCTAAAATCCGGTCTCGACTAATAATGTTACAATTTATTCCTTAGGAAACCTTTAAACTGTTTTAAAGAAAAATTTGCTCATGATTCCTTTCTAAAATTCATACAATCCACTCGTTTCACACAAATAATGAGCAATCTTGTTTATAAATTTGGATATGTTATTGCTTTCTTGTAACAAAATAAGTATTTATTTAGTGCATTTCGCAAAATCGAAGAAAAGAGAGACCGATTTCGTGGCTAATCGTGACCTGTAACCCTTATTTATGTTATCGTCGTGGCATTTATAATGCCTGTTAAAAAAATGACAAGACTTTTCTTGGTAGGGAATGTAAAGGGAATATCGCGCACCGACACGGATCATCATCGTTCATTAGCATAATGGCCGGCTTTCCACAAAACAAATGTCCTGAAACTAATAGTGAACGTTCTGCAGACAAAACTAAATTCAAATGCACATTATAATCATTGGATGTATTCACGAATCGTTGGCCAACTCTTTAACCATCGTATTAGAAAATCGGCTCTTCTTTCAAGATTATCAAAGAGCACGAAATTTCATTACAGATGATCCCGGTTTATTTATTCAATGTGAATTCGGGCTATTTTTGGATGAATATTTTTCCCGTTCCGATTTAACAATGTTCAAAGGAATAAACATGCAATCGGTTCCGATTTAAGGCTCTAGGGTACCGAATGAATTGTTATTAAATGGTGTACTGAAAGTTGCATACTTTTTTTAGACCTGCATTCTGTGGCAGCTGTCAATCATCCGACCTTCCTGGTCCCTTTAGTCATAAAATGGAAATAATGTAAACAAATAGAATTTCACCATTATTTCAGAGATTCAGATTCTAACTCAATAGAAAGAAGTTCTTTTTTCTCCTGATTTTGGACTTTGAATAATTTCTTCTTTTTTTATTTTTTTTACAATATGTCACTTAGACAAATGAGTTTTCGCAAGTTAAATAAAAAAAATGTGTGGGAAAAACATAATTTTGATAAATAGCAACTAAAAGAAACAGCTTTAAGATAAAAAACAAAGTCATTTTTAATGACGCCATTGTGATAGGACTTAACAAGCAGAGATAAAGTCCAAAATCAAAAGAAAAATTAACTGCATCAGAATACTGAAGTTTTAATTACAGATTTGCTCGTTTCAAGTGAAGCGAAAAATGTTTCTCCTTTGCAGTTTTGGCGTAAAATAAGAGATATTTTTTTTTCCTCTATTTCAATAAATTTATTTATTTATTATGCATAAGGTGAACAAAAAGTACTTATGGAACCAAGCTTTTTTTAATATTTGCCTTTAGAAAATGATAATAAAAACTAAAGTGGTGTTTTTGAGTTTTGCAATTGTTTTTTAATGGTAACTTATATGAATTTTTTTTTAAATGTGAATAAAACATATAAATTTGTAATCCATAGATGAGCGGCAAAATTATGGAATAGTCTTATTAAAACTGAAAATGTTTTTTTTGACAAAAGTGCTGTTTTTGAGTTTTGCAATTGTTTTTAAATGGTAACTTATATGATTTTTTTTTTTAATGTGAATAAAACATATAAATTTGTAATCCTTAGATGAGCGACAAAATTATGGAATAGTCTTATTAAAACTGAAAATGTTTTTTTTGACAAAAATGCTTGAACAAGTCAATTTTCTTTTTAAAAAATACACAATTTTCCACTTGATTTAAAATTCAATAGATCTTTTAATTGTCGAAATAACAACCCAAAATATTAAATGTACAGTATGTCCCCGGATTAAGTTTACAAGAGTAAATTTTTTTTTACGCCAAAACGAGCAAATCTGTAATTAAAACTTCATTATTCTGATTCAGTAAGAAAAAGTTGATTTTTTTTTGATTTCGGACATTTTCTCTGCTTTTTAAGTCGTATCACATTAGCGCTTTTACTTATTTCACAACTATATGTCATTTTGACAATTAATTTATTAATTAAATAATAGTAGCTCTTGTTAAAAATGACTTTGTTTTTATCTTAAAGCTGTTTCTTTGAGTTCCTATTTATCAAATTGTCATCATTGTCAAAAAAATAAAACCGCCAATGTGATGAGATTTAAAAAGCATAGAAAAATTTTTTTAAGTCGATCAATTGCCCGTTTGTCTTGTATCTGACGATGTTTTTTTCTAGGGCTAACAAAAAACTTGTAACTTTCCAATACAAGTAATAAATAATGGAAGACTGCGAATTGTAGGCGGGTGGAAACGATGACTGAAGGAAACAGTACGAGAAAGACTGCCGGAAGTCTGCTTTGGCGTTCCGCGGAAGTAGAAGCGAAAAAGCCGCAGGCTCTCCAAACTAATGACTTATTCTTACAAACTCATAAATCTGCTCTGGACAGGTAGTCAAAATGACATATTAATTGTTAGATGAACAATTCCTGCCGATAAGGTTCCAACACAAAATCCCCAACTTAATGAAATAGATTTTGAAAACAATTTTTTGGTAATAAACAAAATGAGACATTTTTTAAATCATTCAAATTTTAAAGAAATAAGCTGATAAAAGTAAAAAATTGCGCATCGAAAATTAACTAGAACTTTTTTTTCTTAAAAATGCATGCTTGTGCATAGATTGGATTGAAAATCAAAGACTACACCTACTTCATTAATATTCATGTGTGTACATAATTATTCATGAATAGTAAATCAAATTTTAGAACCTACAACTCGTTTCACCTGCTGCAAAACGAATTCATATTTTCTACCTTTAATGGATAATAATTCAAAAAATATTGATCAAAATTATGCAATTTTTTTTTAAGTTTTGTCACTCATATTTCAAAATTTGTATTCAATGTATACAGTGTCCCAGCGAGTTGAAAAAGTCCATAGTGACCTTTAAATGGTGAAATTAAAAGAAAAAAAATACTATACTATAAAGCGTAAATAAGTTACAATACAAACTTGTGTTTTTTTAAATAAAACACCATATTTTTCTTAGCGTTTTTGGATGTAGATTTTTATGACAATTTTTTTAAGCTAAGCTTTTATAGGTCGATTTTGAAAATAAGACGGTTTTTTGACGAAAACATGCAATTTATAAAAATTTGTTACACAAAAACTAAGACATCTAGAAATATTTTTTGTTACTACCGCAAAGAAGAAGGTACAAGCTATAAGGTTGTAATATTTTTTTAGTGTGTTGCATTTGCAAAGATAAAAAAATGAAAGAGTTTGTTAAAAGTTCAATAACTTAAAAAAATTAAATGGAACACCATATTTATGGTTTTTGCATTTAAAAGATTATTAAATTGTCTTTCTAAAATTATTTTATTTATTATTATTTTATTATATTATCTACTTTTAGGTGTTTATAATCAATAACTAAAAAGATATTTAAGTTAAACATTAAAAAAAAATACTATTGTTTCAGTAACCAAAAAGTGCACAGTTGCACAAGAAATGGAAGAAATATCACTTAATAATCACATTGGTGTTAAACTGCATCCATTATTCTTTATTTTTACAATAAAATAATTTGAATTTTAGTATTTATAACGACTTTTACAATTGTTGAATAAATCAAAGGATGAGTGATCCATGGTGGAATTACTATTGTTGCTATAGTATCAACAATGCCCAGATTGTTGCTACAATTATAATTGAATGTTAAATATCTTCTCATTTATCAATTCTGGACATTAAAAGTTAATTTTTTTAGATAGACAATTTCTCAATCTATTAGATGCAAAATAAAAGATAGGGTGTTCCATTTAAATTTTTTAAGTTATTGAACTTTTAACAAACTTCTTAATTTATTAATCTTTACAAATGCAAAACACTAAAAAATTGCTACAGCTTTAAATTTTGTACTTTCTTCTTTGCAGAAGTAAGAAAAAATTTGTTCTAGCTGTCTTAGTTTTTGTGTAATAAATTTAAAAAAAGTATATGTTTTTGTCAAAAAACCGTCTTATTTCTAAAATTAAGCAAAATCGACTAATAAACATTCAGCGTAAAAACATTGTTTTAAAAGGCTACATCCAGAAATGCAAGAAACATACGGTGTTTCATTAAATAAATTGTATCGTAACTTATTTTTATTTACCATTTAAAGGTCACTATGGACTGGGACAGCCTGTATAATTATTTTCTTAAATTTAGCAAAACATCTAACTACAACAAGTAACTTTAACTTTTAAATTCACCATTGAAATTGAATTTAAATATAGGTAAGTTAAAGAAGCTGAGAAATCAGTGGAATCTCCGTAAGAAATCTATGTTATGACCAAAGTTCAAGTGAACGTTCCATTAAAATGCAGAATCAAAGTTCAGACTCTCAACAGAAAAGAAGGAAATTAGATTCTAGAAAACATCACGACGTCTAACAATGTTTAGAGTATATATTGAGGTCTTCCATTGGTAAATATGTTCCCGATTTAATTTTCCGAAGCTATGTTTCTTACGTGGATCCAATATGATGTAACTAGAAACGCTGAAACGAAGCAGGCTATCGATAAATTAAAAAAATTCCCAGATGAAAAAAAAAAACACTTGTTCGTGTTGTGTTGTAATAAATGTTCACAGAAAAATGAAATGAATGCGAATGATAAAGAGAATTTGAAATCTAAGCTTTGAATTGAAAAAATGCGGTTTTTATGGGAGCTTTGATACACCGAATACCTCTCATTCTTGCGGCTAATGAAAACTAATTCGGATTGTTTTGTGGAATGTCAAATTTGCTCAAGTGAATGACAAATGTTTGAGCCAAGATAAATCTGTTTGGCACAAAAGGAAAGAAAGATAAAAAAATATGCAGCAGAAACCTTTTTCAGTGTTCGCTCCGGCGCCACACGCCAACAAACACAAGAAGTGCTGTAATGTAAAAAGCTAGTTTCCATGGGACAGGTCTACAAGGATAACGCAGAAAGGAGCTTGCTGAAAGAAGGATGCGAGGAGGCGAGTGGATCCTCCTCCTAGGGGAATGACGAATGCTAGGCGACAAACTCAATTACAGTAAACCACCGCAAAACCTTTGAACTGACTCGGCCCCAAAAGCATTCTGTTTTTCAACTTTCCGTTACTTGTGTTCTGTGTGACAATCGCGAAATATGTTGCACGTCCGGGAAAACTCGATTTGGCTATTTAACGGTCCTCGGGGTTTTATTAATCCACGTTAACTAGCCACCAAAATAATTTTCGGTGAGATGGAATTTTTTCTCAACAAACAAACCAGAGTTAAACCGAGGACTCTCTTTGTAAATTTCATCCGGACTTGTTTGAAATCCGACAATCTCCAGTGTCATTCCATGTCCATTAATTATTTAACTTAAAACCGCTTCTTTCATTATTCACAACGGTCGGAAATAACGAATATTCGAAAATAAATGGGGAATACCTCATTGCAGTGTCAACAACTTCGTTTTCAACGCGTAAATATTTTAGAGTTGATTTTAATTTAAAATGTGTACAGGTACTGCAACTCCACGGTCATTTAAATACATTAATTTCTGATGGTATTACTTTACCATTATAATTTTGGGGCTAACTTTACCATCCCCAAGTGGACTATTTATTATTCGTGATGTTTTTTCGAATAAAACTCAAAAATTCGAGCTCGACAATTTTGACCACTATGAAGACAATTCATTTAAACATCATCTAAAGTTATTGTTTACAATAGTTTTTTGATTTCTTTTTTAAAAAGAAATAAAAAATATGCAGTGCTTTTTTGAAAAAATGTTCGTGTTAAAGTGTTTTTAAAATGATTTGTTTTAATGTAACAATGCCGAAAGTTTTTCGTCAATTACCTCAAATAAAACCTAATTTAAAGGTGTTTTAATGGCTACTTACGTTTCCGGTGATAAAAAATAAATGCTACCAATTAAGCTTACCTGAAAAAAAAACTTCATATTAAAATCTGTTAACAAAAACTATCCGTGTTAAAATGCTGTTATACTAATGCTTTTTTATCTACACCTTTTTCAAGTGTAATTCAGAAACCATTACATCTAATTTTCATTTAGAGAAAACGTAAATTGTAATTTATATTACTCAATTGTCTTTCAGAAAGTGTTAATTGTAATTCAGAAGAGTGAAATGAGTTTCAGAAACCATGAGATGTAATTCAGAACAGTAAATTCAGTTTCATGTAATCCAGAAAATACCAATTGTAAGTCAGATGAGTAACTTACTGTTATCTTTATACAGGGTGCGCCAGAACTCGCGCCCCAGAAAAAAATGCCATATAAAAAAAGATACCACGAACATAGAAAAAAATGTTAAAAAATTTCATCTATAAAAATTAAATTTTGCACTTTGACTATTTATTTCTGTTGAAAAAATAATTTTCCAAGTTTTTTTGCTATAGTCTATTAAAAGAGGAAACAAGGAAGCTGTATTCTAAGTTATAATTCGGTTCAATGTTATATGTGGCTTTTATGGGCAAAATTTTTGTACCTTTACTAAATAATTGTAAAAAAAACATATACAAGATTATCAGTATCATTAAATAAGCATAAAAAATGTCAAATGACAAAAAATAAATGTCAAAATTTTTTGACAGAATTTTTTAAACATTTTTTCCATGTTACTGGTAGCTTATCTTACTTGAAAAATTTTTCGGGGCCGCTAGTTCTGGCGCATATGTATGTAAAAAGGCTTGTCCTGACATCCTTGAAAATTGGTAATTAGGCATACGGTTAAAAAAAGAAAAACGTGTTTCAGAACTTTTGAAAATTCCACCCCCAACGGGGTTAAAATTTCGTGAAATGTTCGTATATTTTTAAAGTTAATTCCATTGGTATTTGGACTTTCAGTTAAAAACCAAAAAACAGGTGTTTCAGGATTTTAGAAAATTCCATCTCCAAGAGGGGATGAAAGTTTGGATAAATATATAAAAATTCGTCATTTTTATTATTATTATAACTAAAATTTCAATTTTCAGTTAAAAATGAAAAAAAGTGTTTTAAGATCTTTGAAAATTCATCCCCCAAGGGGGTTAAACAGGGATGACAGTTTGTATTAAAATTTGTCATTTTTTGAAGTTATACCCTTGAAAATTGATATTTGAGCTTTCAGTTAAAAAAAGGGCAACACGTGATTTAGTATTTTTTCAAATTCCACTCCAAGGGGGTTAAACAGGGGATGAAAATTTGTATCAAAATTTGTCATTGTTAAGTAATACGTATCGATGAAAATTCGTTCATTTTAATATTACATCCATAAAAATTGTTATTGGAGCTTTCTATTAAAAATAAAGAAAAACATGTTTTATGATTTTTAAAAATACCACCCCCAAGAAGGTTAAACAGGGGATAACAGTTTGTATTAAAATTTGTGTTTTTGAAGTTATATCCCTTGAAGTCAACAACAGATTTTTATACTGTGTTGTGGTTTATCCTTGCTGATATGGTTTAAAAATTTCTTAAAGAAACGCTTAAATTTAAAAATTTCAATCCTGACTTTGTAAAAAGCCGTCCAACAAAAGACAGTAGGGGAGACTAAGAAAGTGTCAGATTTACTGGATTAAAAAAATTAATAATAATTAATAATTATTAAGAAGTTTAGAGATTTTGAGAGCTTTTTCTAAAATAGAAAAATAATCTCATGGGCGTATGACAAAAAAAAAACATTTAAAAAATTGATCAAGAATTCAAATTTTCAAAATTGTTTTTCTAAAACTATCTTTGAGATTTAGCATCAAAAAATATAATCTGTGTAAATTTTAGCAAGTTTATCTCAATGAATTATTAAAATAATTATAAAAAAATTCTTCAGCCTCTTTTTTTCTATTTTAACCCATAAAAATCATCAATAAGCACCATGTTGTTCGTAGTTTAAAAAAATGATAAAAACTGTTTGATGTCAAAAATTAGCTTTCAACAAGCAGTTTTTAGCCCTTTTCTGTAAATTTTGGAGCTAGCTTAGTACTCCAACTAAAGAAAATTCTAACTTCATTAATCGGTGACCGATTTTTTTGAAATTTTTACTGTTTCTGTAATTCATTCTAAGCTACCAAAAAACACAACAAAATGGTTTTTTGTTTGAGAATTTGAAATGTACTGACTTTTTGATTTTCAAAAGAAGAAAAATTCATAAGGAAATGTTTAAATTTAGTAGTAAAAATGTCATTCGAGACGTTTCAAAACATCGTCCTACAAAAGACAGTTGGGGAGACTAATTAAAAAAATTCTAGATTTGCAAAAAAGAAATTTTTAATTCTTAAAAAATGGTTAAATTAAAAAAATGTCAATCGAAATTTTTTTTAAAACATCGTGTTGCAAAAGACAGTGGAGGAGACTATCAGATTTTGTCAAAATTTATAGATAACTTACTGTTATCTCAAAATAAAATTTACACATAAACACGAATTATTTTATTTTCAAAAAGATTTTTAATAATGTAATTTTCAAATGAAAATACACCATGAAAAAGGTATAGACTTTTTTTTTCAATATTCCATTTCACGTGAGTAGAACACCAAAACCAAGATCGTTAAAAACAAACAGTTCCCCGGAAACCCCAACTTATTACCTACACGCTACGCCGGCGACTTGTACTGCTAATATTCCACTTTTATTAAAACATAGGTCAATGAACAAAGAAGAGGTAAGAACGCCGTTTTGCTTATCACTTGTGTATTTTTTAATTTTCCGCAACAGTTATTTTCACTAAAACTCGTCCTCTAAACCGTTTAGAAAACAACAGGGATTAAAAAATGATTTCAGCGTAAATGTGGATCCCTAAAATGAATAGATTTGTAATTACAGTGCATGATAATTCTCGTCAACGCCGACAAATTGCAAAGCTCGCTTTCAGCTGCCACAGTTCAATCCCCGAGCTAAGAAATGAATCGAAAGTAATCACCGATTTGTGAAAATCCTAATTTCCGGTGAACTATGGCATCATCCGAAATTACATGTTAACTAACTATAGGCTCAAGGTAAACGATTCGATAACAGACCGTAATCGAAGCTGAAAGCTCCTCGGTTGCGGCCGCATTTCAGCCACTATCTGTTGCTTTAGTATTCAACGCGTGCGGTTTCAGTGATCTCGTCATCCTATCATTGTAAATCGACCGTTGACTACACAGCGGTTACGGCTTCATATAAATCGTGACATACGATGAATAAACCATCATGTTGGCGGATTTTTACAGCAAATAGATAACATTTTGTCATTCTGTCACCGGTAATAAACATATCAAGAGTGATAACAATAATTAGGCAAATCAGATGTCATGAACTTATTGGCGGTATTGGCGATTTCACATTTTTTGCGCTGGTTGTGTGATTAAAATAAATTGTGTTGGAAGCCAACACACAAAATGTAAATACAAGCGGTTTGGTTCCAGAAAATAATAATTAATATAAATTAAAGTAATATAAAAAATGTGATCGTATTTTAAGAACGAAATTTTGTATTGTCTTTGAATTATGGGATTTTTTTGTCAAAATTGCAATTTATGGAAAAAAATATTTTTTTTATTTAATCCAACAGTAAATACAGGCTGCCCCAGGGGGTTGAAAAAGTCTATTAGTGACCTTTAAATGGTAAAACTAAAAATAGATAGATACTAATATAGTGTACCAATAATAAGTTACGATACTAACTTGTGTTTTTTTTTTAATGAAACACTATACCAGGTGAATAAAAAGTATGGAACGAAGCGTTTTTCTCGTAAACTAACCACTTTACAAAAAAAAATAATTAGTGTAGCGTAAAGTCCAATTTTTTTTAGTTTTCGAGTTCTGGAAATTTTTTTTTTTAATGGCAGCCCACTATGGTAATTTTTTTAATTAAAGATTATGATCTAAAAATGACCTCTAATTAAACAGAATTGTTTTCTAGTCAGTACTTTTTTTTTAATAAATTGTTAAAGTTGCGTTCCGAGCCCATCACGAAGATTTTCCGAACTTGAACGAGGGAGTCGTTTCATGACTTTGGTCATTGGAGAGCCCGTTTTTTGTGCAGGTGCTTTGGGGTGGTTCCGGATGGATCAAAAAATGTAAAAACAAATTATTTTCTTCTATTTTTAGTCGATTCGAAACCACCCCAAAGCACCTGCATAGAAATCAGCGCTCTCCCATGATGAAAAGCATGAAACAACCACTTCGGTTAAGTTCGGAAAATCTTCGTGATGAGCTCGGAACGCAACTTTAACAATAATTTAAAAAAAATGACTGGCTAAAAAACAATTTTATTTAATTAAAGGTCATTTTTAGATCATAATCTTTAATTAAAAAAATTATCATGGTGGGTTGCCATTTAAAAAAATTTTTTTTTTCTAAAACCCACAAACTAAAAGAAATTTCGAAAAATGTTATTCTTGATAAATGGTCACATTTTAATTGGACTTTACGCTACACTAATTATTTTTTTTGTAAAGTGGTTAGTTTACGAGAAAAACGCTTCGTTCCATACTTTTTTTCACCTGTTATGTTTCTTTTTTGGATGTAGCCATTTAAAAGAATGTATTAATCGATTTCGCTTAGTTTAGAAATAAGACGTTTTGTTTTTTTTTTTTTTGATGAAAATACGCACTTTTTTAAAAACTTATTCCACAAAAACTAAGACAGCTAGAACAAATTTTTTCTTACTTCTGCAAAAAAGAAAGTACAAAATTTAAAGCTGTAGCAATTTTTTAGTGTTTTGCATTCATAAAGATTAATAAATTAAGAAGTTTGTTAAAAGTTCAATAACTTAAAAAAATTTAATAAAACACCCTATTATTTTTTTTATTTTTGCTTCTGATAGATTCATAAATTGTCTACCTAAAAAAGCATTGTTGATACTATGAAAACCATAGTAATTCCACCACGGATCACTTATCTGTTGATTTATCGAGAGATTGTAAAAAGCGTTATAAATACTGAAATTCGAATTATTTTATTGTAAAATAAAGAATAATGGATTCAGTTTAACGCAAATGTGATTATTAAGTAATATTTCTTCTATCTCTTGTGCAACTGTGCACTTTTTGGCTACTGAAACAATAGTAATTATTTTTTTTTATTGTTTAACGTTAAATATCTTTTTAGTTACCTAAAAGTAAATAATTTTAGAAAGAAAATTGAATAATCTTTTAAATGCAAAAACAATAAATAAGGTGTTCCATTTAAATTTTTTAAGTTATTGAAGTTTTAACGCCTTCATTTTTTATCTTTGCAAATGCAACACACTAAAAAATATTACAAGCTTATAGCTTGTACCTTCTTCTTTGCGGTAGTAAAAAAATATTTCTAGATGTCTTAGTTTTTGTGTAATAAATTTTTAAAAAGTGCACGTTTTCGTCAAAAAAACCGTCCTATTTTTAAAACTAAGCAAAATCGACCAATAAAAGTTTAGCTTAAAAACATGGTCATAAAAATCTACATCCAAAAACGCTAAGAAACATATAGTGTTTTATTTAAAAAAACACAAGTTTGTATTGTAACTTATTTTTGAGACACGCTGTATAGTTGAAAATAATTTTAGGTGATGGACTAGATTAGTATCTATCAACGTCCTATATAATCTTTTTTAATTTTACCATTTAAAGGTCACTAATGGACTTTTCAACTCCCTGGGAGGTCCTGTATAAAGTAGATAGTTGTAATCTTTAGATCATAATCTTCATGAGAAAAATGGTTTCATAGAACAAAGTAAAAAACAAAAGAAAATTTCGAAAAATTTATTCTTGATAAAATATCACATTTTTATAGTAGTACTTCATCATTCATTAATTAGTTTTTCCAAAAAATAAAAAGTTTAAGTAAAAAAAGTTTAATTCCAAACTGGTTTGTATTCGTGGTAAAATAGCTACGATATTATGCAAAGCAGTTCTCTTTTTGTTACGCCTAACCATTAAAGAGGGTTTTTGAAAAAAAAATTCAGCTGGTACATATGCAAAAACAAGTTCTCAAAATATATTTTACAATCTTCTGAAACAAGCAAAAATTACAGACTTTTTTCTTAAATATTGTTTTAAACTTCTTTAATATTCGTATTTAATAAAATAAATTGCATGACTGTTTATAGCGAAATCGGTTATAAGTTGGCCCCTTGAGTTCTCGTTATAGAGGGATTCTACTGTATTTTTATTGTTTGTTCGCTTCGTAGCCATTACAAGTAAAAAAATGTGTCTTTGCAGATAAAAGCATTTTCAAATTTTGCTAATCTGATAATATTTCATTTCATTTTATCAATTAACATGGCACAAGTGATAAAAACCCAAAAAATACATAATAATAAACCCGTCTCTCACGCGTCATAAACTGATTATAAAAAATTCTGTTTTATTACATTAAATATTAAAAAGTGTCATTTATATGCCAAAATTAGAAAATAGTATATTGTTTTATCAGGAGCAAAAAACGTCATTTTTGTGGCAACACATGATAAAAATTTAAAACCGCCGATTTTCATTTGCAGTATACAAAAAATGACATTCTAATTTCAGAACTACATTTAATTACTTTTTACGTTAACGTTTAAGAATCCGATTAAAACCCGCCCTGAAAAGGAATTTAACACAGCTTGGAACCAATTATGTAAGGGCATATTCTTCGTGCCAAACCTTTGAACAAGTTTATGCCGAAACCTTACAACTTACTTGTAAATACTTTGTCGGTCTTATGCGTCATCTCCTAAAGAAAGATTTTGCGACGTTGTCTCCTGCTTAGAAATACCTAATATAAAGATTTTTTTTGAACGACCAACTACACCTATTTGTAATAAATAAAAATTATACACTTCCTATGCACGATAAAAAATGTTTAAACCTTATTTATCTCTATTATTGCGTACTTTTCATCATAAATCTAGGAGACAAACTGAATATCTCAATTTAAGGAAGATATTTCAAATAACTAGAAAAAATCAAATAAAACATTTGTTTAACTATAAAAGTAAACAATGAATGATGGTTTTTATATATCCATTAATTTTATGATTGATTCTCCTTGCATATAAAAAAGCGTAGGATTTTTATATTATCATAAGACACTCGATTTGGATTCAAGGCTGAACGCACGTGGCCGATATGATCTCATTCTTTCATATAACCACTGCAAATAATGATTATAAATAGAACAATGTTGGAATGTCACCCGGCGTTAATTGCGTCTGCTACAAACATTTGGAAAGGTAAATTGTGAAAAGGGTTCCGTTTTCAACTGACAAACTATACGTGAAACTATTCGCAGTGTCGAAATTCAGCAACCAACTCGATAAAGAAAAATAATTCAGGATCGCTTCCAATTCCATTAAACCTAGATAAAATTAAATTAACTGGTGTCAAAATTCTCAAAATTAGTACAAAAAGTTAAACTGTTGAAAAATTGTTATCAGTATTTTCGAAGAATCAGAAAAACTAATTGCTCTCCTCAGCTAGATTCATTATAAATACGTCAAATTCACTATCACGATCAGAAGTAAATTAAACCGGCTAATTTGTCAGCCTAAGGCAAAACTCGAATTACAGGAGACATTATTGCTTCAATTAATGACATTCTCTATAAAGCACCCTGACGGATTTGGTAGTCATTTGGACGAAATCTGAGAAATAAGAAGAATGAGAAATAATTTCAGTGTTTATCAACTGAAATGAAAAATCGTCGATGTTTTATTGTGACACACAAAAATCCTCATAAAAGTCTAGAAGAATTTTTATTCTGCTATTGAGTCAAGGATCTCGTTATTGTGCATTTTCTTAAAAATAGTTTATCGTGCTTTAGACTTTTTGTATTTTGTGAAAGAAGTCTATAGACAATATATTTTTTTAAACTGTCATTTACGAACACGTTTAATTTTTATGAAGCTATTAAATGAACTGAATTCGATATTTTATGTGAACATAAAAAATTTATTCTTAAATAGTATTTACGTAAAATAAAGATAATAAAATTTTGTTTCTTTCAACAGGAATCAAAATACACTTTTATTAACAAATTTCAGTTCAAATTAACTTTATTCAAAATATTTGCTTTTATTAAAAGTTCTTGCCGTGATTTTACCATTAAAAGTTATTCACTTTTTTGTATTTTTAAATAAGGTTTGCAACTATGAAAATAGAATCTAAAAGCTAAAAACGCTATTTTTCAATATCTAATCTTTAGATAAAGAAAAGTGTGGAAAACTTCGTTTTCACAAAATTATACAAACTAACACAAGATGAATTAATATGAAATATATTCTGGTATTATAAAGTTTTTATGAGATGATCAAGTAAGTAAATATATTCGGTGTCCCCTGAAATTCTGCAATATCTTTCCAGGTTAATAACCTTGACATGATTTTAGGTTTATAAAATAAAGAAATGAACAAACTTTTAAAGCATGTACACATTATATTCAAATGGTTTGTTTAAATTTTTAATAACAATCTTATCAAATAGATAATGAACTGTGTATATACTTTATATAAACTTTAATATACAGGTCTCCTAGAAAAAAATGATTCAAAAGTAGTAGAAAAAAACATTTTTTATGTCAATTTTTTAACTTTTAATCTCTGCACACAGTCGTCCAAAAAAAGTATTTTCTTCGTAAAAATAAAATTAATTAGAAAGAAAAAGTCGCATTTTCGTTACATAAGTTAGTGGAGAAAATCTCCTACAAAGATATTAGAATATATTTTAAAATATTTTTAAAAGTCAATTTGCCAGAAATGTTGCTATGAGAAAATATCAATATTTTGTCTTTTTCCAGAAAGTGATATCAAAATCATTTTACCGAGTACTTAAAAAAGCAGAAAATTTTGCAAAGTAGGTGTTTTGAAAGGGTGTTGGCTTTCGCTGACCGATGGAAATAGCCAAAGACCAGACAGATTAGGGTGAAAAAGCACCCGATATCCAAAAATATAAAAAAAAACTTCCCATTCCAGACATTTACACTTAGATAACAGACACCTGTTACCAAATATAAACAAAAAGGAAACAAACTTGAGCAAAATGCAGATTCATTATCATGAAACAGGTGGCATTTTCTTACACCCAAACAACTCTAAAATGGTAACTGTATAATATTAATATATCTAATATGTTTATTTTTATTTGACATATCCGAACACTCAATTTATTTTCATTAATATTTATTATTTTTTGACATTAATTGTAACATGTGGGTTAGCAATAGTTAACCTCAAAAATTCTTAGTATTCTTAGAATAAAGTAACATTTAGGAGAATAAAAATTCAAAATCGTCTTGTTTCTAATTTGGAACTTACATTCTCACTTTTCAATTACAAAAAAAAACAGTGGAAATAAAAATTACGAGGAAGTTGCTCTTTGCGAAATATACACGTAGGCGTTGGAAAGATTTATTAACGTGTCAAGTTTCCATGGTTAAATTACAAAATTTCTTGACAACATAAATAAATGAACTTATCAATGATTAAAATAATCACTTTTTGGCCGTAAACATTTCCCACAGGTGGAGGAAAAACACTTTCCTCCAATGAAATACATATAATTTTTCCTACAATCGAGCAGGAAAAACCTCAAAACTAACAATCTCTTTTGATATTCCAGTTTTGTCATTAAATCTAGCAGTATGTTTTTCCGTTTCTATGGGGGAGGTAAAATTTTTTTGCCACTTTTTCAAGAAAATTTAGTTGCTTCGAAAAATGTCGAAATTGTTAACGGCTTCGCCCCCGAGTAGAACACACACTATCAGATTTTGTCGAAATTTATATTTATTTAATTATTTATATTTATTTAAATTTATTTCGCCTCCTTCTAAACCTTATACTTTCTGATTTGCAAATATTTTGAATTCTATAATATAATTAAATTCACTTCAATTTAATTGAATTATTTTCACCATTTTCTGCTAATAAACCGGAAATCTATTTTTTGTTAGTTCAGTGGGTACATCTAGTTTTTGTTACGTCGATAAAAATAAATTCGTCATAACCTAAAATTAAAAAATTAAATTAAATTACACATTCCTTGGGCAAATTTGCTAATTTCTCCTATATTGGGTTCTTATAGTTTTGAACAAGACGTCATAAATCATTACTTAACTATTTCAAATCGACCAGTCTGCAAATTAACTGGGTTTTACATCGTTTTTGGCCTAGGTTTCATGCAATATTGTCGTCATCTCATAATGTCAGAATAACCTTAATTTACACATTTCTTCGCCAAAATTCTTAACTCTTGTCTTTCTTTGTCTTTTGATTTTCTTGAAGAGTGTGAATCACATTGACGCGAAATGTCAACAACTTTCAGAAGTGTCAAATTGAATGATTGAAATTTAACGCACTCTTGGTATTTTTTGTCAATTTACCATTTTTGGCCCAAATAATACTAATTAACGAAAATAATGCGTCCGTTGCAGTGAAGGTTTGATTGAATTTTCATTTTTCATCATCGTTAATTGTCTAAAGTTCGATATTTTTTGTTATAGCGTCTAACAAAATTGCTCTCTGGTCCCCTCTCAAAAAACAATTGCTATTTTGCGCGAGAGAGATGGTTAATTAATTTTTACACGGGTTGAGAGCGTTGGAGCTATCACATGTTACTAAGATATAAATAGTCAATGTGGTCAAATCCTATCGGATTTGACTAAGAGTTTAGTGACTTTTTAATTTTCAAAAGAAGAAAAATTCTTACGGAAATGTTTAAATTTAGTAGTAAAAATTCTAATCGAGACGTTTCAAAACATCGTGCTACAAAAGACAGTTGGGGAGACTAAGAAAGTGTCAGATCTACTGGATTAAAAAAATTCTAAACTTGCAAAAAAACATTTAAAAATGTATTAAAGAAATGCTTAGATTAAAGAAAATGTCAATCCAGACTTTTCAAAACATTGTACTACAAAAAACAGTTGGGCAGACTAAGAAAGTGTCAAATGTACTGATTAAAAAATTCTAGACTTTTTTTTTAAACATTTAAAAATGTCTTCAGAAAATGCTTAAATTAAAAAAATGTCAATCCAGACTTTTCAAAACATCGTGCTACAAAAGACAGTTGGGGAGACTAAGAAAGTGTCTAGAAATACCGGTTTAAAAAAATTTTAGTAAGATATAATGTATAAAAAACTGTTAAACTTTCCAATTAAACAAAGACATTACACCGAATATGTGTTCACATGAGATTTATCCCAACGCGCAGTGAGGCAATAAATTAAACCAACCACAAAAACGTTGCGCCCTTTGAGAGATATTAACATAACTCGCAAAGTGACATGAAATATAATAAACAGCCTTGTGGTAAATAAAAGAAATGCTCCATTTTTAATACTTTTCCACTGAAACAAAGCGACGACTTGAACACAAATGTTAGCGCAATTTTCTTGTCAACGAAATATGTTTAGAATTTACTGTGAACTAAATGAAAACTAAAAAATTGTGTACACATACAGTACTAGGATTTTTTAAAGATAGTTACCTGAACTTTTGGCTATAGCTAACAACACAGCCGAAACGTAGATAAAAAAATTCTTCATTTTTGGGTCACTTGCTAATAGAGTTTTTCCTAATAACAATAAGCTGATTAGAGTGGAGATGTGCACATGTTGTTAACTCTGTAGAAAAAACAAACACGCCATCATTTAAACCATCCAACACGAAATGTTTGTTCGGGTGTGCTTTATTATTATTTTCCAAAGCACATAACGCTGCTACCTTAACTCAGTTGGATCGATTGCAACTAATTTAGTCCCCATAGAAGTAACTCTTCCTCAAGAATAAATAAAACTAGTTTAGTAGTTTAAAACAAATATAGATAAAAATGATAAGTGGATTTAGGAACAATTAGTTATGTAATTCATTTCGGCGGTGTCGAGAAATTCAATTTGAATTAGATTAAACGGTCCAAAAATAAGTCGTTCTAAAAATAAGAAAAAAACACCTCGTGCTCTACATTTTAATGTAATCTAACAATTTAACACGTCTTTAGGGTGCTCTTTTAATATTCATCTTTGTTTAAGTTGGGGGGAAATCCAAACCCCAGTCCAAACAAATGATTTGGCGGTAACCTCCTTAAGTAAAATTATTTAATTTGCGAGTTACACAAGGGAGCAAGTAATTCGACCCTAGACGCAGCCGTATTTAAATTGGTTAACTCAGTCCGTACCTTCGAAACGTAATAATACAGAACCCATTAAATTTCTATATTAGCATACAATGTAATTTGCAAGGTATTAAGTTTATACTTTAGGAAAACAAATATACATGATATAATTTGGACTTTTTAGTTGACAAACGGGCTAAAATTAAAATGCACATCAAGTACTCGCTAAACTTAATACTATAGCACAAAGGGGAAAAATTTTAAGTTAATTTCATTGCCTGAAACAGGTATACATGTTGGGCCTGTTTTTAATTGCTTTATCTTTAAAATAATTGGCATTCCTACATTATTACGGAAATCTAATTCTCCCAGAAAACTCACCAACATGACTCTTAACAAAGGAACGTGTGTCGTAAGTCGCTGCATTTTTAAAGTCTCAACAAAATTTAAAAAAATCGTGATTTTTAATGAAATACAAAAAAATTACAATACCAATGATTGGATAGCTTATAAACAATTGCGCAATCTTACTGTTAATGCAAGAGAAAAAAGCATATTTGACTGCTACAAGTAAAAAATCTGATGTGAACATCACACGACATTCCTTATCCTACTCATTTGGAAAACATCCTAATAACGAGAATAATTTAGTGTACCCTTTATAATTTTGATTTTAAATAATTTGTATCCCCATAAATTTATTGTATCTTCAACCGTATGCGACAATACAATTTTCGCAAAAAGATAAAAATAAATTTTTTCAAGTTCTGTTATTTTCTTATTGTTTTAATCCCTACTTAAATAATTTTTCTTAATTTTAGTTAAACTTTAATGCAAGTTTTCATTTTTATTTTTGAACTTGAGTGTTTGAAACTACAGACAATACAAAAAACTGCGTTCTGCACCCAAAATTTATAATGCATAGCGAAATTGAATTCGTGAAACAGAGCTTGTGCATTCTCGCTTCTCCTCCGAATAAATTTGTGAGTTTAATATTAACGTAGAGACAAACATTAGTGTGATTTAATAAAACATAACCTACAATGATAATTAGATTTGAGCTCCCTTTAATCCTTCATCAGACCTTTCCTAGTGCCAACATTCACACGTTATATTTAGTTAATACATATGAGAAGTGCAACAAATTATTTACACACGAGGAGGGAAATTGATAAATATTTTTGTATCGATATTAAACGGAGAGGACATTGAACCGAATATTTAATAAAGCTGCTTGATCTGTAACAAATCAGTTGAGAGACCGTCGAGTCGTTTTTTGCTATAGAAAATGATTAAACTAAACTACACTAAGTTTTTAACACTAACATCACACCGGTAGTTGTTTGTTTTACTTAGAAAGTACAGAGTGGTTATAAATGATTTTCATTTAGCCAATGAATTTTTTTGCATGTAAGTTTATTTGTGCCGCTCTACTGTTTTGAAAGCTCTAGTTCTGTCATTAGTGTCAGTTATTAGTTAATATTAAATTGTTGTTAATTAAACTTTTATTGTTTCAACTAATTTCCAATAATAATTGATAAGAATGTATACTTTGGAAGAAAACAAGTTTATAATTGAAGTCTATTTTCGAAGTGGACGCTTATTAAACGGCATTTTTTGAATTTTGAGATAAAACAAGTAGTTACCCCTATTTTCGTAAAGCGGCATGTTTTATTTTACATGGAAAATTCAAAGCTGGCTAGATGAAAATCATTTATAACCACTTTGTATTAAAAACAAAATTATTACGACGTTGGATAAGAAATTCCGTTATGAAATATTTTTTCGTCAAAACTTACAAAACCACATCTTTACTCAAAATTTTTAAATTCTGGTGATGAATGGATGGCATTGCAACTGAAAACAGTAGTGTAAAACACATACTAGGTGAATAAAAAGTATGGAACCAAACTATTTATTTTTTGGAAACACTAATTAATGAGTGAGAAGTACTATAAAATGTGATGTTTTATCAAGAAAAAATTTTTCAAAATTTTCTTTTAATTTTTTTAAATGGCAACCCACTATAAAACATTTTTTTTCATGAAGGTTATAATCTTAGGATTACAATGATCTACTTTATATTTTTTTTTATTTTTACACAAATTGCAATTTTGATAAAAAAAATCGCATACCCAACTCAAAAACAAAACCAAAATTTCGTTCTCAAAATATCACAGTTTTTATATTACTTTGATTATGTGGAAGCAATTGATTAAAAAAAAACGCGTGGTTCCATGTTTTATATTCACCCTGTATAAGTTACAAATTTATTCACAAAAATGATTTAAAAAAATATATAGTGAGCCCAAAATTATGGAATAATCTTATTAAAACTGAAAATATTTAAAAAACACACAATTTTCAGCTTGATTTAAAATTTTACACTTTTTGATTTTTAAGTAATAACGTCAACAACATTTTTTTAAATGAAAACCTCTAATTTTTTGGCCAATTTCATAGATCTTTTAAATGTCGAAATGGCAACACCAAAATATTAAATATCACATAAAGTTTTCAAAAAAAAGTCACCAAAAAAGAGAAATAATATCAACAAAAAACATACAATTTTAAATCAAGTTGTGAATTTTGAATTTTGTAAAGAAAATTGAGCTGTTCGAGCATTTTTGTCAAAACAAAATATTTTCAGTTTTATAAATAATATTATTTCATAATTTTGCCGCTCGCTGCATGTTATATTAAATAATACGGTTATAATATATTTTTTTAATTTAAAAAAAAAACAAAACATTTTGAGAATATCCACAGATTAAAATAATGAAACAGTCATACAGGGTGTGTCAGAACTCGCGCCCCAGGGAATCAGAACTATTTACTTAGTATTTAATTCAAATTTTTTTCACATAAATTGCAATTTTGTCAAAAAAAACCGATCGCATAATTCAAAAACAAAACAAAATTTCGTTCACATTTCACATTTTTTATATTAGTTTAATTTATATTTATTATTATTTTCTGGAGCCAAATATATCCATACTTTATATTCACCCTGTATAAAAAAGTTTATATAAAAAATGTTTCCTATAAATGCTCAAGTAACATTGTTTCAAAAGTCTTTCAACACAAAAACAAATTTTACTTTTCATCCTCTGTTTTATAAACATCATAATATCTTAATAATGCATGTTTTTCCAATAATAATATTTTGAAACTAATAAATTTTTCACAAAGCCGAAATAATCTATATTTATGCTAATCGCAAAATAAATGTGACACCAGAATCTTAAAAACTAAATTTTAATCTGTATGTATAAAAAAAACTCATGTATGTAAATACAAATAGAATAAAACATGAATAAACTTACGAAAAAAAAAAATTCAACAATAAAAGCAATATTTGTGCACAACATAACTTGGTATAAGTAGAAATAAGTAGATATTGTAAATGTTGATATTGAAGTAAGATTTTGAACTGAATTTTGTGTAGTCCAATGACCGCAAATAACACAGTTTTCATTTAATAATAATTGCAGATGTGTCCGGTCTGTGAAAAATATACTAGAATAAATCAAAAAACTTATAACAACTCCCAGTTGGCAAACTGTATCATTTGCGATTTCAGCCAACCTGAAACTTTACATCTTTGTAAATTGTACCTCTTTATAAAACTGTCAACAACACTTTGCCGTCGACTTGAACTCAAATTTGAAAATTAAAATTAAATTTTTTTGATAAATTATTCCAATGCTCAAGTAAAAAAAAACAAGAGGTGCGTTAGGTTTTTTTTTGCTACTAACTTTAAAAAAGTAAAAATGCACCCGAATAACTCAACCGGACATTTTTCCTGCAAAATGTAATGCATGTTGGGAATACTCTGCCATCTCATCCATAAATTTCGTATCACCACAATTAGTCAATTGAGCAAATTCCGGTTTGATATAGTAGAATAGCCGCAGTATTTACCAAAAATTAAACTCACTCAAATTTCCCCCAAAATGGTATAGACATGAATAAATAAAACCCACTGTTGTGGGCCAAAAACAGAAAAAATGCACAAGAAGTGGTAGAATAACGCATGTAATAATAGATTAAAAGGCTATACAAGGTAATTTAGTAATGTTTAAACTGAAAATAACGCAGGGTTAAATATTCACAACGTTTTAAACACACTTAATGGCTATGCTAAAGAATTTTTTTCTTCAACTGCATTTTCATGCAAATTAATTACCAGAAAAATGAAAAAGAAACGGCTTAAAGCCACCGTTTTGTGTCCGATATGCGAGCTTAAATTATTGACGTAAAAAGCCGATTCTTGAGAAATTAATGGAATCCTGAAAAGAGTTTCCAAGATTACCATACGAGGAAGCTTCAGACTTTCAGTTTCATTTCACATTGCAGCATTAAAACTAAAATAAATTTAATGTTCAGAGGACAAAAATCTCTGTCTTGAGAACTTAATATTTGAGCATGAAAATTGGAGAACACCGAGGTGTAAATTCGTTAATGTCTCAAATAAAATATAAAGTTGAGCAAATGTTTAATTTGCTAAAAATGTATTGTAAAATCACGATGCTCAAATAAACAGGTCAGGAATATTATTATTAGCTGTGATTACATCCTATCTGATACAATATTTACACAAATGAAATAATATCCGCAACAAGCTTATGCTCAAGTAAAATAATCGAGCTTTTTATACGAAGGTATAAGAAAATTATGTCGAAAAAAAATAATTATAAAATTTATTAAAATAAATTAGATGCTTGAGAAATTTTCTCCACCTTAGAGAATAATGGATTTTTCTCTCCTACTATTAGATAATAAAAACAATTGTCAATGTTTGGTTAATAGAGTAGACCGTAGTTGTAGTTGTGGAAAAAATAATATATAAACCACGAGAGAGAACAATTTTCGAGCCTCGCTTTCATTATTATCTCGACTGTTTTTTCTCCTATTGGATTCTGAAATGACATTTTAAAATCCTTCAAAATAGGTACAGAATATTCTAAAATTGTGTAATTCCCAATTGACATAATTACCAAAATTCAGAGCAAACTTTTATAAGCGGATCATTACCAACAAATATTTAACATTCTGATAAACACTTGTAGAATCTCTAAAAGAATCAGTTTATTTAAAAGTCCGTTTCTTTCAAAGTTCAATCAAATCTCATTAAATTCCAAGAATTTATTATAATATAATTGTCCTTGATTATAAACATAACACAGAAATATTTTGTGTTTAATTAATAGCTTGTTAAATGGAAAAAATATGACGTATTTATTTGATGAAACGTCTTAACTAAATAAATTCTTGGTAGAATAAATAAGTGGATTACAAAAACAAATCTTCAGTTTATACCATTGTCACAGTTTTGTAAAATATCTCACACAAAGTTTTTTAGTGTAAGTAGATCACAACTATGACAATAAATTCAAGATTTCCGCACAACAGTAAGGAATAAATAATAAAAGTAAAATATTTTATATAAAGCTGAGGAAATAATGGTAATTATCTTATATCTAAAAAAAAAAACTTATACCAGAAAAAATACTGTTTTGTAATTTGAAGGGGTGAGTGGATAAGTGTTATGTAACATTTTTTTGAAAACTGGTATTTTCTTTTAAAACAATTTTTTTCGCAATATTTTTTCATTGGTTCTATTAGGAATGAAACTACCAAATGCTAAAGGCGTTATGAACAACTTGGATTGTTGAATAAACAGTGGATAAAGATGTTAAAATATGTTTAAATAAATAATAATAAATAAATGTTTTAAAAAAAGCAAAAATAACACTATTTTTACTTAATTCAATTACTTTCCGACGTAATCTTGACAAAAATTTTTTTTAATTGCGTTTTTTATTGAAAAATGTTTTAAAGCGCTCGAAAACAGCATATATTATGTCGTTTTTTATTTAATCTGGTGTATGTATTAATTTTTTGACATGTTTTTAGCAAAAACTGAAGAAAAAACTTTGTTTTAGACTTAAAAACGCAACTAAATGTTTGAAAAAAGTAAAAATAACATCATTTTCGAATTAATTATGTGATTTTTTGGCTTATTTTTGACAAAGTTTTGTGCTTTTGATTGAAAAATCTGCTAAAACGTTTGGAAAAGCAACCAGATGATTTTTCGGCTCAAAAACATGCTTAAACTCTCTAAAGAAGCAAAAATAATATTAGTTTCGTGATAGTTTATTCATTTTTTACCTCATTTCTGACAAAAATTTTAATAAAAGAAGATTTGAAAATGACAAAGCTGCTTATTTGGACTTGATTAATTTCAAATATATGAAAGCACAATTTGACAATGAGATTGTAAATCTGCACAAAAATTTAAGTAATTTTTGTATTTAATTAATCAAGATAACAAATGTTGAATGCTTAAATCATTTTTATCTAATTAGGTCACTTACAATTAAAAACAACGAAAAAGCTTAACAAAATAAATATGAAATCATTTAGCAAACATTACCTTTGAAATAAAGTTTACCTTAAAAAAGCAAAAAGCTATTAAAATTAACTTATTAACTTTAAATTAAAAAAAAACAAAAACTTCTGCAATAAAAAAATTGAACAATCAGTTTGAGATATTTATTTACAAATTCTCACAGAGCTTTGCTAAATTTGACATTTTAATGACTCATTTCGAATTTACATTTTTGATGCAATTTGTCTGATGCATAAAAAATAATCACAAATCACAATTTTATTTTGCAATAACTGTCACTGGAAGAGTTATTTCCTGAAGCTTACTATAATAATTGTTATTCGTGATTACAAAAACGAGTATAAATTATATTTTTTATTTAAGTTTTTATTGAATTTGACATTACATTGAAACTAAAAGTTTTCAAAACACTACACAAAGTGTTTTTTTGGAAATAATTCCACATCAACTGTTTACGATATTTAAAAGTGTTATAATAATGGATTTCGACTCGCCGGTTTTGGAAAATAAACAATTCTCCGTCCTTAATCTCCGTACCCTAGATTTCGTCTAGAAATCTAACTTTTATCAAGCAAATTTGCATTACAATTTTACTCACATTAAATGAGATAAGTTTACCACAAAATGAGAGAAAAACGTAATAATCAGCAAGTAATTTTACAATCGTGCTCAACGTTTATTATCACATTAATGAAATTACTCATTATTGTAGCAATACATTATTATTATCATTTTTTAAAACTCGAGGTCGAATTAAACCAGACAATATGTAGGATGAAGGAAGCAATCACAACTAGTTTTTAGTTTTAATTGCATTCCGCACATAATTCGTTATTACTTTTAATAAATAAAACTAGAAAAAATTATTTTGCATTTTAATTATCATCTATGCTACAATTGCTCTCCCGTATCCAAAGACACTGATGAGACATTTATTCCATTTCCATTATCCCTTGTTGTTGATGCAACTTAAAAAATCTGGTGTGAACATCACACGACTTTCCTTATCCAACTTATTTAGAAAACATTCTAATGTTTTTTTTTTAGTTCCGTACCCATTATTATTTTTATCTTATCACATTTTACTGTTTAATAAGGTATATTTCATAATGTTGTCTTTTTGGCCAACTGTGCGACCGATTTTTACTAATTGTTTCGTGCTACGTCCCCTTGCTACAAGTAACTTACATTCCAAATTTCAAGTTTCTAGCTCTTCTCTCGCCTTATAGAATAAGGAAAGTAAAAATCAACTTATTTCTTAATTAACAAGAGATTTTAGATTAAATTACTTTAACTTAGCTGTTCTAAGGAGCAGATGCTGAAACACATATTTGTATTTTATTTGTTCTGTTGTGTTTTTGTCAGAATTTATCGCATTATACCTTAATGAATCGAGGCACAACGAGTCTAATACAGTCTGAGAAATTTATATTTCAATTTAAGGCTTAAGAGAATTATTTAGTGCATTTTAGGTTATTGTGAGCCTCAAAAGCACATTTCGTTGAGACAACTGTTGTTGAGCAGCCGAAACAAAAGAAAATCGATGCGTGGTAACACGATTTGGTTAAATTTGATTTCCTAACAAAAGACCGACTTGGAGAGCACGCCTCCGGCCGATAGGTCCAAGACAAACTTTCAATTAGATACAAGAACGTTTTTCTTGGGTTTGTGAAAAAATCATGTTTATCAATATTTGTGAAATAGAGCAATTTGTACGTTTATTTATAGGTAACGTAACTAATTAGAAATCTGTCGCAATGCAATAAGAAAAACCAATTTGTTTAAATCAAGGAAAATTTATAAGATGACAAAAATAGACATTATTTCACCACAAAATCTGAATTAATGAGCTTTTGAAATTGAAACACATGTTGGAAACTGTTGTTGTTTACAATTCTCATATACAGACTGTCCCAAATTATCGTCCATATTTTATTTGAATCCAAATTCAAATTTCTTTTATGCCAAACTGACACATTAATTATTTTTTTAGGCTTTCTCTCTGCGTATAATCGCCAATTTTGTAAATAATTCACTAGTTATCACGTGAAAGAGAATTGCGATAAATTCTATTGTTCGCATTTTGTTCCTTATTTCCTTGTATGTTTCATTATACAGAAACGACAATAAATTTTAACGTTGTAAGCATGATAAGAATTTTGAATATTGCGGTGTCTCTGCGTTTTAATTCAAAATTTCCTATTTAACATCTACCTTGTTATCCTTTAATGTTCTTTTGTGTGCAGATTTAACAATTCAAAACGTTAACACCACATCGGACCCAGCTCATTTGTTTTAGTTATCATAATTGTATTAAAATAGGAGTACGTGTGCACAATAATTATTGAAATGGCAATTAGTTTACCGTCAGATATTGCAGATAATTAGTCTGAAGTTGTACAATGGTGTCCCAAGTTGCAAAAATTTATGTTTCTAATTGATTAAAAAAATGCTGGTGCAAACAGTAGAGGATTAATATTGTTCAAAATTTCTAAGGTATGTCAGTGAAACCCTAAAAACCAAATTGGGAAAAAAGAATCTTTTCTACTGATAAAATTTCTTGATTTTTTTCTAATGCTAACTAGGAAAATTACGGACCTTTTTTTATCCAGAAAAATTATTTCAACACTAAAATGTGAATTATTCAAAACCTAGCAGCTTTATCATTGTTCCACTTTCACAAATATCACAAAAACAAATCAAAAATTTTTTTCATGTAGAAAATATTCCAGTTAATTGATTTTTTTCTCACAATTTAATTTTTAAGGTCTCACTGCCATAAGGTAAAAATTCTATGCAATATCAAAACATCAAATTAAATTAAATTACACTATCAATTTTTTTAAATTAATTTATTTATTTTTGCGCCGGCCCTAAAGCTTGGGACACCCTCTACTTGTAAAAAAAACTACAAATTTTGATGATTTTTTTTTCAGTGTCAACCAGAAACCCAATGTTATTTAAGAATTTACTATTAACTTTTTAAATATTCTTTACAATATACAGAGTGTCTCAAAATTCGCGCACTTCCTTGGAAAGGAGTAATTGGATAGCCCCCCAAAGTAATGAAAAAATGTTAAAAAAAAATTATCTATAAAAATTTCGAAGTTATGAGAGTTTTGCTATAGGCTATTAGAAGAAGAAACAAGGAAGCTGTATTTTAAATTGTACCTAACTCTGTTTAGTGTTATTTGTGCTTTTTATTGGCAAAATTTTTGTATGTACTTTTACTAAATAATTATAAAAAAAACATATACAAGATTATCAGTATAATTAAATAGACATAAAAATATGTCAAACGTGAAAAAAATATATGTCAAGATTTTATAACAAATAGAATTTTTTTAACATTCTTTTAGTACAATTACTCCTTTTCAAAGAAGTGTGCGAATTTTGAGTATAATTTAAAGTTAAATAAAATCTAACTTTTATGTCTTTTTGCAATTATGTCGTTTTACCATTCATTTTTTACCTTTTTTATTTATAGCAATACATGAAAACAAAACTTTGCTTTAATTTTAATAAATATTTTGACACTTTTGAAAAGATCGAATTTTATGATACAGTGGAACTCCTCTATAACAAGTCCCGGTTATAACGAAAAATCGGCTATAACGAGTAAAGATAAGATAAAAATGCTTCATTACAAAAAAACAAACAAAAATTACAGATTTTTTTTTATTATCTATGACTGTTTATAACGAAAATCGGCTATAACGAGCAAACTCAAATTTCTGACTAGTGAAACAAAAAATACAAAAAAAAAAAACAGTTTTGGTACCTTATGCATATTATAAAACACTGCAAGTAGTTTATACTTATAATTTTGTGCTCGAAAATGTATTTGAAGGGTATAAAAAATTATAATCTCTTTATTGAAGCTGTAAAATTTACAACAAATTTTAAACTCATTACTCTGTCAATTATTTTGAGTAAAGTGTAAGATGAATTGAATTATGTTTACGGTAAAATTTCAGTTGAAGTTAACCGAGACGCGTTTAGTAGTAAAATTATGGCAAGACCATTTTTGTTCAATAAATTTCCAACATTGAGAGCTTAATATAGAACTAGAGCGACTAGACAGACGGTAATAAACTTTTTACAACACATCGCACTTTTTTAAATCCATGTGGATTAAAAATGTTACAATTTGCAAAAATGACAACACATGTTATAAATTTACTAGAATTTTTGGATGGTAGCAGCGTTATCCTTGATGAAAAATAATAAAACAAACGCACCAAGAAATACGTATACAGGGTGCGCCAGAACTTTCGCCCCAGAGAAAAATGCCATATACGGTAAGATACCAGGAGCATGGAAAAAATGTTAAAAAAATTTTATCTATAAAAATTTCGAAGTTATAAGGGTTTTAAATTTTGCACTTTGACTCTATTTATTTCTGTTGGAAAAATAATTTTCCAAGTTTTTTGCTATAGGCTATTAAAAGAGGATACAGGGAAGCTCTATCCTAAATCGCAAAATTTTTGTCTCTACAAAATAATTGTAAAAAAACATATACAGGGTTATTCATAAATATGAAGCAATATTTGAACCTCAAAAATGACCTATAAAATGATGTTAATTTAAATAATAACTCGTGTCCTATCTCTACTGATAAGAATTTTACAGCCCTCTGAATGTAGGTATGGAGATTTGATCTTTTTGTAATAACTTTGGAACTATTTGACCAAATATTATAAAATTTGGAACATTTCCCTGTGACAGCATACCCTTTAAACTGGTAATCACAAAAACCGGATACATTCATTCAATTTCCGGTTCCAGCAGTTGCAGGTCACATTTTCTGTGTTTTTCCATTTTTTTGCTCTCTTAACACCAATTTTTTATTGCCCAGATCGATAGAGTAATCAATTTCGAATAAAAAACGCATAACCTTTAATACCCCTAAAATGGGCCGTTTCAAAGATATTTTAATTTAAACTGAGGACTGCACAATGCTGAAACCAAAAAGTAGGGATTTTGAATGGATGATATCCACGGTAACAAATGACCATGGTCTCACTAATCGCTGTCAGGCATCTGTCAACTTTGACATTGGACGATTATTAGACAATTAATCGAAAATATTCAATAAAAGAGTTTACCCCAGATTCCAAACATAACTTAGAATAAATCCAAATGGATCTCGTAACATTTAATTCATAAAAAATGTATTGTCAAAGTTAACAGATGCCTGGCAGGGATTTATGTGACCATGGTCATTAGTTGCCGTGGATACCATTTATTCAAAATCCCTATTTTTGATTTCAGCGTTGTGCAGTCCTCAGTTTAAATTAAAATATCTTTGAAACGGTCCATTTTAGGGGTATTAAGAGTTATGCGTTTTTTAATCGAAATTGATTACTCTATCGATTTGGGCAATAAAAAGTTGGTGTTAAGAGAGCAAAAAATGGAAAAACACAGAAAATGTGACCTGCAACTGCTGGAACCGGAAATTGAATGAATGTATCCGGTTTTCGTGATTACCAGTTTAAAGGGTATGTTGTCACAGGGAAATGTTCCAAATTTTATAATATTTGATCAAATAGTTTCAAAGTTATTACAAAAAAATCAAATTTCCATACCCACATTCGGAGGGCTGTAAAATTCTTATCAGTAGAGATAGGACACGAGTTATTATTTAAATTAACATCATTTTATAGGTCATTTTTGAGGTTCAAATATTGCTTCATATGAATAACCCTGTACAAGATCATCAGTATTATTAAATAGATATAAAAAAATGTCAAATGTCAAAAAATAAATCTGAAAATTTTTTGATAGATATAATTTTTTAAACATTTTTTTCATGTTCCTGGTATCTTACCTTACTTGAAAAATTTCTCTGGGGCGCGAGTTTTGATGCACCCTGTATATGACATAATTACCCTCGAAGATGGTGTTTGTCGCAAACCACGAAAAACTTAAAAAACGCACACACGCTAACCAAACTCAAAGAACCCAAAAAAACACAAAATCACACCATTATAACAGACATAAAGTTGGGTAAACCGGCGGAGATCAATCAGCGGATTGACAGGAGGAGCGCGCGATGAAATCGAGAGCTTGTGCTGAAAAACCACTTGTCGGATGTTCCAAGCTGAACACGACAGACCGCGACGACTGAATGGAACAGCGTCCGACTTGTCCTTCTGTATATAGCATCGGTAGTGTTCAAGCGCACAACTAACTACCGTCTGTTGCATCCCGTATTGTGGTGTGTGTTGGGCCTTTGCCCGATCGCTGATAAACACCTTGGGTATATACATGATTCATTTCACGCCTGATAATTAGAAGTGATGCAAGCGAAAAGTGCAACGCGAGAACGAGGCTTGGATTGAAAAGTTGAGATTGTTGACCTTTCTTGTTGTCGAAAAGGAAATTCAGGGAGACTGATTTCAAGGGATTAAGGAGAAGTTTCCATAGATTTAAAATCTAATTCTGTTCAAACAAAATACTATATTAAAGTAAGGCAAGTTTCAAAGAACGAGTCCCATAAATGAAACAAGTTTTTTAACATAAAAGTCAATTTTTCAAAATTTGTGAACTTTTGTCTTTGTAAGATGGTGGTTGGTAATGGTAGATGTCACAAAGTTTGATTTTCAGAGTGTCAAGTCTCGAATATTTTTCCAAATTTTGTCGAATTAACAATGAAAACTGCAAATAGTTCATGCACACCACCTGAAAAAAAATCGCTCAAAACGCCGCTGAAAATCACCTCTAGAAAGTGAATTGTACTAGTCTATTTCAGTAAGCTTTCTTCAGACGCGAAATAAAAAAAAATTATTTAAAAGTGAACTGAAACTAGTAAAAATTACTAAATTTTTAGTAAAAATTACTAAATTTTTAGTTTATATTGCTATACTAATAGGCAATATGTGGGAGAGCTAGCTAAACTACAACTACTTCATATTATTTATGGTAGATGTTATGGTAGTCAAGGTGGTTGAGAATGACGAGTTTATTGAAATTTTTTGTAAAAATTTACTGTTTTTGATAGACAATTTAATAATATACAGGGTGTTCCGTCTAAATCCCACTTTAGAACTATTGGCCGTTGGAATAATCGTATTTATTTGAGAATTGGTACATAGTCATAAACCATTAAGTCCTTCTAAATGAAAATATTTTCAAGATGGCGGCACTTCCGGTTATACCGGAAGTCGGTCTCAACTTTCTTATTTTTAATAGAAAGGTATATTTTTTACTGCGTTTTTGGATTATTTTAAGGGAGTTTTCATCAGCTTTCCCTATACCTAAATTTAGTCATTTTTGAAATATTTGGAGTTTTTCAAGAATTTTTGGATCTGCACCTTCCACTTTAAAAACCGGTAACTCTGCTATTTTTTAAAATTTTGAATTCGTTTTTTTGGCGTTTGAAAGAGAAAGTTTAGATCTTTCTTTCGGTGTTTTGAAATTTTGAAAAAAAAATTAACAAACTATAAAATTTTAAGGTTACTTTTGTAATAATTCAAATACCCATAACTTAATTTTTTGAAATGAAATACCCCAATTTTTATTTTACTAATAGATGAGAATTTAATTCTGCATCGATCTGTATTAACATTCCCTATACCTAAATTTAATAATTTTTAAGTTATGGTGACTTTTTGTTGAGACTGCCGAAAATCTGTTATTAGCCACATTCGTTTTCGTATAGTTTGCTATGGAAATAAAAAATGTCAAAATTGTTTCTCAATAAATGTCAACAGTGACTTATTATTTGACAAATAGTGCCAAAATATGGAGAGTCAAAGCTACTCAAACTTAGATTTAATTAATTTATTTTGTATTTATGGAGAGTGTAACAAAATTATGATATCGTTCATTAAACAAAAATAAATTTTTCTCACTTGTTAGCTTTAAATAATGATTGCATGGTAGAAACTATCAATAATAATTAAGTTTGCATAACTTTGATTCTCCATATTTTGGCACTATTTGGCAAATAATAAGTCACTGTCGACGTTTATTGAGAAACAATTTTGACATTTTTGATTTCCATGGCAAACTATACGAAAACGGGTATGGCTAGTAATAAATTTTCTGAAGTATCAAAAAAAAAACATAACCTGAAAATTATTAAATTTATGTATAGGGAATGTTAATACAGATCAATGCACAATTAAATTCTCTTCTATTTAGTTAAACAAAAATTGGGGTATTTCATTTGAAAATATTGAGTTATGAGTACTTGAAGTATTACAAAAGTAACCTTTAAATTTTGGGATATGTTTTTTTTTTCAAAATTTGAAAACACCAGAAAAAGGATCTAAGCTTTCTCTTTCAAACGGCAAAAAAACGAATTTAAAATCTTAAAAAGTGGCAAAGTTAACGGTTTTTAAAGTGGAAGGTGCAAATCCAAAAATTTTTGAAAAACTCCAAATATTTCAAAAACGGCTAAATTTAGGTATAGGGAAAGCTGATGAAAACTCCCTTAAAATAATCCAAAAACGCAGTAAAAAATATACCTTTCCATTTAAAATAAGAAAGTTGAGACCGACTTCCGGTATAACCGGAAGTGCCGCCATCTTGAAAATATTTTTCTTTAGGAGGACTTAATAGTTTATGTAGCAATTTTCAAATAAATACAATTATTCCAACTCCCAATACTTCTAAAGTGGGGTTTAGACGGAACAGTCTGTATTATTTTGATACATATTAGGTATGTATAAAATGCAAAAACAAAAAATAACCTGTTCAAATGTAATTACTGTAGCATCTTAGTTTTTGTCCTATAAATTTTTCAATAAAAGTGTGTTTTCATTGTAGAAAGCAATTTTTTTCAAAAACCAAGTAAAACATTAAAAGTTTAGTTTAAAATCATCGACCTTAACATCAATCAAATGCAAAAAAATAGAATTTTCTTTAGAAAATAACTTTATTGTAACTTATTTTTGAAACACATGTATACTTGAAAGTAATTTTAAATGATACCCTCTGTAAAATCTACCAATTCGACAAGCTGTATACAGGGTGCGCCAGAACAGGTAAGATACCAGAAACATGGAAAAATATGTTAAAAAAAAAATTTCGAAGTTATGAGGGTTTAAATTTTGCACTTTGACTCCATTTCTGTTAGAAAAATAATCTTCCAAGTTTTTTTTTTGCTATTGACTATTAAAAGAGGAAACAAGGACGCTGTATCCTAAATTGTAACTCTGTTCAATGTTATTTGTGGCCTTTATTGGCAAAATTTCTGTACTTTTGTAAAAAAAACATACACCAAAAAATTTAAAGAAAATCCCAAATTTTTTGATGATTTTTCAAAGACAGTAACTCATCGAAAAATGGTCGTATCTGCAGTATGTCTTCGGATTGAGTTTACAAGAGGAAAAAAAATTTTATCTTTGATTTTACGCCAAAACTGCCAAAATCAAGAGAAAAATGAACTTTTCTTTCTACTGAGTTAGAATAATGAAATTTTAATTACAGATTTGCTGGTTTCAAGTAAAGCAAAAACTTTTTTCCTTTGCAATTTTGGCGTAAAATCAAAGATGTTTTTTTTCCTCTTGTAAACTCAATCCGGGAACATACTGTAGATTAAAAAAAACATTTTAAGGCTGCAGTTTCAGAAAAAATAATAAAATATATAAAAAATAATAATAATAATATATAATAATAAATCAAAACTAGAAACCTAAAGCTTCAAAATGTTTTTTTTAATCTAGATACGACCATTTTTCGATGAGTTACAGCCGTTCAAAAATCACCAAAAAAAACTGGGAAAATTTTATATTCCTTTAATTTCTTGGAGTAGTATATAAAGTTTATATTTTAATGAATTGCTGGTGGGGGTAGTGTTAATTAAGAATACGACATGTCCTCAGTCTGTTTTTGACATTTGACAGCTTCAGACATTTTGGTACTAAAGTCAAACATTAAAGCTACTCTCTAGCATTAGGATCTTTATGGGGCTTGAATTACGGTTGTTACGATGATATAAAGGGTATAAATATTAGCCTCTAAACAGTTTTTGAAAAAACAAACTTTACAAGATCATCAGTATCATTAAATAGACATAAAAAAATGTCAAATGTCGAAAAATAAATGTCAAAATTTTTTGACAGCTTTTAAACATTTTTTACATGTTCCTGGTATCTCTCTGGGGTGCGAGTTCTAGCGCATAAAAAAGAACAAATTTATTAATTGATAATACAAACAAAATTTGTTGCTAACTGTAAAACTTTTCATCAAAATGTAGCAATGCATCATCAAATTTCCATGAATCCTTGTATGAGCAAAACAGAAGAGAATGAAGAGCAATTTAAATATTTATTGTGGCGTCGTAGAGTCCATCAATCTAATTAACTTTGTTAGAATAAACAAATAACTCAAACAATGAAAAGTTGACTTGCAAGACAAAAATACAATAACCGCACAATTTTTATTCACGTTTTTCTTAAAAGCTGTCAGCACCAGGACTTACATATGCCAAACTTTAAGACATGAAATCTTGCTTACAAGACTTATTGTTGCGAATAACTTCAATGATACTAAAACTTGATTAAAAGTTAACCAAGCTAGGTTGTGTGGTGAGTCCAAATGTAAAATTATTTCAACTCTTGTTTTACAACATAAAAGTATTTTCAACTTTATTGCAATCTTTCGCTCAACACTTCTTTACTAAGTGGCTATCAAGAACAGAAATAATTTGCGGGTCACCGATTTACGTTGTTTTATCCCAAAATACCTTCATTTGTTACCCCTATTTTTAACTTTCGGTAGTTTAATTTATCCAAATGATCAAAGACGCGGAAATGATTTCCATTAACCACCGTAACAACAACAGATTAAAATAGCAAACTCCACTAAAGTTGTTAAAAGATATGTAATACGGTGATGACATCGCCACAGCACGTTTTTGAAAAATTTATATTAAATATGAGAGAGCACTAAGAGAAGAAAATATATTTGACCTCTTTTTTCGAGAAAATAAACTGGGATGATCAAAATAATCTTAGAACATGTCACACCAGTAGACAGTTGTTTGTGTTAACACTTCAGCCAAAAAAATATTACACAACAAGAAGCAAAAGAAAATAAAATGATCGTAATCACAAAAATGAGCAGAAAACTCTTTGTATGGATTAAACTAGGATTTTGACTCTAGTTTTGATTTATAAACGAAATAACCAATTCTACTAATGCACTAATGGCTTCAAACAATGATAAAACGAAAATTAAGCCTCAATTCCGATCGATTATAACAAAGGTAATGTAATTAAAATTAACCTTTAGAAGTCTGGCTAGTGTTAAATAATTTGCTGTTTCCAGTAATAAGATACAAGTGAAAAGAAAATAAAAAACAAGTGTAAAATAAGAATAACAGAAAAGGATTTACTCCTGCAAAACTTTTAATTAAAAGAAAACACATGAGTAATGCATTTGGGTTTTAAAAAAGGGCTTTTGGAATTTTTTTGTTAACAAGATTTCCTAATTCAGTAAAAAAATCTCGATCTTTCCATCGTGATACAAAGAATTTTTTTTAGATTAACCACGATTTTTTTCTGGCTTGCACTTGTAACTACAGTCAATTTCTATTTGAAATTCTGTTTTGATTATACAGGGTAGTCCAAAAGTCTGGAAACGGTTTTTTTAGCACACCTCACACTTTTTTGCGAGCTTTTTTGTTAAAAAAAATGTTTGACTTACAAGAATTAGAGATTTTTTTTTGAGTAAACTTCCAGTTTTTTTGGAAATAATTTAAGTAATAAATATTTAAAGGATGTAAAGGAGCGATGCCAAAATATTTGACCAGTGGAAGAAAGTTTTGACAACAGATAAAATTTATAATTTTTTTAACATAAATTGTACTATTTTCAATAAATATTTTTGTACATTTATAAAATGCATGAACATATCTTTGTAAAACAATAAATAAAAAACCGTTTTTATTTAAGAAAAAAATTATTAGTATGGTAATTTCAAAAGTTTAAACAATTAATTAAAATAAAAAATATTTTGGCATCGCTCCTTTACAACCTTTAAACATTTATTAATTTATTTCCAAAAAACTAGTAGTTTACTCAAAAAAAATCTTTAATTTTTGTAAGTCAAACACTGTTTTTTAACAATAAAATTTTTGCACAACAACAATTCTTATCTAAAAAAAAAAAATGTGGTAGGTTTCCATTAAAAAAAATGTTACTATGTTTATCTCGTAAGTATAAACAATTAATTAATATTAAATTTTTTTTTAATAGAATTTTTATAGCCATAAATTTATTTGTCAAAAAAATTGATAGTTTCATCAGAATAAAATCGTTTCCAGACTTTTGGACCAGCCTGTACATAAAAGTGTAACGCCTTGACTCGCTTTGTTCTTACCCATCGAAGATGATTTCATTTTTGATCAGGTCGCAATCCTTTCTCCGTTATTAACACTCCCATAATCATTACTTAATCAATTAAAGACATCCTCGTCCGCATTTCGTATCTAACATTGATTTTAATGTTTATATTTCGCATACCAGCATAATAAATAATATTTTCATGTAGAAACTGTGCTTAAAGTTCACGCATTGGTAAATATACAAAGCAACAATGTACAAGTATGATGCATACCCCAATTTAAATTGCATGACCTTATTACCACAAATTTTGGCACTCAAAAAAAATATTTTACTGACGAGTAAATTTAGAATGGTATAAACAGTGCGCTTTAAAACATAAATAAAACGGTATCACAATTTATTCACATTAAATAAAATAGTAGTAAAAGTTGATACGGTGACGTAATCAATTAATTAGTAAATTTGCGGTGACAAAACGTAAATAATTTAAATTTGTTCGAATTGTTGTAATAAGAAGTGAGATAGTACATAAAACAACAGATAAAACAGAAATAGATATTAAGTCATTATTATTTTTAAATATGTTCTAAAAATAAGAGAACGAAATGATCCAAGTTAGTGAAAGTGTAACAAAATTTTGAACTAGACCCCAATATATTTAACGTGGTGATAAATTGTGTTGTTAGCTGCAATTTTTACCGAATAGTAGTTAGATTTAAAACATCGAAAACTCATTATTCCAAAATCAAGAGATTATTAGATAATTCAAGAGAATTATATTAGAATTGAAGCCTGATGAAGTCATTACTCATTTTATATAATGTGGATATCAATTACCCATATATAATGCACTTTGCTTGTTTGTTAATTAGGAAAATGCAAATGATTGACCAACGCTAGGGATATAAACAAAAATCAAATTATTGATAAATATTTAATTGAATTTAGAGCTAAAATAAATAACCATCAGAATCTGTTGTAACGTTATAAGGTTAAATAACAAGCTTTATACTTTCATAAAAAAATTGAGTTTAAATTCCTGTAATAAAAATTATTAAATCTTTGAATAATCCGAAAAATCTCGATTCAATGTCTCACAAATTGAAACAAGCTACATCTAAATATGAACAAATATTAAATTAACAGAATTTATTCGTATTTTGAATCTTGCTCTTTGTCAATATCGTTACTGAATTTTTCCAAGCTAATTGAATTCGTCAAAATTTCAATAAATTCCATTCAAACAAATCATCAATTGAATTTGAAAGGACGATCAATAGGACGAGACACGTTTTCCACTAAGTACTTCTTTATTTAACGATCCTGAAAAATACTATAATCAATTTCTGCCTGTTTTAAATTCATCGCGTGCGTCCTGTCAACTTTATGATGTATTTACCTCCGAATAAATAGAAATATCATGACAAAACCGTTTTAGAGATTATTTTCCATAATGTCTCGGTGGCAAGCTTTCTGGATAATTTCAATCAATTTAAAAACGCACGTTTTTAGCGGAAAAATGCAAGAACTTTTAAGTAAGTGATCAAATTTCAGTTGTACATTTTCAATTTTAACAACATCTTCCAGTTTTCACGTCAGGTTTTCCATGTTTAATTACGGCGATTGCTGGTATGTGCAATATTTTAGTTTCAGAAATAGAATTTGGCAAACATCCATCCTAATAATAGAAAACATTGGATATTTTTATTATTTCTCAATTTTGTTTTACATTAAACAGATCGACATGCCTGCCTGATTTAAAACACATCTCCAATAAAATTCGCTTTCTGTTTCACTTACGTGTGATTACAAAATTTTAATATTAATTATATTAATTGAGAAAATTATACGTCCCTATTACCAAAATGGCAAATTAATTGTATGGACAGACTAGATAAAATTTAAGTTAACTAAAATAGTCGACGAATCGTCTTTTGATAAATTAAAATTAATCGCTCACTCCAATAAAAATTTGTCGTCTTGTCAATTTAGCTTATGTCAGCTTTGGATTTATGTGTATAAAAGCCATGTAGTAGCTTTAGAATAATGAACATTATCTAGCTGACCCACCTTAGAGAAGAATCGAGTTTCAAGGCATTGAATAAAGGAATAAATCAGTTGCAATTTGAAAATTATGCACCAAAAGCTGCATTTCCGGAATGTACAAACACGGAGTTAATTTACATACAGGGTGTCCCAGCGACTTGGAAAGTCCATTAAATAGACCTTTAAATAATAAAATTAAAAAAAAAATATATAGGACATTGATAGATACCAATCTAGTGCATCACCTAAAATTATTTTCAACCATAGAGCATGTCCCAAAAATAAGTTACGTATGTTTCTTTGCATTTTTAGCCTTTTAAAACAATGTTTTTACGCTAAACTTTTATTAGTCGATTTTGCTTAGTTTTAAAAATAAGATGGTTTTTTGACGAAAACATGCATTTTTTAAAAATTTATTACACAAAAACTAAGACAGCTAGAACAATTTTTTTACTTCTGCAAAGAAGAAAGTACAGAACTTAAAGCTGTAGCAATTTTTTAGTGCTGTGAATTTGTAAAATTGAAATTCGAATTATTTTATTGTAAAAATAAAGAATAATGGATTCAGTTTAACACAAATGTGATTATTAAGTGATATTTCTTCCATCTTTTGTGCAACTGTGCACTTTTTGGCTACTGAAACAATAGTAATTATTTTTTTAATGTTTAACGTTAAATACCTTTTTAGTTATCGATTATAAACAGATAAAAGTAAATAATTTTAGAAAAACAATTTAATATACTTTTAAGTTATTAAACTTTTAACAAACGCCTTCATTTTTTTATCTTTGCAAATGCAACACACTAAAAAAATGTTACAACCTTATGCTTTGTACCTTCTTCTTTGCATTAGTAAAAAGATTTCTAGATGTCTTGTGCATGTTGTCGAAAAACCCGTCTTATTTTTAAAACTAAGCAAAATCGACCAATAAAAGTTTAGTTTAAAAACAATGTCATAAAAATCTATACATTTTTATGGACTTTTTCAACTCGCTGGGACATCCTGTATAGCCAAGTTCTTTGTAGATGCATTTGGGAAATTTTTGTTAATTATGAAGAAAAAAAATTCAAAACAATTTTGCATTTTGTTTTTATTTTTTTTAAGACCGATCAATAGTGATGCTTAATGGCGCCGATTAACTATTCCATTTCCATTATTTGTATCGTGTATGGGTATTGGTAAAATGTCATGTTCTTCCCACTAGTTATCTCATCTGATAAGTAGCACGAGAAAGTGGATGAGTGAATAAACGTCGAAAAAATAGATTTAGCTAATGCATACTTTTATAAAATAATATTTAAATATTTGATGATCATAATAAGTATATTCCAATACATTTAACTGAATCAAATATTAGAAAATACATCAATGTAATAAAAGTAGCAAAACTTTATAATGTAATAACATTTTATGTTAATAAAAATTAAAATTTAAGTTCCTTTGTACATACTGACTGCTGAAAGATTAGTTTTTTTGTCGATATTTTATGAATGTATAAAAATCATTTCATTTTGGAAATAAGCTTTAAAAGAGCATTTAAAAAGTGTTTTAATTTTTTGTATAACTAGTGGTTGGTGCTATTTGACATTTTAGAGTTAAGTGGCATTGAGGTTAAAGGGTTAGCGAAGGTGCTTGCGTCAAAAAATATCTCTTTTAAAAACAAAATTTTTTTCTTTGTGGTTCGTTTTTATTAGAACACCTGTATCTCATGAATAGATGGTCTGATTCAATTTTGGTAAAAAGTTTTTTAGTTTTTTAATTTCTGAGATATACGGGGTGGCTCGTTTTCATTGGGACACCCTGTATAATTAACATTAGCTTCCGAAGTGGAATGTGTTAAACCTGAAGCTCCAATCAACTCAACCAACAATTTCACTTTCAAGCGAAAAAACGTGACGCCCCTGCAGTTCTCGCACTTTTTTCCTAATACTAAACTTGTAATATTGCAAAGAAAAATATAATGTGCGGATTTTTCGTCCTATTTTCGCACATTAGTGTCGGGTGATTCCGGAATCGTGAAACTTTGTTCCAAACTGAGAAATTCAAACGGCAACACGGAAATGACTTGAAACGACCCAAGAGCATGATGCGTTAAGATTGCGGCATATGTGACGAATGAGATAATGTGTATGTTATTAATGTTAAATATATGACCCGAGGCAACGTTAGAAGAGCAGCCTGCCATCCCTGAGTTTGATGAATTCCATCTGTGTTGTTGCAAACGGATACCGTTTTTAAGTTCAATACTGTTTCATTTGAACAATTGCGAAATTTTGAGATTCAGAACGCTTGCAAACGTCCTTAAATTAAAAGATTGTGAAAACAGTTTTTCATTGAGTTTTTAAGAAAATTTACAGCTCATCATGACATTTGCCTCTGGGGAATTCAAACGAGGATTTATTAGCTATACAAAGATGTAATTAATGAACAAAAAGTTCCGAAATTTATGAAGAAACTTACAAATAAGTTGAAAAGACAATTACCAAACTGTAGTCACATAATTAATAATACTTCTATTATAAGACACAAAAACTTGCTGTCGCTGTTACTTAGAGAAATGGTTCGTAGATTTATGACGATTTAAAGCCTGTTATATGATATAATTGATATAATATTTATTATACAAGCTGCTCCAAAAAAAAATACTACTGTTAAAAATTTCAAGAAGAAGGTATAAGGTATCTAGCAACGCAAATATGAAATGTTATTAGCACAAGAAATAAGCTCTAAAAGCTCAGGAACATAGTATATACATTTAAATAAATGGATTACAACTGTATGCTTTGTCTCCAAAATCTATTCTGTTATATTTATATAAATATCAAGTCCAAGACGGCAAGAATATTTCAGTGGTGACTAAATCCGAACATTCTGTGCAAAATGCGTGCCAAGTCAAATGGGAATGAAATCAAATGCGTGTTACAAATAATAAACTTTAATTGAGTCCATGAACCCTGTCCAGAAAATTTTAATTCAGTCTTAATTTTTGCAATAAAATCTTACGACTAATTTAGCTTGCTGAAACAGTTTGCCCAGTTTTTCTTGTAGACTATAAATAAACCCAAAATAGATAAAAACGTTGTCAGTGTTCAAAAAAAAAGTAAGATAAGATGGAAAAAATGTTTAAAAAATTCTGTCAAAAAATGTTGACATTTATTTTTTGACATTTGACATTTTTTTATGTCTATTTAATGATACTGATAATCTTGTATATGTTTTTTTACAATTATTTAGTAAAGGTACAAAAAATTACCCAATGAAAGCCACAAATAACATTGAACAGAGTTATAATTTAGGATACAGCGTCTTTGTTTCCTCTTTTAGCAAAAAACTTGGAAAATTATTTTTCTAAATAAATAGAGCCAAAGTGTAAACTTTAAACTCTCATAACTTCGAGATTTTTATAGATCAATTTTTTTAACTTTTTTTCCATGTTCCTAATATCTTAAGGCATTTTTCTCTGGGGCGCGAGTTCTGGCGCACAATGTATAATCACCAAACAGATTAGTTTAATTTAAAATATTCATTTACATAATTTCTTGCTATAGATGTTGATTGAAAATTTTGCTCCTTTCAAGAGAAGTGAATTTTCGAAAAACAAATCATGTTTAAACGGATCAAAACGCTATCTCCTAGCCAATCAGCATCTTGAAAAATGGTAAACGTGAAATTGTGTAATTATTTTATGAGGTTGCAAATGGCCGAACAAAGAGCTTTTACAACAAAACTGTTACGAAATGCCTTTTTGTGCATCCTGTCGTTTTTGAGGGAATTATTACAATAAGGAGTCAGTCTTAATCAAGCTCTCGAACAAGTTACTTGAATTGTAATAATTGTCCGAATAAATGGGGGCTGTATTGACAGTGCGTGCGTATTGGGTATTTTCGAGTGCCTAATAGACATTTAGTAGTGCGCAATTTTTAAAATTTTGAGTTATTAGTGAGTGCCAGTGGAGAAATGGTAAAGACAATCGTGCTACAAGGTTCCGGATTAAAGGGTAAGTCAACAATATCTTTTAATTTTTTAGAAAAATCATCACATTTAAATTTTATTTAATATTTTCAACTCATTTTATAAATAATTTGTGATTTTTAAGTGCAACAGTAAGTTTTTATTAAATTATGAATAGAAATTAGTTGTGTTTTAGATAAAATGTATTATTTTTCAAATTCTTTTTCATTTGTAGAAAAAAAGGCTTCTACCAAACAATTTAAAAGTCAATTTTAAGCGAAAAATGGTCGTATCTAGTAAAAAAAAACATTTTGAAGCTTAAAGTTTCTAGTTTTGAGATCTTTTGTCAAATATTTTTTCTGTGTTTTTGCGTTGTTTTAGTAAATCTACCGCGTATTCACTAATATTGATGGGGAGACTAATGTTTTTAGGTATTTTTACAGCTTAATGTTTCCCCCATATTTCTGTAAATTTTTAAATCGATCCATCAAACCGTTTTCTCGGACCGATTAATCAAAGTTTTGCAAAGAATTAAAGAAACAATTGTACATTTCTGAATATCGTCTAATCTTCGTCAAGATGAGAAAAACTATTTTTTTCAGCTTTCTTTTAGAATTTTGCATTAATCAAATTTGAAAAAAAAAAACGAAGAAAAATTCAAAAAAAAATTTGATTTTTTTTCCAAAAGTTCTTGAATTTTTTTTACAAATTTAAAAAAATCTAAAACATTTTTTCAAAAATTAAT
>NW_025401068.1:15564055-15588992 GCF_015345945.1 Tribolium madens
TGTTTCTTAAATGTTTTTACAAATTTTCAAAGAAATTATCAAGAAACAAATGTTATTTTTTTTATTTTTAGTCTAGATACGACCATTTTTCGATGAGTTACAGCCTTTCAAACATCACCAAAAAATTTAGCAAAATTCTTTGTTCCTTTAATTTTTTGGAGTAGTATAGTTCAAAGTATATTTGAAAATGAATGATGAGAAAAGCGGAGCTAATTTGTAAACGCTGTTCATCAAAATTACTCAAAATTTATTAGCGCCTATTAGCCCTTGTTATCAAATTATCCCTTGTAATTCGAACATGCGCATTATGAAAATACAGTATATAATTACATCCAATTAAACGGAAACATCATACCGCCAAAGCCTCGAATATTAATTAATATTTCAGATCAGGTGTCGTTTTCAATGAACTAACAATACATTATTTATATTATGGGTTAGTGCCCACCCGCTGAAAATTAAACATTCCATGTACAAATAGACGTGTCAATCACGGAATTAGATAAAAGTAGACATCTCATGAGATTATTCTCATTCAATTTCGATTCGGCTGACGAAGTTATTGTACGACTCATGCTGAATTTAAAAATAAGCGGAGACGACAACACAAGTATCACTATTTATTTCCCTTGCACGTAAACGAACTCATTATTAAACTTACTACATGCTATTTGGATAATAAATACAATTTATTAGATAGTGGCGTGTAGAGGCATTGTCAAACTCCTACTTTAATTCGCTTTTTATCGAAAAAGACTATCCACCTCGGAGCGAACTCAGTTAAAAGAGCATTGACATATTGTAAGTGTAGGTTTTTATCTCCCATTTGAGCTGTTTCGTCCAAAATCAAGACAAAAACACGTTTTCAAATGATTTTTCAAAATCTAGGTAAAAAATTACCTCTTGTAGCATGAAAACAGAGTAAAATCGATAGTAATTCCCTTTAATTTTGAAAGCCTCGAATTTTGGTCTATTCCTAATGAATATAAAGTGATTGCTTACGCCAATAAATTTTGCAAAGTGTTTTTTTACATTTTGAGAGCGGAAAATCAACCCCAGTCTACATCCAGATTTACGCAGGATGTAAATATGGGAGTAGTGGAGTTTGAAGGGGAGGACGGGGTTGTGCGGCATGGTGCCAGGCCCGAGCGGACACAGCCACAGGTCCCCAGACACGACACCCCTTGGGGGTGGCGGCATCGCCGCCCTCCACCCACAGACGAAGACATCTATCACAGTTATCATGTCGAGTGGTTTTTAATCTGTTCCGTAACTCAATCACTTTATTGGAGTCGTCAGATTCAAGAATTTTGCTGCTATGCGTGATTTAAATACAGCAAAAAATATTTCCCAAAAATGGCATTTTAAGATTAAGTATTTAATATTTTGTATATAATACAATTCTGTAGTAACTCCACAAAAAAATGCAAAATATCAAACGTCACAAAATGCGAATACTTTTAAAAAGAAATCTCATTATTTGGATGTATAAAAATAAAGAGAAAAAATCGATAAATAATTAATTATTGTTAGTGACAAGACCAGTAGCGAAAATGTAAATAGGAACATCGGTAAAGAAATGCCTTCGATACACCAGAATTAATAGATAAAGTTTGGGAAATCGTAGAAAGATATAGATGGAAGGGATGCACAGAGACGAAAACTGGTCGTACATACAGGTTGTGGTAGAACTCGCGCCCCAGGGAGAAAGTTTAAGTAAAAATGTTTAAAAAATCTTATCTGTCAAAAAATTTTGACATGTATTTTTGTTTTTTAATAATTATTTAGTAAAGGTACAAAAATTTTGCCAAAAAAGCCACAAATAAGATTAAACACATTTAACATTTTTTCCATGTGGTATCTAACTTTATATGGTATTTTTGTCTGGGAAGCGAGTTCTGGCGCACCCTGTATAAGGGAGTTCTGAAATTAGCTGAGAACAGTGTCGTGGAACAAAACAAATAATATACAGGGTGAATATAAAGTATGGAACCAAGTGGTTTTATTTTTAATCACTTGCCTCCGGAAAATAATAATTAATATAAATTAAAGTAATATAAAAAATGTGATCGTAATTTCAGAACGAAATTTTGTTTTGTTTTTGAGTTATGCGATTTTTTTGGCAAAATTGCAATTTATATGAAAAAAAAATTTTTGAAAAAATTAAAAATAAAGCAGATAGTTGTAATCCTTAGAGTATAGCTTTTATGAGAAAAATGATTTTATATTGGGTTGCCATTTAAAAAAATTAATTTTTTTGTAGAACTCAAAAATAAAAGGAAATTACGAAAAATTTTATTCTTGTTAAATCATCACATTTTTATTGTACTTTAGCACTCATCAATTAGTTTTTTCAAAAAATAAATAGTTTAAGCAAAAAACGTTTGGTTCCATACTTTTTATTCACCTGGTATGTACAGTAATGAAAATATTTTGATTTTGTTACTTTATTAATAAATAACATTTTTAAAGCAATTGTTCTTTGTTGATCAGTTTGGTGAAATTTCACCAGATCTGGTGATTTTCATGTTAGTCTGGTGATTTGGTGAGAATTTTTGTAAAAATTCTAATATCTGGTGATTTTTTGGAAATATCTTATACGGTTTCAAGCAGAAACTCGATTATTTCCTCATTTTTTTTTTAAAAAGTCAAAAAACCACCAGATTGGTTGAAAATAATTCTGTTTGTTTTTTTAGAAGATTTTAGTAAATAGAATCGAAATGACAATTTATTTTTGTCTTTTTCAATTTTTCGAATATCTTTTCACAATTATTTCGCATAATATCATTAAAAACAATCCAAAAATTCAACAAATTCGACCTAAAGCGACGTTATTTTTTCCCTTTTCAAGTGTTTAAGCACGTTTTTTGGAATAAAAACAAAGAAAATTCTAAAAATTTCGTTAAAACAGGCAAAAAAATACAAAATTAAAACGAAACTGATCTTATTTTTACCTTGTTTTACTCGACTTACTTCGTTTTTGAACCAGAGTATCATTTATTTTGCAAAATCTTGTTCAAACTTACAAAAAGGATTGATATTGATGTTATTTTGTTTGTTTCACTGGATTTAACTGGTTTTTGAGCAAAATAAACTGAGAAAGCACAAAATTTGGGCGAAAATGCTTTTAAGTGCGTTTTTATACTAAAATCTCAAGGTTCCCACTAGATTTCTCTAAAACAAACTAAAAATTAATAAATTAAGTCTAGAATTACATTATTTTTGTATTTCTCGAGCATTTTGGCACGTTTTTCAGCTATAAACGCAATTATTTCGCAAAATGCATGTCATTTTTGCCTTTTTTAAGAGCTTAACCGGATTTTTAAGCTAAAAAGTGCGTTTTTGGGCGAGATATAGCGATAGAAATCGTAATCTGGTGAAAATTTGGCGAATTTTTTAACTCGGATTTGGTGAATTTTATGTTTTTGATCTGGTAACATTAGTGGCGTGCATTCGCACTTAATTCTTTGAACAAAATAAATAATGTATGTGCAGTAATAAAAATATTTTGATTTTGTAACTTTATTAATGAATAACATTTTTAAAGCAATTTTTTTTATAAATTGCAATACTTACTAACCATTCGAGAACATTTTTATCAGAATAAAAAATCTCTAGCATAAAAAACTGGGACAAACTTGATGATTATATAAGTCAAAAAATCAGAAGTTTACATCGGGTAAATTTGGCTTTTATAAATAAGGCTATAAAAGTTATATTGTCAGAAACATCAAATTAAAGTTCAGTTTTTTAATATTGTCTATATTAACAATAGTTTTATAAATAACACAATTAATCTAGCAACTCCTTAGATTAAAAGTGCTTCAACGGTCATCTTTAAATTGCTGACAATTTTCAAAAGTTTGAAACACAATGAACAAATTTTGGATGTCCCATTTTTTATGTCCTAACGAAAAATATTTTTTTCACGTCCGTCAAATAAAGTGTAAAATTTTTCATTACTTTTTGTTTATAAAGAAATATTTCGCATTGGAAGCGTGAAAAAAATGTCATAGCGTTTAATTTTTTTACTCATTTGAAAGAAAAAAAGTGTCGTAGCGTGTCATTTTTTAACGCAAATTTTTTTAAGTAGATAGTTGATGATTTTTATTTACAATTCCCTTTTTCCACAGAATAGTTCTGTGTTACGTCACTGCCCAAGTTTCCCCACTACACGCATTGGCTCCGCCTATCAATATCCTTCTACGATTTCCTGACCTCTACTAAAAACTTCAATTAATAATATACAGAGTATTTCATAAATTGTTCCTATTTCGATGACATGTGTCACACTTTAAATTTGAGGTTAAAATATTGTTTCAAATTTAAGTAAAGCACAACAATAGGTTGAAAATTCAAAGCAGTACTTGGACTTGGATTTCCTTATTCGATCCCTTGGCATAAATTCTTACGCCTACTGTACTTAAAAATCCCCAATGTTTCATTTTCAGCGGTGAACTCTTTTAGAACAAGGCGCAATCATAAACATCAAAGGTTCGTTATCTTCAAAAGTGCGTTCGATGACGTTGCGCGCTTCCATAACCGGGTGTTTATTAATAAATCGAATTCATGATGGTGGTTATAAACCCAATTCAGTCCAATTAAATATGAAACACGGTTCCATCAATTTTGAGGACCGCGTTTACACTTATTTACATCTGCTATTCGATATTCCGATTCGATTAAGATAGGGTTTCTAATATTTATTCGTGTGTGAACGGATGCCTTGAATTAACAACGATTTTTTCCGGTTTTTGGCTCCGTGATAAATTGGCTACCTTGATTTCAAGCGAGTGTGCGATTATCGAATATCCATCACACAAAAATACATTCAGGTTCGTTTGAGTTACCGAATTTTCTCAAAAAGGCATGAACTATTGATATGAGAAATTACAAATACAATATTTTGAAAACAACTCATCAATTTTTGAGTAAGAAATTGTCAACAAAATATAGAAAACATTTACTTAAACTGAACAGACGAAAAATATATCTAAAGTATGTATACTAATCTGGGTCATCGCCTAAAATTATTTTCAACTATACAGCGTGTCTCAAAAATAAATTACAATACAGACTTGTGTTTTTTTAAATGAAACAGCATATGTTTTTTAGCATTTTTGGAAGTGGATTTTTATGACAATGCTTTTAAGATAAACTTTTATTGGCCGATTTTGCTTAGTTTTGAAAATAGGACGGTTTTTTGACGAAAACATGCACTTTTTAAAATTTATTACACAAAAACTAAGGCAGCTGGAACAAATTTTTTCTTACTTCCACAAAGAAGAAAGTACAGAATTTAAAGCCGTAGCCATTTTTTAGTGTTTTGCATTTGTCACGATTAATAAATTAAGAAGTTTGTTAAAAGTTCACTAATGGAATTTTTCAACTCGCTGGGATATCCTGTATATTTGAATTTTAGCAGTACCACTGAGAAAATTTTACTTTGAAAAAAATATACAGGAAGTTCCTTGTTTGTTTTTACTACGCCCGTTCAGAAATTGTTTAAAAGGTAAAAAAAATTATAATATTTTAGCCATTTTAGTTTTGAGAAAAATAGTTTCAAATAATATCCATACGTACGTTGCTACACCTAATCAGATAATGTGAATTATGGCCAAAAGCAAATCTGATAAATTTTAAAATATTGGCTTTAAATTTTATTTATTAAGTACATTAAAAACCAATGGGTCACTGCCATATACGAAAACACTCCAGGGCTTGTAAAAAATGATGTTTTCCCATTTTTCTACAAAACAAATCTATCTATGTAAAAGATTATAGGTAATTTCAGAAGATTATTTCGAACTAGTTCCGTAGACTCGTTTTTTATATATTTGGTCATGTAATTTTTATTAGCTCGTACTAATATAACAATAATTATACAATTTGTCCTTAATATAAATATCGCATGTTAAATCTTAAAAAAATATTTCGACCGCTTCAAAAAATATGAAAAGAAATTGAGTTGCACCCACACGAAATTATGTAATAAAAAAGATAATTGTGTTTACACAAAATTTAAACTTACCATAAATAAGAATCGTTTAAATGCAAATAATTAACTAAGACAAGCAAAAATCACATAAATTTTAAAATTCATTATTACAAAACCAGCAAAGTATGTGAATACATAGATATTGTTTGGAATGTTGAATTTTTAACTAGTGTGTTTTCTCATTTAGACAAATAATGATTAGTGATTACTTTTCATTAGATTTTAAAATAGATTTATTTTATTTGCATGTTTGATTGTTACCAAAACCTTCTTTTAAAACTAAAATATTATTTCTAAAACGGTATCTTCAGAAATTCCATTGTGGTTTTGAAAGACCATTAATCACACACATGGCCATAATTCTCTCATCCAACAGTGACCTATTGGTAAAGACCAATCTACCATAAAAATAGTCCCTGATTATAGAGAACTACATACTTGGAGACGAAACGAGATACAAAATTGCTACATTTTTTGGCGAAGTAAAAATGAGATCGCTCAGAGCTCAGTTTCAAATCGTTTTAAATTAATTTAAATTCAACCAGTTTACTAATTGCTTGGAAAAAATGCAAAAATATTGAGCTTCACATTCTTAATAAGCTGTGACAAACGAACGACTAAATTTTTCACGAGAAATATGAGAAAAAAAATATTTAAAATCTGTGCTCAGTTTCATGTTTTTCAAAATGCTGCGAATACGGTTGAAGATACAAGAAAAATGTAAGAAAGAAAGTTGTAGAGAATAAAATTTTCTAGTAAAAAGTCCCCGAGACCATACCTCTATCTTTAATGGTTTAGGCCTCAAAGACTTTTAAAGCCGCTCAAGCGACGGATTCGTTTCATTTATACTAGTGATTCAGTGCCAGAGGAACACTTTAAAGTAATTTAAACCTTAACCGTTGAAAATATAAATATGGTGTAGCGGACTTTTTTGTAGCAAATTTTATTCTCTAGAATTTTGTTTCTTACACTTTTTTTGTATCTTTAACCATATTTGCAGCGTTCTCAAAAATAAAAGGCGGAACGCGAATTGATAATTGTTTATAATTTATTTTTAATACTGTTGCGATTTTTTTGAGAACGCTGCGAATACGGTTGAAGAAACAAAAAAAGTGTAGGGAACAAAGTTGTAGAGAATTAAATTTCCTACAAAAAGTCCCCGAGACCATATTTCTATCTTCAACCGTTTAGGTTTAAATTAATTATCACGTGGACTTTTTTCTTGGAAATCTTATTCTCTACAACTTTCTTCTTTATATTTTTCTTGTATCTTTAACCGTATTCGCAGTATTTTCAAAAATATGGAGACAAGGCGCAAATACAGGGTGAGCCAGAACTCGCAGCCCAGAGAAAATTTTCAAGTAAGGTAAGATACCAGGAAGACGAAAAAAATATTTAAAAAAATCTATCTGTCAAAAAATTTTGACATATATTTTTTGACATTTGACATTTTTTATATCTATTTAATGATACTGATGATCTTGTATATGTTTTTTTACAATTATTTAGTAAAGGGACAAAAATCTTGCGAATAAAATCCACAAATAATATTGAACAGAGTTACAATTTAGGATATAGCTTCCTTGTTTCCTCTTTTAATAGCCTTGAAAAATTATTTTTCCAACAGAAATAAATAGAATCAAAGTGCAAACTATAAACCCTCGTAACTTCAAAATTTATATAAATAGAATTTTTTTAACATTTTTTCCATGTTCCTGGTATCTTACCTTATATGGCATTTTTCTCTGGGGCGCGAGTTCTGGCGCACTCTGTATAATATAAATATTCTACCGAATATTTTCTCCATTCTCGTCAGTTCATGAGCTTAATAATTTCTAGTTGCAAACCGAAAGCACCCACGTTATCTAGTAATTAGTTAAAGATGACATCCGCACGCTATTAACTACCAATAAAAAAAAAATATGTCTCTATGCGAGTATTCTATAAATAGTACTTTGCAACAGTAAGTCACGAAAAGATTATGTCATTGCAACAGTCCCCAGGACATGTGTGTGACAAAGTTTTAAATGTGAAAGAAAAAAGTTAAAAATATAGATTTCCTATTTTTTCCACTTACACTAGTTATTCTGCAGTAAAAAAAATATGTTTTAGATTAATTTGTATTATTATATTGATGATTAAACAATTGGTGTGATAAATGTCGTATTTTACGCCAAAGAATGAATCCCATTCATAACAGTCCAGAACCGTGTAAAACCTCAAACCGTAACAACTGTCATTAAAATCGTTACAAGCGAGTTTTTGCAGCATTAAGTCATCATCAGTCATCACAAGAGACGGCATCTTTAAAAATAATTAATAATGCATGAATACCACTAATGTGTTATAACTGCGAATGGCAGCCAATATTGGGGTTAATCGGCCGAGGTTTTTACTTTAAAATAAAAAACTGATCTGATGGTAAAACTACACAAACCATTCTATTTGGTCAGATTCGAGTGCACAAAACGACCCATTAAAAAATAACAATAAAATCCGGTCCCGGAGGAGAGCAAATTCGAAATTAGAAATTTACTCGTCGCTAGTGTCCCGGATTTAATATGATTAATTCATTTCCTCCTCCCTTGGTCCGGAATAATGACTACTTTTTCCCCGGAACGACGATAAAAACTTGCTATTGACCGCAAACGCGCTTTGTTACTTTATGGAGTTCTTTTGTAGACTAGTTCATCGTAAGGATGCAACTTCGAAGGCACTTCACATGCAAATTATGCTCTTTTGAATATTCATTCGTATCATCCACCACTAATTTAAAGCGATGTGTTCTAATTCAGTTAAGACATGCACGTTTCAGTCATCTTGGACGCTTTGAAATATTCTTTATTGATATTGACACCAATTGCCTACGGACGACTTGTTGGAAAATGCTTCCTGAATTTAGTTACACAGGGTGACAAAAAAAGTCATGTCGTGACAATTTGTTCGTTTCAGTGAGACAAATCAAATTCACTAAAAAAAAAATTCAAAAAGTCCACACACTTTGAACTAAATATTTTTTTCCTAATTTAAATGAATTTGAAATCCTTTAACTTTAAAAAATCATTATTCAATAACACTAGGCCGATTTCCTTCAAATAAATACCATTCTAAAGGGATGGACTTGCCCTTTAGAATGATATGAAATTTGAAATTGAATATTGGCAAAATTTTCTTCGAACAGTAATGAGAAAGCATTTACTGAGAACATTTTCAAAAAAAAGTTCAGAAAGCTAGAACAAAGTGAACAAGTCAGAATCTGAATGAAAAGTGATTTGATTTGAAAACGTTTTGCCCTTATATTTAAGGCTAGTGCCTTAAACTTTTAGATCCTCTTTGATCAGTGATCAAAATATGCTCACATATATGCACGAATTTTCACAAAATATTAAGAAATATGCTCGAATATATGCCAAATATGCATCGATATGCAAACTTTTAACAATAAAAAATCAAAGTTGGAATAAATTTTTATCCTCGAGTACACTAAAGTTTGTATTTTCATCAACTTGAACAACGAAAGAGAATAAACGAATTGGTTTTGCCTCAGACAAGCCATTTTAATAACCTAGTAATTAAGCCTTTCTAAGAAATTTGTACTTTTCAGATCACATCACTTTAAACAATTTTGCTAAAATTCATTTGCAGGCAACTACTTATCCACATAGAAGGATTTATTCGTTTTATACCAGAAGAATAAAAAGTATGGAACTAAACATTTTTTGCTTAAACTATTTATTTATTGAAAAGCTAATTGATGAATTAAATGTTTCAAGAATAAAATTTTTCGAATTTTTTGTTTTTGTTTTTGAGTTCTACAAATTTTTTTTTTTTTAAATAGCAACCCACTAAAAAAATGTTTTGTATACTCTCCCAAAAACAACTGTGTTAGAGACTATCTACTTTTTATTAATTTAAAAAAAATTACATAAATTACAATTTTGACAAAAAAAATCGCGTTACTCAAAGCAAAACAAAATTTCGTTTTTAAAAAAATACGATCAGATTTTTTATATTACTTTATTTTATATTAATTATTAATAAATAAACCGTTTGGTTCTAAACTTGATATTCACTCTGTATAAAAAAGAGGAAACACTCAGCAGGATACTAATTCTTTGAGTCCGGCTTACGAATTAATGGTTGTTTTCTCTTTAATATATTTTGTAATTAGATCATTTTTCTTAAACTGGACAATTTCTAACTTGAACTGAAATTTTTAATCGGAAATTGTTTTTTTGAAAATATGCACAAATATGCATCATTTAGGAAATAATAAAAAATAAAAAATGAAATATGCACGAAGTTGCCAAAATATGCAAAAATGATATATAAAATGATATATAATTTGTCAAGTTGTCACGACATGACTTTTTTTTTGTCGCCCTATGTTAGTGACTGACGGAATTGCTCACTATAAGATATTAATGCAATAAAATATTACAGACTGACTCAACTATGTGTGGTGCAGCTAAAATTATCACCGATTGCTTCACAACTATTGGCGTATTTGTTGTTGTATGTAACGAAATTGTAGCACGTGCAGGATCCTCTAAGTGTTTAGAACTTCAAAAAAAGAATTTATAAAAAAAAATTATTTCTTACATATACAGAATGCCCAGATGACAAAAAGAGCATCACGTCATAGTCAGTTTAAAAAATATGATTTTGTGCATAAAATTAAACTGCGGATATAAATACTAACTTAGCTATCCACCAAAGGATTTGTTTACTGGAGAAAATTATTGACTTACTAACGATGAGATTTTATTATCACCAGACGAAACAAATGATTTTACTATCAGACTATCGACTGAAAAAAAAACTGAGTAAAATTATTAAATTTTATAAAGGTAAAAACATTAAGAACTTGGTATACAATAAATACCTTTAAAGTAGAACAATGTTACTTAAAAATCTGCAACTCAAATTAAATCACGACAAAACATATTTTCCGCAAGATGATTTCTCGTAGGTTTCATTTCAAAGAATATAACCTTTCTATTTCTCCGCAGCATTAAATTTAATGGTTAAATTTTAAAGCAATGGTTATGTCTTTTGCAACTATGTAATCTACAGGCTGTTCCGGCTAAACCCCACATTACAAGTATTGGAAGTTCTAATAGTGACATTTATCTAAAATTTTTATTATAGCCATAATCGTTTTTGAATCCAACACCAATCTCCGCAAAAAAAATAAATCGTTATTAAAAAATTCTGAAAAAATTATCATATCCGTGCCGTTTAAAAATAGATTTAAAAAACCTCAATTTTTGGCCATTTTATTTTTTTATTAACAAAACTGTAAGGAAGAATTTTTTGATTAATTTTTGGTGTATTGTAGATTACCCACTTATGCTACTGTATTTTTTTCATGCAATTTAAATAATGCGTTTTTTCATAAAAAAATTAAAACTATTGAATTTTGCAATCCGTTACAAATACTCAAAATGCGATAAAAACTCTGTGTTACTGTGTGTGTGAGGAGGTACTTTTTTAATTCAAAAACAACATCCAATTATAAAAAAAACAATTATTATTACCTTACTAAAACTTGATAGCTTGAACGCTTTCACACCCGTTAAAAACGTCAATTTAGCCATCTTTGTCACGCGATAGCAATTATTTTTTCCTGGAAATTGTTGGAAAATTTGGAAGCACTAAAAGTAGAAAACGGCAAAATGTGGAGATTGAGTAAAAGTAAAAAACAAAAATTTAATCATAATTCTACAAAGTAGTAGAGTTTCATAGAGAAAAGTGCCTAAATTAACGTTTTAAAAAAATCACTAAGAGTGCGTTGGATTTCAATTTGACACTTCTGACAGTTGTTGACATTTCGCGACAATGGCAAGAAAATCAGGCGAAAAATTTGTATTTTTTTGGAATCCACTGAGAAAATAAACTAACGAAATAGTCCCAACAATATTTTTTTGTGGCTAATTGGAAAAATTAATTTAAATTCATTATTTTTGCGTTTTTTTCAAGCAAATTGGAATTGAATTAAAACAGTTTTTTATGTGAGGTTTTTGCAAAATCTTGAATTTGATTGGTTGGATACATTTGTTAATTCCGATTACATAGACCAATAATAATCATTTCCCATTCACGTAATTACCACTAAGATGAGAACAAACCGGTTTTTATTTCTTATTGGGCAAAATCCGGCAAAAACCTAGCAACGAAAAGTAACTCCACTCATTTAAAAAATCGTGAATAATGATTGAATTTTGAATGGAATTTTTATAACAAATCAGCGTTTAGTGTGAGTTATCTTACTTTAATTGGATCTAATTTTGCAGAATGGGTGGGACCAACCCCAGAGCCAATATGAATCATGCACTTTCGATTATTAGACCAATAAAAAGTAAAAATTATTTAATGCGTTATAGTTGAGTGTCATTGTTCGATCCTTAGCCAATCAATTACGTCTTTTAAAATCAACCAATCAGAACCACGTCTTAGATTTTTCAACAAGAAAATTTTTTAAATTTAAATAATTTTAAAAATCTTCTTTGATTTTATTTTCAACCTAAAAAATAATTATTTAAAGGATAAATAAATGTCCAAACTTTCAAAATTTGACATTTTTGAAGATTTACACTGTGAATTAAGTTTATTTATTGTGTACCAAAAATTTTTTTATTTGAAAACTTCTTTGAAAGGCTTTCCGTCTCTACACAAGCGACAAATTCTTTTGGTGGTACATTTTGGAACTGGCTAGAGAAAAGCCATCTACGGTAAATCTACGGTAAATAGTTTGAAAACCGTAATTTTGTAATTTTCTGTAAAAAGACTAAAAATTGCAAAAATTACAAACAAAAGGAATAATGATTTTTAATAAATTATGTAATATATTTTTTGTTTGTTGTGATTCATCATTGTGGCGTCACCATCTATTTATTTTTCTGTTTCTCGTCATCGAAATTAAAAGAAACAAAGCAAAATTAATTATTTGAAAATTGAGAAAAATGCAAATATCAAGAATTAGTTTTTTTCACTTTAGTTTCGCACCTTCTGATCAATATGCTTTTGTTAAATTAAATTTCAAATATTAGTGACAAAATGGATTTACATTTGCATAAGATAAGCTCGTTGTGAGATGCGATAATAATTAATGAAAATATCTATGACAAGTGGCGTAATCAGTGATATTACAACAAAATTTCAACTTTATTGTTGTGTTTGCACAATAATTGTAATGGTCTAGACATGTGTGGCGACTGGTAGTTCCTTTCAATATTCTTGTTTAAACAAAATAACACAGTTCAAGCTCAACACAATTTTTGTGCAATTTCGAATAATTAGTGAAACAGTGAGTCAGTAATAAGCTTAGAATAATCCTGTTGATAATTAATTTTGATGGCGCAAGATTAAGTAGACATTTTTCCACATGAATTTTATGTCCATAATTAAAAACTGTGAAGTAATTTTAGGGTCACAGCAACACTCGCCTGCCGCTACTTGTAATAAAACGTATTTATAGACTGATTTCATCATTGCATAAACGATGTCTGCACCAAAGGGTAAGATTACAAAAAAAAATCATCACTTGACGCAATCAAAAAAAGGCCGAGATTAAATTTGGCACTTGAACAGAGGACTATTTCAGTGTTTCACCATATTGTAATATGAATAAAGTATGATTACAATCCGGACATATTACCCTCCCAGCAGGAGGCGGCAATCACAAGGCGGAGTCCCAGCGACAAATCACTGTCTCGGGATGATAATACAAACTCGACCGTTTTATTTCTTCTGTTTCTAAACCCAGCGTTAATATTTCCTTAATGGAGAGCATAGCATTTCGCGTAAATCATCGACTAAACATCGAAATTCCATGCCAAAACTCATTGTTTCTGATTTTCGTAAATTTGAGATATGTTACAGCACGTATAAAAATAAGTGACACGTATTTCACCATTTTTATTTTTTCACTATATGTTGAAAAAACAGGAATGTACAAAATTAAGTACCTCGGAGCAAAAAGAATTTTTATCAAAAGAAGAAATCAACATATTGAAACAATTTTTTTTAATAATTGCAATAAGTAGCTTTACTACGGACGTGATAATACATAAATTGTAAAAATTTGTTATTAAGAAATAATTTAAAAATATATTGTTTAAACAAAAAATATAACAATTATGCAGGTTTTTAAAATTTTCAAAAAATTTATGTAAAAACTTCCATATTTTTACTGTTTTCACATAAGTTTCAAAACGGACGTTTTAAAAATGACTGAAAAAAAATTTTTTTGAGAGCGCTGCATAATGCATGATCCTTAAAATCACCTGAAAGTAAGCGTTTCCTTGGAAATTAAATAGAAAAATTACCAAATACCGTCACTAATAAACTGTTCTAAAGAAAACCCATAATTTCCAATAACTTATTAACATTTATTTTTGAAAAAATATCAATAATAAATACAAATTCCTCGGTTGAAGGAAGAGTATATATTTATATACTATATTTTTTTATTCTATTTTCTGATAATAGAATAAAAGTATGTACACTCAGAAAAGTTGAAAATGACGTGTCCATAAACCGACCCTCATTATTTGGGTCCTCCTACCTAACCGCAGTTATAAACCATCTACGAGGAGAAAGTAATAAAAATGCTTTTGCATTTAGCCTCTACATTTCTTTTAAGTAAATGTTGTCAGGTGATATTATTTCATTAATGACAGTTATTATAATTAAACGTGTGTAAAGTGTGTTTTACTGAAACGAGAAAATTTGTAATTTTAAAACGTCATTATTCGGTCTCAGTGGAAAGAAAAATATTTTTTTTCTTGATTTTGAGATTTTTCTCTGCTTTTTAAGTCCCACCATAATGGCGGTTTTATTTTTTTGACAGAATTGTAACTTTGACAATTAATTAATTAATTATTATAATTGGTATTATCGACAAAACAATAACATTCTAAAAAGATTTGTTGCTCTCATTCATGAAAAATAATAATGAAAGTATGTTATGGGCTTCGCTCGACTAAAACGATCATTTAAAAAATCGCAAAGTCTTTCAACTTGACGATTAGATATACAGGGTGTGTCAAAAGTCCCGAACCAACGTGACATGCCATGTAAAGTAAGATATCAAGAGCGTGGAAAAATTGTAAAAAAATTTTGCACTTTGACTCTATTTGTTTTTGTTGGAAAAATAATTTTCCATGTTTTTTTTGCTACAGGCTATTAGAAGAGGAAACAAGGAAGCTGTATCTTAAATTGTAACTCTGTCTAATATTATTGGCAAAATTATTGTACCTTTATCAAATAATTATAAAAAAAAACATATACAAGATCATCAATGTCATTAAATAGACATAAAAAATGTCAAATTTCAAAAAATAAATGTAATTTTTTTTGACAGATTGAATTTTTTAACATTTTTTTATGTTCCTGGTATCTTACCTTACATGCCATGTCCCCTGTATAGCCAAACGTAATATGTGAAATTTGTGAAATATTTACTTAACCGAAGAATGTTTTTATTATTGATATTTTTTTGAAAAATAAATGTTAATAAGTTATTGGAAATTATGTGTTTTCTTTAGAACAATTTATTAGTGACGGTAATTGGTAATTTTTCTATTTAATTAATTAAATTAAATTAAATTAATTAAATTAACCCAACTTTCAGGCGATCTTAGGCGATCATGCACCATGTAAAGCTCTCAAAAAAAATTTTTTCAGCCATTTTTAAAGCGTCCGTCTTGATATTTATGTGAAGACATAGTAAAAATGTGATAGTTTTTACATAATTTTTTTGAGAATTTTAAAAACCAGCGTAATCGTTTATTTTTTGTTTAAGCAATATATTTTTAAATTATTTATTAATAACAAATTTTTAGAATACATGTATTATCACGTCTGTAATGTACCTATTTATAGGTATCTATTATTTAAAAAAAAAAAAATCTTTTTGTTCCGAGAAACTTGATTTTGTACATCCCTGTTTTTTCAACATACATTGAAAAAATAAAAAAACGGTGAAATACGTGTATTTTATCTCAAATTTACGAAAATCAGAAACAATGAGTTTTAAAAGTGATCGTTTTGGCATAGAATTACATCACACGTGTATTTTTCCACATTTGCGCCTTATTGAAGCACTAATCAAGCAACTAATGCAAATTGAGTTTTCAATTAAACGCTTTTTATTAATAGAATTTTCTCGTTGGATGCAAATGGTAAGATCATGATGTGTGGTCTCTGTAAATTACTTTCGCCTTGCACTCTACTTCAATCGGAATGAAAAACACATCAATTCTAATTGAAGGGGTTATTCTCCTCATCACGACCAAATAGTTCGTTTGAATCACGCTTTAAATTAAACCGTGATCAGTGTTAAATTTGCTGCCTTACCTGCTGGGCAATTCAGTTCGTCGGCTCGATTACTGCAGTCTGGTGTCCCATCGCAGCGTTTGTTCAAAGGAATGCACTTATTGTCGCATTTTATTTCGTCCTCTCGACAAACTGAAAAAAAAATTAATGTGCCAAAAAAAGTGTAATAATATTTTTTTAAAAACAATTCGTGAAAATATTTAAATTCAAGTTAAATGCTAAAACTGATTAGTCAACAAAATAAGAAATGAGAAAAGACATTTTAATTTTAGTCCAAGTTTTGTAAAGTTTAGGAAATCGTAGAAGGATATCGATGCGCAGAGACGAAAATTGGTCGCGGACGAATCCATTCGTAAATATAGGGGAGTTCTGAAATCAGCTGAGAGCAGTGGCGCGGCACTTATTTATTTCAACAAAACAAATAATCTATTTACAGGAATGAAAATATTTTGATTTTTTTAAGATTTTATTAATCTGGTGATTTTTTGGAAATGAAAAAAAAAACTGTTTTTCAACCAGAAATTTGATTATTGCAATGAAGTTTTTCCAAAATGTCCATTAAATTGGTTAAAAATAGTTCTGTTTGTTATTTATAAAATTTTACTAGATAGCATCGAAAATGGCAATTTATTTTTGTCTTTTTCGAACACTTTCAGATAGAAACACAATTATATCAGAAATTTCGTTAAAAACAGTCCTAAAATTCAACAAATTTGACCAAAAACGGCGTTATTTTTGCCCTTTTCAAGTGTTTAAGCACGTTTTTGAGACAAAAACAAAGAAAATTCTGAAAATTTCGTTGAAGTAAGCTAAAAATTTACAAAATTAAATCAAAATTGATATTACTTTTAGCTTGTTTCGCTCGACTTACTTCGTTTTTGAACCAGAGGTTCATTTATTTTGCAAAATCTTCTCCAAACACGCTTAGAAAACACAAAAACAATTAAAATTGATTTTATTTTGTTTGTTTTACTCGATTTAACTGTTTTTAAGCAAAATAAGACAAAAATATTTGTAAGCACGTTTTTTGCGAGATTTGGCTAAAACGAACTGAAAAATCAACATATTAATTGGAAGATTACATTAATTTTGCGTTTCTTGGAAGTTTTAGCATGTTTTTCAGCTAGAAACGCAATTATTTCGCAAAATTGGTAAAAAACAAGCCAATATACACAGAATTAGGCCGAAAATGATATAATTTTTTCTTTTTTCGAAAATTCAAGCATATTTTCAAGCTGAAAACTATTTCTGATTGTGAGAGTTTGCCACAGCGTGTCAAAAATCACTAAATTGTTGTAAAAAAAGATAATATGAAATTTTTACGTCACTTTCAACCTTTAACTTGATTATTTGTTCAAATTTTCTCGAAGAAAATAATCAAAACCCACCAAATTGGCTAAAAATAGTTCTATTTATTTTTTACAAGATATTACTAAACAGAATGCTTTTTCAGCTAGAAACAATTATTTTGCAAAATTTTGTCAAAATCAAGCCACAAATTCAACAAAATATCCCAAAAACAGCGTTTTTTGTCTTATTCAAGTATTTAAGGATGTTTTTGAGAGATAAAAACATGAAAGTTCGAAATATTCCATTGAAACAGGACAAAAAATTACAAAATTAAATCGAAATTGATATTATTTTTTGCTTGTTTCGCTCGACTTACTTCGTTTCTAAACCAGAGCTTCATTTATTTTGCAAAATCTTGTCCAAACACGCCTAAATATCACAAACAGGATTGATAGCGATGCTATTTAGTTTATTTCACTGGTTTTGAGCAAAAATAAGCTGAAAAACCGCAAAATTTGGTCACTAGATTTCATTAAAACATTAAATAATCAAGAAATGAAGTCTTGAATTACATAATTTTTGCATTTCTCGAGCGTTGTAGCACGTTTTTCAGCTACAAACACAATTATTTCGCAAAATTTTGTTGAAAACAAGCCCAAAAATGTCATGTCATTTCACTTTTTTTTCATAATTTTTACTCCGCCGTAGTACTTTTTTTGGGTCCAAAAAATCAAACAATTTTCGTCTCCTAGTATGTAGTTCTCTATAAAAAAAATGCAACTCTACAATTCCCTTTTTACCACGCCACTGCTCAAGTCGATATCCTTCTACGATTTCCTGACCTCTACAAACACTAACTTACCAATGCAGTCTCTTTCATCTGTGTCATCTTGACAGTCTTTCACACCATCACAGCGTTTGCTCTCAGGAATACATCTAGTTATGTCACAGCTAATTTCACCTTTGGCACAATCTGTGAACCAGAAAATACAACAATTAACTTCTTTACAAGTACATAAAATATTAAAACATTGCTATCCTACAAAGCAAATGAATTGAGTAAAATGCGTTAAATTTCTGCAATTGTACGAAAATGTATTAGTAAATACAGTTGGTTGAATTTTCTGAAATTAGGAACGGTCTTAAACGTCTTTATTGAATACAATATTCAAGAATCCATGTGTTAATCCCAGCACCACATGTAAGTTATTAATTTAGCTTTAAGGCTACCAGAGGGACAATTCTCTTCATCTCCTCCATCGGCGCAATCCTTGACTCCGTCACAGACTTGATCTGCACAAATCGATGGCGAACCATCTGAACATCGAACACTGTCATCAGCGCGACATTTCGATTCTGAAGATCGTCCTTCATCAGGAAGGCCGCTTCCAAGGTCAAGTTCATCTGATGGTGTCGTTGTTGAAGAAGTGTCGACGAGAACATCTGTTAATTAAATAACAAAAAAAAATAATAACAAACTTAAAATTACTTAAAAATAATGAATGTAATCTAACAATATGCACAGGGTGCTGCATTTTGGATGTCCGAATAGGGAATCTCCGAAACTAAGAGGTTTAGCCAAAAACAAGTAATACATTCTGGGGCTCATTTTTTGAGAAACTAATATTGGTTAAAACCGCATCCCGATATCGTCTTTTGTTTTCGACTTATAGACAAAAATTGACATTTTAGCGAAATCTAAAAAAAATCATATCTTCGTTATTATAGAAGACACAGATTTGAAATAAAGACATTATACAGGCACTTTTTTCGTAGAATTTAATAATATAGTTAACAATTTTTTTCAGTTGTTTGTTTGGCCGTAATAAAATAAACTTGTATTTTTTTAAATGGGAATCATAGATGGCTTTGTCATTTTTAAAAAGCTTGTTTTTTTCTTATCTAAAAAATATATATTTGTAACAAATTATTATAATACATTTTTAGCAAAAATTATCTTTGATTTTTGTTCGCAGTTGGCCATGAAAAAATGTTGCATCTTCAACTAAAAGGATTTAAACTATATTATATTCAACCAGTGTCACTAATAAAAGAGTTTTCTAAGTACTAAGTAATGAAAAAGATGCAAAATAAATTGTAAATCAACTTATTGGCGACTAATAACATTTCTTTGTTTTTAAACAAGCTAACATTTTACCATTGCAACTTCTAGTAATACATAGAGTGTTGTAAAAAAAAGCCGCTTTAAATCTTCAATAAAATGTATTTTAGATGACATAAAAATGACGATATGGCTATTCAAATACCCAAATTCCGTCTATGTGAAACGTTATCCTACCTCCATTAGATCATCAAAAAAAAATGTTTTTTCTAATTGTGTTGACTGTTGACACATTTGTTTTTCCTATTTTTGGATTTTTTAAAAATATGTAATAATTTTGTTCTGAGGCGCTCGGATATTTGTTCAATGCTTCTACCGTATCGTATTTTTTAAATCTTTATAATTTTATCTATTTTTTCATCTATTTTACAGTTCACAAAACTCTTATTGATTATTATTTACACATTTGGAGTGAAATAGTTTTTCCATGGCCAACTATTATCACACAAAATATGTATTTCACTTTTTAAGTATAGTTATAAAAAAATATTTTGTTACAAATATATATTTTTTAGATCAGAAAAAAATAAGCTTTTCATAATTGCCATAGCCGCCTATGATTTCGATTTTATTATTCGAGTTTATTATTATTAAAAGTCCTAATTTACAAGTAATCCTAATGGAAATTAATTTATGAGTTTTAAAGAAAGTTACTGTTAGTGTTGTTCTTCTAATTTAGAGTCTATGATACTAAAGGTATTTTTAAAATTTATGAACTAAATAAAACACGAAATTAAGTGTTCTATTCCTACATAATATCTATTTTAATGATGTATTCAGCGCTTACCTATTTAAGATACAACTTCAGACAGACACTTGAAGCTAAAATTGCTTTTGATATATAGATTGATGCATAAACAGTTGTGAAAGCTGTCTGTAGCAATATAATTATAGTGTGTGTTCGAAAATCAATAATCATGTTAAATACTTAAAGCCGATTCACAAAATTTTAATTCAGATTTAGACGCTATTTATGTACTTTAATAACCGGCTTGTTAGTTACAAACGAGCATTTTTACCTCAAGTTCAGTAAAAATAAAGAAGCTTAAAATGCTTAATTAACATGTTTAGAAAGCTATAAAGGACGATTTGTTAATTTTATAATAGTGAAAACCCTCCACCACAAGTACAAAGTTGGTAGTCCGCACACGAGAAATATTTTATTATTTTCCAAATATTTGTTCCAAGTTTTTGTGAATATTTACTTGGTTTTATAAATTTCCCAAATCTACTCCAATTATTTATATTGATAAATAGATCTGAGAATGCTTTAAAATAGCGTTATTAATTATTAATAGCGTTAGTTAAAGAGAGTCAAAAGAAAAATATTTCGCTATTTTAAAGCATTCTCAGATCTATTTATCAATATAAATAATTGGAGTAGATTTGGGAAATTTATAAAACCAAGTAAATATTCACAAAAACTTGGAACAAATATTTTATTTTATAATTAAAATGCATTTCTATTTTAAAACTTTGGTAAAAAAGCCTAGAATTTCTCAAAGTAACATAATTTAAAATTATTAAATTGTAAAATATAGCGTGGAATATGTTTGATGTTCTTTAATTTTCATTATTTACTACCACTAAATTCACGATTCTTAATTGAATTGTTTAATTCTTTTATTTGATTAGAAAGAATATAGCATTGAACTTATAAAAAAATGTCAATTTCACATCATGAGCGTAAAGATAACCAATTTTCTCATTCGTTGAATACATAAATAAAAATACAAGGTGTTTATAAAAGACAGCATATCAATAGCGTTGAGAAAATATGATGAAGGTATGTTTTAAATAGTAATATCAAACCTGTCAAATTTTCCAATTCTTAAGCCCCTCTCTTGTGTTAAATATAGATTAAAATCAATTTTTTCTACAAAAAAAGCTAAAAGTGAGCTTTGTACATAAAACCTATTACAATGTTCTACGTACTCCCTGTAGTATTTCACAAATGTTCTAAAATTTCATTAAACATAATAATCTATGTGAGACATACGTTCATATAATTTTTACAATACTCTTGACATTCGATCCTTTAAAACAACACTCTGTATGATACTTAATTCAATTTTACTAATTATGAAACAGTGATTTTAAGATAAGTTGTATTATTTATCTGTTGTATAAACTGATATACAAAGATTACTATACACCACATATTAAAATAATACATAGAATACAATAGTATAACATTATAGCCAGATAAAGCCTGCACTATGCCGATCAAAAAAATGAGACATCAAATTTTTTGCATTTTCTCAAAATTCACTGTAAAGCAGACTAACCTCCAAAACGTTGAAATGCCAGGAAACATTACCAAACATCACTGCCAAGTACTGTCTCATTTTTTTGACCGGCATAGTACATATTAAGCACTTCACATGTTAGTCAGTGGACACCGTATTTACAATTGTTACTTACTAAAAATATTTTCCTCACTAAAATGATTTCCTCACAAATCTTAGTACAAACTAAAGTTAGTAAGTAAAAAGTTTAAGAACAAATCTATAAATTATTACAGTAGTTAAAACAGTTATTAAATAGTTATTACAAGGCACTAAAGTTTATTTTTTATCACGATTGAGAGAATTAATCTAAAAAATTGTTATTTATCGTACAAGACGATAAAGAAATTGTTTATCTACGAATGAAATAGTTAAGTTTACGAGTGGACTTTTTCACGAGCTTAAACAATCTTTATCGTCGTGTATAATATTTCGTTTTATTTTGTACTCACCTACCAGAATTTCTTGAATATAAACACTAGATAAAAAGTATTTTATTTCACTAGACGAAAAAAGACTAAGGTAACTTAGCCAAATAAGGCCCACTTACGATGTTTTATATATTTTTTTAAATATGCAAAGGTTTGGATTTATTATCGAAATTGTGATTTGAACTTTTGTGTAACAATGTGTAATACAAAAATGCCTGTTTTGTTGATTTTCTACATGTTTTTAACATAAATATAAAATATTACAAAGGGCCTTTTTTGGAACCTCCTAGCCCCAAATAAGGCCTATCGACATTAGATAAGGCCCCTATTTAAAATTTGAGATAGGATTTTTCATTAATCATCTTAACAGTAAGTTAAGGAAAAATCTTTAATAAACAAACAAAAAACAACATAAAAAATACAAAAAAGTAAAGAAACTTCAAACCATGTATTAATATGTAACTAGAAATAATTAATTTTAACATCCAATACGATGACGCATCAGTTTAGAACATATTTCCTTATTTAGCTTAGGTACCTTACTTTATCTATTGAAACTAGTTGATAAAAGCACTCTTTAACATTGAGTACAAAATAATAGTAATTTAGTGCTAAGAAGTACATTATGTTTTGTTTTTTTTTTCTGAAATCGCATTATTTTAAATTATGTTTTCGATTAGATAATAGAAATTTGAAATATTACACAATCAGCATTATCATTATTAGAGATGTGCAACATATGAGTCGGGAAAAGTGCTTTTTACGGACTATTTCGTTCGATTTCAGAAAAAAAATAGGCTAAGCTAGGTACAGAAAATTTACATTTAGATAAAAGTTAAACACAGTTTTGCTGAAATATTAAAAAGCCGTTGAATAAACACACAACTTACGAACCACCACCAAATAAATATATTGGGAAATTAAAAATAAATAAAAACAAATAAACAAAAACAAAATAAATAAACGTACCACATCCAGCCTCATCTGACTGATCTGCGCATTCATAAATTCCATTGCAGCGTGCCTCAGAAGGAACGCATTCCCCAGAATGGCAAGGTATTTGATTCACACCACACATAACATTTGTTGAAGCTAACAAAATCAAAATTAAAAAACAAACACACACAAACGCAAGAAAACCAAACAAAAAAATCAAAAACCCAACGAAATACCTTCAAAAACTCTAAAGTGGAAGTCCTCGGGTAAAACGGTTGTCCCACCCAATCTGTGGTTGCTTTTTATGTGGTTGTAGAGAACATCTCTTATGACTTTGTCGTTATTGTAACCATCACTTCCCAGATCGATTGTTACTTTTGACGTAAAAGCATCAGCTTCACGTTTCCTAAAAACAATTAGTTTAGTGGAATTTTACTAAAATTCCAAATCTTACTCTATTTTAATAACTGTAGCCGATTGTGTCCCGGGAATATTTTGGTATAAACTATCGATTTCCCTTATAAGATCTTCACTAAAATCGCGATATTTGAAACTATTTCGGTCGCTGAAGGAGTCCACGTATGGTTCGCTAGCGGTGAATGAAATGCGGTAATATACAGGGTGGTGTGAAACTGGGATGTGGGGTACAGATGAGCCGTCTGTGCTTCCCTCCCCGGATGTAATAAGATTATCTTCATCATCGTATCCAAATCTGAAGAAAGAAAAAAGGAGATTCATGAAAAATTAAACTAAAACACCCTGTATACAATCAAGCATTGCTAAGTAACGTAATATATAATATAGCAAGTTTGGGAATTGAACACCAGTGCCCTGGTTAACACTGAGAGTGGCATGTGTATTGTTGGTTGCCTATAACAAAACATATTGTGTGTGTAAATCAAACCAATGATTGGCTTTAAAAATAAACAATTTTGCGTCAAATATTTTCAAATCGTATAAAATTATCATTAACTAAATAAATATCAAGTAATAAAACGTGTAATTGTAGAAATTAGCTCAGCTACAATTGTAATTTTCATCTTAAAAATTCAATTAAAAACTCTTTCAACAACATTAAACAACCGTAAATTTTAAAAATTCCGAAAATTTTTCTTACATTTCTAGTCCAGCAGCTCATTGTGTATTTTAAAAGACAAAAAATGCTTCGAAATCAGTTCAAAATTCCGCTTTTACACATCAGAATTAAAAATTGGGATTAGGTTCAAATAACATTTTCAAAAATAAAAATGAAATCCAACTAAAATTGTTGACGGCTTTAAAACGTTTCATAAAATGTTCGGAAGTTTATTTACTTCAGCTTTATTTATTTAAATCACAGTTAACGCTGAAAGGTAATTATGTCATTACAAGTGTGAAAATAAAACTCTTTATTTACGTTTTTTAGATTTAAAATATATACCCATAATACATTTTTAAATTTTTTAACATTAATTTTAATTAGATTATTATAACTAACCTTCACCCGTTTCCGAAGTATATATTTGTCATAAATGGACTTTAAACAAAATAA
>NW_025401068.1:15589892-15600300 GCF_015345945.1 Tribolium madens
GGTGTTACATTTAAAAAAAGTTTGTATTGTAATTAATTTTTGAGACACGCTGTATAGTTGAAAATAATTTTAGGCCATGAACTAGATTAGTATTTATCAATTTCCCATGTTTTAAAAAATTATCGTTTAAAGGTCAATATTGGACTTTATCAACTCGCTGGGACACCTGTATAAAAAAAAAATTGCTACAAATCTCTTACATAGCTATAATTAACACAAAAACCAAAAAAAACCGAAAAATTCATTTTTAATAAATCGTCACATTTTTATAGTCGTATAGTAAATAAATAGAGAAACGTTTGATTCCATAGATTTTTCACCCTGTATTATTAATATTATTAGAACCAGTGCAAAAAAGTAAATGTGAGTGATTTTATTTTATTTTAATTTATAGATTTAATTTTTTTCCTTCACTTTACATGTGTTTTCTTATTTGTATTACTTACTGAGTTTCATTGCGAGTTTCTTGAGTAGAACGATTGTAGGCAGTATCAGGCTGTAAAAACATAATATTACAACATATTCCATTTTTTTATTATTTTTATTACCTTGAAGAAATCAAAACCCATCCGATTCACCTGCAAAATAAACCGAAATCAGTAATTTTATCAAATATAACAAAATATAAAAATAAGACACACACGAAGACAAATGCACGTAAAAATGATAATGTATATAAAGGGTGTACAGGCAGAAAAATACAAAAGAACATGATAACAGCTTGTTAAGCAATGTTAGTTAAAAATATACAGGGTGTATATGATTCATATGGGTGTATTAGAAGCTTTCCCCAAGACGTAACTTACGCCGTCTCCATTTTCCGTTGTAAAGAAATGCATTTGAGGAGTTTCCTAAAAAATAAAATGTTATTTTTGCAATTTAAAAAAGTACACATAAATTACTGATACTATTTTTATACTAGTCAACTTACAGTAACTGTGTTGGCTGTTAGTGTCGTTGTCTCGTTGTTAACCTAAAATAATAATAATAAAAAAACGTTTCAAACTTGAAATAAAAATTTTGCTACGTTCACTTACATTTGGTGGATATTCTTCTTCCGGTTCTTCATCTTCAGTATTGTCTTCAGTTTGCTAAAAATATCAAATGTGTGAATCTTGTTCTTAAAGATTAAAAATTATTGTGACCACATATTTTTTTTAATCACTCCATAAATAATAGCAATATTAAAAGCGCTTACCCCGACATCATCATACCCTTCTTCATCCTCATTTCCCTAAAAAAATTTTTCACCGAATAAATTTGTTAGTTATTTAATTTAAACAAAAGAACACAAACAAATAACTTACATCTTCCTCATTATAGTCTTCACCATTAGCTATTTCTTCTCCATTTTCCTGCAATGGTTTATAATTAATTTTCGGATTTGAATAAATTTTTATTGAAAAGTGAAAACTTATCATGTAAGATTAATTTGTCAAAAAGCAGATTAGTAAAAAATATCTAAGTCAAAAAACCTACCTCATCGTATTCATTATCACCGGTGTTATCCTATAAAATAATAATTAAAAAAACATTTTACCTTGTCCACGAAATATAATTTACTTACATCATATTCATTATCTCCATTATCGTTGTCTAGATCTTCTGTCTAAAATTACATTAAAAATAACATTACAAAAAATAGTGTTTTATTACAACTTTTACACCCTGTATTAAGGATAATAACACAAAGAAAAAAATTAAAGAACCAATATTAATTATATTGTACCCAAAAATTATTGTGACCTTTCGTTTGAAAACAGAACACAATCATTTGGTTCTCAGAACCAAAAAAAAAATTTCAGTGCAAACCCACAAAGTGTAATTGAAAATCACAGTTAAAAGAAGACAGAAAAGTATTTGTAATAGAAAACCCCAAGACCACATATAATTTCGATAAAAAATAACTTTTGTTTCATTCAAAATGTAGACAAAGTTTTCGTTCATAGATAAAAAATTGTTTAGTTTTATAAATAAAAAATGTAGTTATCAAAAATTATTTTCTCCACTTTTTGGGCTGCACTGTCTATTACGAACATTTCACTTACATCATTAAAATCTTGGGTATTGTCTTCCTCTTCATCGTAGTCTTCTTTAGCTTCTTCTTGACCTTCTGGTGTGTCTTGTCTAGGAATTCTTTTAGATTTTCTTTTACTTCTACTATGGCTTCTGTTGGTTTGTGAAGACAGCAAACTATTAAAACTTCTTCTTATTCTATTTACAGTGCTTGATAACCAGTGTTCTTCTGCTGGTGGACTAGATTCTAACAAATTTTCCTCGCTGTCGGATAAATCTCTTGCTATCCTATGGTGATTTTCATGATTTGTTAAATCTGTTTGTTCTAAATTTTCAAAAACTAAATCTGAGTCCACCTGAAAACAAAATCAAGTATTAACTTACAAACAGACACTAATCCACTACAATCATTCAGACATTTAATACTGAAACTTTCATAAAATAATAATTTCGTATTAAATCAATGCATTTTAAGTTACTACTTTACTTCAAAAAAATAATAGCTGATAAAAATTTGCATTCACTGGGATTACAAAAATGGTGGATGCGCCGGGTTAAAAAACTTAACAAAAATATTAAAATAATTGCAACTCTACCATATAGTATTTTACCACAAACAAACAAAGCATTTTTATAAAAATCAAATATTTTTATTTCATGTTCGAATAAACAAAAAATTAAGTCCTATAATTATTATTTATAGAATAGAACCATTTATCGTAAAACACAGGTAATTCAGCAGAAAATAACTGCTAATTAGCCAAATAACATGCATACAGGGTGTTTCGGCTAAACCCCACATTAGAAATATTGAGAGTTCTAATATATCTAATATTTATTTAAAACTTTCATTATAGCCATAATTGTTTAGATCATACCCAATGAAAATATTTTCAAGAAATGGGTATCAACTTCGTTATTTTATACAGAAAGTTATGTTTTTTATTGCGTTTTTGGAGTACTCAAGTGATTTTGAGATAGTTTTTATCTTTTTTTTATCTTTAATCGTTTTTGAAATATTTAGACTTTTTTGAAATTTTTTTAATTTGCCTTTTCCTCTCCAAAACTCGTTAACTCTACCATTTTTAACTATTTTGAAATCGTATTTGGGCATATGAAAATGAAAGGTTAGATCTTTTCTTTTGTGTATTTATAATTGGAAAAATAATTAACAAACCTCCAAAATTTAAGGTTACGTTTTTGAAACTACAAATACCCATTACTGATTTTTTTAAAGGGAAAAATGGACCAATTTTTTCTTCACTAAATGAAAAAAAAATTCTGCATCGATTTATGTCAACATTCCCTATACCTAAATTTAATGATTTCCAAGTTATTTTGACTTTTTCTGTGCCCTGGAAATATTTATCACTAAAAAAACGCCATTTTTTCACAATTGGGTTATTCAAATTAAATTTATTTAATCTAAATTTGAATAACTTTGATATTCTATTTTTTTCTTAATTCGATGATAACCTATGCTAAAGTAGCTAATGTATTTCTCACAATATCAAAAAAAGTTACTATAACTTGAAAACTATCAAACATAGGTATAGGGAATGTTAATACAAATTGAAGCAGAACTAAATTCTCCTCCATTTAGTGAAGAAAAAATTGGAGTGTTTCATTTAGAAAAATTGAGTTAAGGGTATTTGAAGTTTCCTAAAAGTAACCTTACATTTTGGCGGTTTGTTAATTATTTTTCCAATTATGAATACACCAAAGAAAAGATCTAACCTTTCTCTCTCATAAACCCAAATACGGTTCCAACATAATAAAAAATGGTAGAGTTATCAATTTTTTAATAGGAAGATTCAAATCCAAAAATTTTAAAAAGGTCTAAATATGATATAAATATAAATATTTCAAAAACGGTTAACCTTAGGTATAGGGAAGGCTAATGAAAGCTCTCTCAAAATCACTTGAGTAACCAAAAAACGCAATAAAAAATATAACTTTCTATTCATTTTATACAAATAAAAAAATAAGCTTTTGTTGACGAATTAAATTGTAGTAATAATGACTCGTCTTAATTATTTGGCTTCCCCCAATTTGTAGTAAAATTTATGCTGTGAACTAAAACGTACTTAAACTCGTTGCGTTTCTTTTTAAAGTCAAGCTTTAACTTGTCTCTCATAAAATATTTCACATTTGCGCCAGCCATTATACCGCAATTATGAGAATAAATCATGCAAGTTCGTTTCAAAAAAGGAGAGTGTGTCGTAAGACAACGTTAAGAAGTTGATTATAATGTTGATCTCTGGTGTATTTACATTTGCATATCATAACTGGGACGTCCTCTAAGTCTGGCAGCGGCAACGACTAGATTAACGCGGACGAAGGGCAAAGAAGACGCGCTCTACAAACTTTTACTCTATTTTGCAAATTTGTTTTTCAAACAAAATGTTCCGCACACTTTCGGAATTTTAAATACGTGTCATAGGTCATCCCCTATTACAACTTTTCACCCCGCGCCGCGTCTTTAAGCCGCCAACTCGTGCGTCGAATGATGACAAATTGCTCCAAGATTCTTCAACAAAAACACATTAATAACTAAGCTTACAGCTTTAACGATGACGACATAAGCAGATCAGTGCAATGATCTTATTACAACATTCAAATCACTCAAAATTTACAGAATAATAAAAGCAAGAAATTCATATTTTTTAATCAACCTCAACTAATTAGCATTACATTACAGTAACAATAATAACATTAATTAAATAAATTCGCCTAAACCTAAAGGAGTTGTTCAAAGTGACCACCATTTTGGTCAATGCATAACTAAAAAAACTAAAACCAAAATAGATAGGGTATTTTTTTACCTTAAACCCCCTCAGTTTCGGACGCCCCTGATTAAAAATTCCGACATTTGATGTTTGAATTCGTTTAGATGTATAAAGGTTATCATCTGTACCAAATTTTGTAATTTTATCTCAATTGGTTTCTGAAATATTAGCAAAAACCTATTAGCCCCCTTTCAGGGGGTGTAGCTCCCTTACCAAGCATTTTTCGATGCATGTTTATAGGAAACTTTTGTCTTAGAATTGAATATCCTATCACCTGTTTAAATTTGTAACAATAAAAACGGAACACCCTGTATAAAGGCCTATGTGGAGATTTTTTCCTTGTTATCAGCAAATTTAGGTAATTATGTTGTTTTATACATTTTTTAACGATCAAATGTACATGACCCCTTCATCCACTATAATGCATTAGTTTATATTATTAAAAAATTGATAAAAGTGTTATGTACCAAAAAACAAGATTTATTTTCTAATATAAACTTTGTGATGATTATTGCTTTATAAAAATATTTCAAGTTTAACAAAACATTTATAAATGAAATTCTAACGACACGATATAAAAAAGTCCACTTTATGCTGTCCTGAAAATTAACATTCTCATTTAAAAGATTTTTTTCTTGTTTAGTAGGTTTAATTTTGAAGCTAGTTCAACGACTTTTCGTAAACGGTTTTCCATATTAATACCATATTTTTCAATAAGAGACGGAATTATCTCAAAAAGTTTAGACAATAATATACCGAAAAGTTACCAAATTAAGTGGAAAATAATGAATTTTGCTTATTTACATCACGTTTTTTTGCAAGATTCTGTTAAAACATATTGAAAAATCACCAAACTGGGTTGAAAATGACCTTTTTATGATTTTTTGGGCGTTTTAGCACGTTTTTCAATTAAAAATTTACAAAATTATTTCGTAACAAATCGCTAAATTTACTCAAAAATGGTGTTATTTTTACTTTTTTAGAATGTGCTAAAAATTCTGTTCAAAAATAATACCATTTTTCCGTTTTAGGACGTTTTTTAGTCAGAATCGCAATTATTTTGAAAATTTTCGTCGAAAATGAGGTAAAAAATGAATAAACTATCACGAAACTAAAGTTATTTTTGCTTCTTTGGAGAGTTTTAGCATGTTTTTTTAGCCGAAAAATGTGATTGATTTTCCAAACGTTTTAGCAGATTTTTCAATCAAAAGCACAAAACTTCGTCAAAAGTAAGCCGAAAAATCACATAATTAATTCGAAAATGCTGTAATTTTTGCTTTTTTCAAACATTTAGTTGCGTTTTTAAGTCTAAAACAAAGTTTTTTTTGAATTTTTGCTAAAAATCATACCAAAATTAATACATATACCAGACAAAATAAAAAACGACATAATTTATGCTCTTTTCGAGCGTTTCAAAACATTTTTCAATAAAAAACGCAATTATTTCACAAAATTTTGTCAAGGATACGTCGGAAAGTAATTGAATGAAGTAAAAATAGTGTTATTTGTTCTTTTTTTTTAAACATTTATTTATTATAATTTATTTATTTAAACATATTTTAACATCACCTTTATCCACTGTTAATTCAAAATCCAAGTTGTACATAACGCCTTTAGCATTTGGTAATTTCATTCCTAATAGAAACCAATACATAAGTTTTTACAATAAAAGAATATTGCAAAAAAAAATGTTTAAAAAAAATACCAGTTTTCAAAAAAATGTTACATAACACCTTTATCCACTCACCCCTTCAATTTTGCTGCACTAAAACGAAATCCTACCCAAATTGCGACAAAAATTAAATTTATGTTTCAAATAAAATTTACTATTGGTGTCAAACTTATAATTCCTATGGAACATTCTGTTTATTTTAGCAACTTCAGACAAAATTTTGTACTAATTTAAATTCAAAAACAGACAAATTGCTTCAAATTGGCCAAAAATAGTAATTTAAGCAACTATTTTTATAAAATACATTGATTCAGAATGATTTCTGGGTTAAATTCGAACAAAATTATATTGCTTTATTTTGGCAGAAAACTGTTATTTTAGCATTTATTTTGTTGAAATACATTGATGTGTGATGGTTTCTGGCTTAAAATCTATATCATTTTTACAGATGTATAACTGGTTTCATTTCATTTATTTAAATAAATCATGTAACTAAAAAGGTTTCAGTATAATAGAGTCCCCTTTTAAGTGTAACACCCAAAAGTCCTGTTTCAATTTTACCTTCTTTAGATTGAAAAAGTTTGTTTTATTCCTTTATTCTTTCGCATCAAAGTTATCACAATTTACGAAACATAAAACTAATAAATACTTGATAAACTAGTAAGAAAAAATTGTATTTATTTGATTTCTTTTTTAAAAACAACAAATAATTCAAAATATTATTAATCAATTAATAAAATGAATTTCATTCTAAATTTCTAAAATTCGATCGTGGAATAACTTATGTAAGCATTTTTCATTCAAAAAAGTTGACCTTCATCAAATGCGCCAAAAATAATTCGAATTAGATTTTTGCGCAAATGCTCAATTGCATCAATTTACGAACATCTGGTTTCTATTAAATCAAATTATCTCGTTCACGAAACAACTATTTTACTCCTCAGAAAAATCCAGTCAAATTTTTTTTTGTATTTTAAATGTTGAGCTAATTTTATTTTGTAGCGCTTTTGATAATTATATTAAAAATTTACTAGTGATGTATGTGCATGTTGACAATTCAATGATCGTCTCTATCAGATTTAAAATGTTGGCACCGATATGTATTGGTTTGTAGATAACATCACATCAGTGAATCTAACCACATCCAGGCTATAACTTCATATCAGTGTGATATCGAGTTGATGGGGTTTTCAAGCGCCCCTTCTTAGCGTCTCTCTTTCTCCTTGAACGTTTCTAAGTTTGTTTGAGTGACCATTAAGACAAATTTAAATTGAGTGTGCGAAAAACATTAATTACCCAAAAAAAAACTATACAGGGTGCGCCAGAACTCGCGCCCCAGAAGGTTAACAGAGCAAACAGTTAGAAGTGTTCAAATTCTATCATCTGAGATTTTTTTTAATTTTCTACCATCATTTATTCTCAAAATACAAGGCTAACTTGATTTTTTTTAATGGCACGTAGGGTCTAATTTAAGTATTTTTAAAAGATCATTTTTTTCTGAATTCTGTGATGTAACATATGCCCACCTTTATTTTTATTAAAAGGTAAAAAATAAAAATTCAAAAATGTAATTCTGAAAAAGTAAAACTAAAAAATGTTATTATTAGCGATCTGCCACTTGCATATTAGTCAAAAATTAAACTTGTGTGCAATAATTAGTTTAACAATTGTACATTTTAGTAAAATTGAGCTAATAGAAATTCTCAAGTCAATGGAAATCATTTCGAACATAAAAATTATGTATTTCGTGTTAAGCTTTTTTTTAATTAAAATGTTTTCTTTTTCAGTTAAAATAATTGTTATTTTAACAATTATTATTAACTTTTACTTATTTTTTGGTCAAAGTTCAGGTGGTAAAGAGCTAACGATAGACAAAGACAACAAAATTTTACATTTTTAAAAAATTTATTAGTTCGATAATTTTTTGATCAAAATGTTCTCATTAAAAATACTAAATTTGACCCTTCTTGCCATTAAAAAAAAATCGAGTTAGCTTTGTATCCCCAAAGCAAATATAGATAGAAATTTGATAAACATCTGAAACGATGGAATTTAATTACTTTTAAGCATATACCAAATTTCAATAAGTTTTCATAATATTTAACTGTATCCATACTTTTTGGCGATCCTGTATATATTATACACGGTGCGCCAGAACTAGCACCCCAGATAAAAACGCCATGTAAGGTAAGATACCAGGAACTTGGAAAAAATGTAAAAAAAAATCTATCTATAAAAATTTCGAAATTATGCAATTTTGCACTTTGACTCTATTTATTTATTATAAAATAATTTTACAAGTTTTGTTGCTACAAACTATTAGAAGAAAAAAAACGAAAAAGCTGTATCCTAAATTGTAACTCTGTTCAATGTTATTTGTGGTTTTATTGGCAAAATTTTTGTACTTTTACTGAATAATTGAAAAAACACATTTACAAGATCACCAGTATCATTAAATAGACATAAAAAATGTCAAATGTCAAAAAATAAATGTGTCAGATGGATTTTTTTCCATGTTCCTGGTTTCTTATCTTACTTTAAATTTTTCGCTGGGGCGCGAGTTCTGGCACACCCTGTATAAAATATCATAACACAATAGATGGTTTTCCGATAGTTGAAATATTATTCTTAATTACAAAATAAAATATTCACTTTCTTAGTGTTTTTGAAAACAATAATCCTTAACTACAAGAACACTCATAACAAAAAGAGTTACCCTAATTTAAATTTCCAATTTTTGATACCTCTTTGAATATGTACTTTTTTTTAAGAAAAACTGCAGAAATAAAATAATTTCAAAAAACTGTGCAACAGAGTGTAATTTCAATTTCATTTAATTCGGTATCATGCATCTGACTAGTCATTATAATTTTAATAAATTCACAATTTGCCATTTGGTTGGAAAATTAATTAACAATTTAGATCTAAAACTGATTCAATTTGGATTGAAAAAAAATAACCGAATTTTGTTTAAACCACATTATTATCAACAGTGTGCTTGCATAAAGTTATTAACTTGTTAATTATCGAACTTCAATTCTTAAAATGTTATGTTCTAATTAAATTACAAACAAATTATTCAATTATCCAGTGATAAATTCGTAGATGTCACTTAATTTCTGAAATGAAATCTAATTGTTAGCTTATCTTTCAATTAAAGCTTTGTAATTATGTAAAATTTAGCGGTAGCACTGTTTTTACGATAGACATTAACTGGTTCACAAAATAAACTATCTAAATTCTACAAACATAGTTAAGTAACTTAAAAGCCGAATGAGATAAACTTATGTTTTTAAATTGAGGCCTATGTTGAAACACCTTTTTCTGTACCAGAAAAAGTCAATCCTGCGTTGGAGTCTATGAGCCCCGGACCGAACCAGCAGAATACGTGCGGTCTTTAGAGGGATTTAACGGCGATTCTTAAACAAGAAGGTCTTGTCACGCTTTGCTAGACCTTTTATATTCTAGATGTAGCACTATAAGAATCCACAAAGATAACATTTATAAATAGATATGGAGAAAGTCTTTGTGAATTCGTCTTGTAGCAGCGAAACCCATAAAAATTACTCCACTTTATGTCCAGCATTACATTACAAACTTGCAATCACAAGTCTTTCATCTCAGCTATTATTAGCAAGTTGCAACAATAATTGAGTTTGTGCTAACTAATCAAGATGAAAAAAAAATGTAACAAGCTCACAGGCTGCTTGTAAATTACATACAGGATGTTCCAGTGAGCTGAAGAAGTCCAGTATGGACCTTTAATGGGAAAAATTTTAAAAAATTGGACATTGGTATAGATACTTATCTAGTCCATCACCTATCAAGGATGTAAACACAAAATTTGTCTAATTTTGTTTTTTCTAAATTTTCAAACTTTTTTTCAAATGCCTGCTGTCCGACTTTTTTATTGTCAAAATTGCCAATTTAT
>NW_025401068.1:15601905-15611401 GCF_015345945.1 Tribolium madens
ACTAAAAAAATGTTACAACGTTATAGCTTGTAACTTCTTCTTTGTGGTAGTCAAAAAAATATTTCTAGATGTCTTAGTTTTTGTGTAATAAATTTTTAAAAAAGTGAATGTTTTCGTCAAAAACCGTCTTATTTTTAAAACTAAGCAAAATCGACCAATAAAAGTTTAGTTAAACATTGTCATAAAAATCTACATCCAAAAACGCTAAGAAATGTTTGGTGTTTCATTTAAAAAAACACAAGTTTGTATTGTAACTTATTTTTGAGACATGCTTTATAGTTGAAATAATTTTAGGCGATGGACTAGATTAGTATCTATCAATGTCCTATAAATGTTTTTTAATTTTACCAGTTAAAGGTCACTAATCGACTTTTTCAACTCGCTGGGTCACCCTGTATTTCGTGAACTATTTCGCAAAGTTGAAGAAACTGAGCAAAACCGCAAAAAAGCTATCAGTGGCGAGATGAGTGTCTGCAAGCAATGCAATTTAATACTAATATGATCAATCCGAAGCAACTGCGATGTCGAAGAAGTCTGTTACGAGCTGTTACACCCCCATCGAAGAGTTTCGTATGCAGGACACGCAACTCCTATTCTCCAACAACTTCACACTTCTGCTGGTGGCGGCGATCAAGAGGGAGGAGCGGAGGTGGGAATTGACGAGGAGTATCACATCTTCTTGCCTTCGAATGCGCTGAATTTTAAAGCGAGTAATTATGACAAATTATCCCAATTTGCTCGCCCAGATCAAACTTTTAAGACTAAATTTCTAGTTCAAAATATTGACCTTGATAAGGATTTCAATAATTATCGAAAACAAAAATTAGCAGTATGTAATATACAGAAAAGATAATTAGAAAAACTGCGAAAACAAATTATGTTATAATTTTTTCAATATTGGGATAATTCGTAGACTTTGTATTAACATAAAGTAAGAGAAAAATGCAATATCTTTCTGGTTATTCTAATTTTAATAATTTTACGACATTTTATGTTTAAACTTTTATCATTTCAAGTTCCAAAATAATTGCAGAGCGACAATAAATGACAATAAAATGGAAGAGTCATCAGTTGCACAAGTCGAGTTTCTCGAATTTGATTTTATTATTTTATTATGATTATTAGTTATTGTTGATTGTAATGTATGTAGAGGGAGTGTCATATTAGTCTATTGTGTCGTTGAAAATAAGAAGTGGAAAGAAAGTACACAAAAGGCATAAAAAATAAATTGTCACGTCCGGAAACGTATATGTAAGCCAAAATCCTCACATCTGCAGTGCTGCCACTATAGATATCATAACACCCTAAATATTCACGAGTGGCTTGCTGCTATGTGTATGTATGTGATGTTGCGGGTTTCCCATTCTGGCCCTCTTTATCTTTCTTATATCATCATCTTACTGTATTTTTGACACATGTGGATTTCAAAACATTGTTCTTACGTGGAATAATAAATACGACTTCAGTTTGTATGTGAAATAAATACGTGCGGAGCGATTTTACATACTCAACATCATTAATTTCATTCAAATGAGATTAGGGTTTTGAGCAGGTGTGCATATTTACAAAGCAGAGCATCTGGCACTTAAATAATTTTATTAATGCGACCAATTTCATGCCTCACTAGTGAATCACAAATTTGGAATTTGGCCCAACTCTGAGACAGACTTTATTTACTTTTAAAAGTAAAAAAGATAACATAAAGGAATTATCGCTTAGTAAATCAAAGATCACATTTCCGTGTTATAAGTGCCACCAGATAAAGTAATCAAAAATTTTATGACTGAAAGACCATCTTGGTGTGACTTTATTATACACCCAAATGACAACTATTTTATTTAAAAAAAGAAGTTTTAATGAATTGTATGTACACCCGCAAATATACACAAAAATAATTCATAAATTTAATATTTACATAAAAATTTATTACACAGAATAAAAAAATGGAGAAGTGAAGTAAAATGCTAAAACACTAAAATATTTAATAAAATTTTAATTTTTCATCAGTTTTGAGATTTTAATTAATAAATCAGAATCATAAATAAGCTATATAACAGCATATGCTCAATACCTACATACTGTACTTTTTCAAAGCTACAGATTTATTTTTACACAATCAAGTATGAGTAGTACAGACTAAACAAAAATATCGCTGCTTGAGCTCTGTTTATAACGCTTGCAATAATTATTTATGTATCGTCAATTTATTTCACATGAATGAAATCAAAACTAATGATTGTGATGATGAACATTACAGCGAGTTGAAAAAGTCCATTAGTGACCTTTAAACGGTAAAATTTAAAAAAATTATATAGCAATTAGTCCATGGCCTAAAATTATTTTTAACTATACAGCGTGTCTTAAAAATAAGTTACAATACAAACTTTTGTTTTTTTAAATGAAACACCATATGTTTTTTAGCGTTTCTGGATGTAGATTTTTATGACAATGTTTTTAAGAAGCTAAACTTTTATTGGCCGATTTTGCTTAGTTTTAAAAATAAGACGGTTTTTTGACGAAAACATGTACTTTTTAAAAATTTATTACACAAAAATTAAAACATCTACAAATATTATTTTTACTACCGCAAAGAAGCTATAAGGTTGTAACATTTTTTAGTGTGTTGCATTTGTAAAGATAAAAAAATGAAGGCGTTTGTTAAAAGTTCAATAACTTGAAAAAATTAAATGGAACATCCTATTTATTGTTTCTGCATTTAAGAGATTATTAAATTGTCTTTCTAAAATTATTTACTTTTAGGTGTTTAATTATGAAATGTTATGGTAACAAAAAAAAATTACTTCTTCCACCACTTTTTAATTCAAAATATCTACGTTACATGTTGACCTAGCCTAGACTTCAGACATTCTAAATGTAATTGAAGCAAAGTAATAAATTGAATAAAACAATTATGTTATCACATTTATTTTTATTTTGTTATTAACTACTATATTACGTGTCTATTAATAATTTTAAAATAATTGAACACGACACTATTTAATTTGTAAAATATCTGAAACTGGAATTAGAACTTCCGCATGCATATAGTTTATTTTTCAATAATGACTATGACTGCATGACTTCATTTCTAATATGACAAGTTATAAAGTATGTACAAACAAACCTACATATTTTGGAATCACCATCTAAAATAATACTGTCACAAATACATATTTCATTTTGGCCGAACAACACCTACACAAATATGTAATGTGCTGTGGAATAATTAGTATATGACTGATTTTTCATTTAAAATTAAAAAAAAACATGGTTTTAACAAAAATAATTCGCAATTTTCAAACAAGAAGTAACCGGAGAATTCCTTTGATAAACTGGCTCAAGTAGCTTAAATCTGTCTTAACACTGTTTTCCAAGATTCAGTAGGTCACAAGGGCAAAATCAAACAAAATAAGATCATTTATGTGACACTTCGCCTTTGAAGTTAAGAAGAGATCTTTTGAATATTATGTTTGAAGTTGCATTTTCATGGCAATACTCGCGTTGGCAAAATGTATTAAAATTAGATACATCATTTACACTTGTAGAATAAAAAAATAGATTTGCAGACCTTAGATTAGAGCTATTATTAGAAATTGATCAGATTATCCGAGTGCAAAGCGAACAATGAACTTGGATGTGTGCCACTGGGTTCAAGTTCATTTCAGCGCAAATATAAACAAATATTCTTAAAAGTTAATTGATAATAACAATTTGTTTAATTTCCATTGACCCATCAAAAATAATTTATTTGTCTTTATCAAAATTGTAAATCAATATCTAATGCTAATTAAACAAAAACAAAAGTTATTACTTTAATTAGTAATTATCCATAATCCCCATAAGCTGTTATAATAAAAAAGTCATCACATTAGAATGACAAGAAATGCAAAAATTGAGAAAGATCCATCCCTAATCCTAATTATATAAAGGATATTTTACTATTTAATTGCTTCGGGACTGATAACCCCTATCACAAAGACTTAACTTAGTAGCAATAGCAAGTAATGCTCATAATCTCTAGACTTCATTTCATTTCATTTTTTTTATTTAAGTCCATTATTGCATAAAATCCTCATGACTTTTTCTGTTAATCTTTGGAATTTTTAGTATTGTTTCTTGGTTTGTTAATAGTAAAGAGTCTACAAGAAATTGAGCTTTCATTTTTTATCTCGGAAAAACAAATCAAGTTGTGCTAAAAACTGCAGCGGATACAATTTTGTTTAGAAAGAAATGAAATGTTAACAACGTCTGTTTTTTCTTTTTCAAATTACCAAGTCAAAATTTTGGTGAAAAAAATAGCATCTTGTCTCCATAGCTTTGATTTTGTCTCTAAAAATTTTGTTTTAAAATTATGGTGGACAAAAATAAAGTTTTTGCTATAAAAACTTTGAAGAAAAAGGATGTATATTCAGAAAAAAAGTTATTTAGAAAAAGATACATGTATTATGACGATTGGCAATAAATTTTGTGTAATTTATTGAAATGAGCTCAATGTTGATACATTTTATAAATTCTTCTTCAGATTAAGTTTCAAAATTGTTACTTTTCCAACTCGTTCCTCAAATTGCGTTTTTCCGAGGATCTTTCTCATTCATGTTTAACTTGTATTCTTGTCAATTTTTTGCTAAAAATTGAGAATGTTTAGCAAACCTACATTACAAATTACAACGGGCCCTTTTTCTAACTTCCTGCTTGCAAACTATTAGTTTCTAAATTTCTAAAAACTGTTGGTATTTCCATTTAAAAAAAACAGACTTTACATAGTTAAGTAACAACAGTTTTATAACTAAAATATATGGCGTGAAGATTACAAGCACTTCTACTTCACGCTGATGAAAAACTCGAAATAACGAACAACAATCTAGGACAAATTTACAATTTCCTTTTAGTGTAAAAGCAAAGCACAATTTCTAGTTTTACGATTGCTGACATTTAATGACGTATTCTAATTAAAGTTTGTGAATTTAAAAGGTTTCCCGTTTATTAAATATTGAGAACAAAGTTAGGTCTCACAATAAAAATGCCATTACATCTCTGTTCTAACTTTGTTAAGTTGTATATAGAAAACACTAATGGTGTCACCTAATCGAATTATAACAGCCTGAGACGTGATTGTGCTTCATCAAAGTTGCTTTACGTCTTCACTCAAAATAAGAGCAAATTATTAAAAAATTAATTTCGGCAAATTATTAGATTAGAGTTAGTTCGATTCAGCTCACCACCCAAAATAATTATGTTTACAGCTACTTCGGGTGAGTTGTAATTAACTAAAAATTCTAAAATGGTACAGAAGAGAGCTAAAATGATTGTTTCATAACTTTTGTCTTGTTCTTAATTGCTGATTACAACAGGCGGGGATGAACTTGGGGTAAAGTTTGCTGGGGGACGCATAGCCTCAAATTGAGTTAATTGGAGTCCTTAATAGCAACGAAACCTACACCCTATCCCGTTAATGTATACTCTACCTTATTATGCGCGGAATATGTTATACACTAAATTCTTGGAAACCAGAACACGTGACTTTATGCTATGCAGGATCAACTATCACTCACCATCCATACACAAACTCTGGGACTCCTTATTCAAACTCACCTGAAACAAAAAAAAACACATTTTTAATTTTCTTAAACTAAATACTACGACTTTAATCTTGATAACAATAATAAGTTCGCTACTCTTACTTTACTTTTTAATTCCATCACTAAAAATTAGAAGAAAATTTAATTTACTCCCTTTTGTCACAAAAGTTAAAATTAATTGCATTTCATACTAAAGTACAACTTTTTTAAATTTTAAAACCTGAAAATTAACTATACATCTCAATTTTGTACTTGTATGTTGGATTCATCTACTGAACGAGAAATTTACTACTGACATAGAAACTGCTAAAAGTAAGAATTTTTTTCAGATTTCATGCACTATTTTTAAAGTATCCGATAATTATTATAGAAAAATAAAGGGTAGTAAATAATTCAATTTTGATCAGTATAAAATGATAAATGGTTAGTATAATATAATATTTTGCACAATAAAAATGATAAACGCTAAGTACCTTTAATCAAAATTAGTAAAACAACACAAAATTTAAAGAATTTTCAGTCTTGGTTACATAACAATGTTTGGCCACTGCGCAAGAATGTTTTTATTATTGCTAAATATTTGTTATTGTACAGGGTGAATATAAAGTATGGAACCAAGCGGTTTTACTTTTAATCATTTAGCTCCAGAAAATAATAATTAATATAAATTAAAGTAATATAAAAAATGTGATCGTATTTTCAGAACGAAATTTTGTTTTGTTTTTGAGTTATGCGATTTTTTTGTCAAAATTGCAATTTATGTGAAAAAATTTTTTGAAAAAATTAAATATAAAGCAGATAGTTGTAATCCTTAGAGTATAGTTTTTATGAAAAAAATGATTTTATAGTGGGTTGCCATTTAAAAAAATATATTTTGTTGTAGAACTCAAAAACAAAAGGAAATTTCGAAAAATTTTATTCTTGTTAAATCATCATATTTTTATAGTACTTTATCACTCATCAATTAGTTTTTTCAAAAAATAAATAGTTTAAGCAAAAAACGTTTGGTTCCATACTTTTTATTCACCTGGTATGTATTAGTAAGGGCCCCTGCGCAAGAATGATTTTAGCATAGACTGGAAACTGTGCACAAATGGTAATCAGTCTAATCAGCGTACGCCACTCTTTTTACTGTTGTGCTCCTGATACCACAATTTTACGTGTTATTTTCTAATATAAACTTTGTGATAACTATTGCTTTATAAAAATATTTCAAGTTTAACAAAACATTTATAAATGAAATTCCAACGACACAATATAAAAAGTCCACTTTATGATGTCCCGAAAATTAACATTCATTTAACATTTCAAAGATTTTTTTTCTTGTTTACTAGGTGTAATTTTGGAGCTAGTTCAACGACTTTTCGAAAACGGTTTTCCATATTATCACCATATTTTTCAATAAGAGACAGAATTATCTCAAAAAATTTAGACCAAAATATACCGAAAAGTCACCAAATTAAGTAAAAAATATCACGTTTTTTTGTAAGATTCTGTTAAAACATATTAAAAAATTATCCAATTCGGTTGAAAATGACCTTTTTTATAGTTGTTTGGGCGTTTTTGCACGTTTTTCAATTAAAAATTTACAAAATTATTTCGTCACAAATCGCTAAATTTACTCAAAAATGGTGTTATTTTTACTTTTTTAGATTGTGCTAAAAATTTTGTTCAAAAATAATACCATTTTTCCGTTTTAGGACGTTTTTTAGTCAGAATCGCAATTGTTTTGAAAATTTTCGTCGAAAATGAAACTAAAATAATTTTTGCTTTTTTGGAGAGTTTAAGCATGTTTTTGAGCCGAAAAATCATCTGGTTGCTTTTCCAAACGTGTTACCAGATTTTTCAATCAAAAGCACAAAACTGCGTCAAAAATAATTCGAAAAATCACATAATTAATTCGAAAATGATGTTATTTTTGCTTTTTTCAAACATTTAGTTGCGTTTTTACGTCTAAAAGAAAGTTTCTTTTTTAATTTTTGCTAAAAAAACATATCAAAAAGTTAATACATATACTAAACTAAATAAAAAACGACATAATTTATGCTCTTTTCGAGCGCTTTAAAATATTTTTCAATAAAAAACGCAATTATTTCGCAAAATTTTGTCAAGAATACGAAGATAATTGAATTAAGTAGAAATAGTGTCACTTGTGCATTTTTAAACATTTGTTTATTATTATTTATTTATTTATTTAAACATATTTTAACACCTTTAAATAAATATTTCGAAAACGGGAAGGCTAATAAAAACTCTCTCGAAATCACTTGAGTAATTCAAAAACGCAATAAAAAACATAACTTTCTATAAACAACATTTTAGATACAGCCGGAATAGCCTGTATAATATAGGGGAGTGACGGGTAATTGCGCTCAGCGGACAATTGCGCTCATGTTATTTTTGACTTATTTGAGTATTATTCATTATTCGAATTTGTTCATGGGCCGCCATCTAACTTTATAATACAGGAAGTATCTCATGTGCGATGTGTGTGTTTTTAAAACTTCAGCACAATCTGGGCAATTGCGCTCAGCCTGAAATATGCCTTTTTTGCAATGAATTTGGTAAATTGGTACATTTGCGATTATTGCAAATAAAATTTAAAATGTTAATAATAATGTTAATAATATAATCTTCTATTGAGATATTTATTAATATAGTTTGGTTATTTACTTTTTTGGTGTGCATAGAGCCTTATTGTAAAATCTTTTTTTTTCTACATGTTTGACTTTTATTTTGAGAATTTTTCACATAGAGTTGGTTTCTTTACATTTCAAGCAACCGATTTGCGAAAACAGGACCATAGAATATTATTATTTCTCCCAAAATATCAATTTGAATTTGTTGTTAAATTTGTGCATTTAATTTGTTCCAAAAAATAAAAACCCAAACACCACAACAGTACGCACAATTGGTTGCAGATATGCACTGAAGTGTCTTTGATTAATTTTCATATACCTATCTATAATAACGGAAATCGGTGGGTGGGTAACTTAAAATTAGTCGAGGTGCATATATTCACAGCCCACGCATAAAACACAATTGAGTTAAGCTTTAAACAGGAGAATCGTATTTTGTTGATGGTAACACATTTATTTGCTAACTGCATTCGGTACCGTTTAAAAGCGTGCTATAAAGCTATAGGAACCGGAAATTGGACACTAGTTTGTTTGCAAAATGGAAATAGCTCGACTATATACATATATTGAACAAACAAATCGGATCGAAAACTGATGCGCGGAATCTTGTAAGATGAATTCTTCAAGATGTAAACATGAAAATTAATTTTGCAATAGGCGCGTCGAAGAATAAATATTTTGGTAACAAGAATACCGAGGAACGCCATCGATTTAATAAAGTTTTTTCTTATTGTATGAGATTAAGCGAGAAGAACGGAGGTGTCTAATAAAACGCTCTCGTGAGGTTTACAAAGCCACGGTTGGGGTAGTTGTGACACTGATCCACTCACCGCAGCTTAACTGTATATGTCAACAGTGTATATGGTCTCTTAAGGGCACACATATCTTGCAGTTAGTTCAGTGCACCTTCGAACTCGGTTTATAACATTTCCTTATTGACACGAGCCAGGTAGATGACCCAAATCAATATCACTGTTGGGGCTTTTATCGCCCGACAACTAGTCTTATTTGAATTTCCTGTTGACGAGAAAGACCACACTAGTCTTCAGTGTGTCTTGTCAATTACTCAACCGGAGCAAAGTAGAGAAATGTAGCAATTTTCAAATACGAATCACTGAGTTCTAAGTTTTGTTAAAGTCTTTTTTTGTAATTACACTTAACGTGTAAGTGTAATTCAGAAACTATCACATGTAATTCAGATTAGTCAATTTAGTTTCAGAAAGCGTAAATTGTAATTTAGAGTAGTCAACTGTCTTTCAGAAAATTTCAGAAGAGTAA
>NW_025401068.1:15612236-15633153 GCF_015345945.1 Tribolium madens
ATGTAATTCAGATTAGTTAATTTAATTTCAGAAAGCATAAATTGGAATTCAGAAGAGTCAATTGTATTTCAGAAAGTATTAATTGTAATTTAGAAGCCATTACATGTGATTCGGAACATTAAATCATTTCATGTTACATGTAATCCAGAAAATATCAATTGTAATTCAGATTACCTTTTTCAAGTGTAATTCAGAAACCACCACATGTAATTCAGATTAGTCATTTTAGTTTCAGAAAGCGTAAATTGTAATTTAGATTAGTCAATTGTCTTTCAGAAAGTGTTAATTGTAATTCAGAAGAGTAAAATGAGTTTCAGAAACTATGAAATGTAATTCACATTAGTTAATTTAATTTCAGAAAGCATAAATTGGAATTCAGATTAGTCAATTGTATTTCGTAAAGTAATAATTGTAATTTAGAAACCATTACATGTAATTCAGAACAGTAAATAAATTCAATTTCATGTTACATGTAATCCAAAAAATATCAATTGTAATTCAGATGAGTAACTTACGCTTATCTCAAAATGAAGTTTACACATAAACACGAATTATTTTATTTTCAGAATTAAAGAATTACATAAACTTGCCATTTTGCAAAATAAATAAGATATTTTATTTTCAAAGGAATTTTGGTAATGTGATTTTTAAATGAAAATAACGAATTCTGAAATACAATTGACTAATCTGAATTTCAATTTACGCTTTTTGAAGTTAAATTAATTAATCTGAATTACGTCTGATGGTTTCTGAAATTCAGTTTACGGTTCTGAATTACAATTAATAATTTCTGAAATACAATTGACTAATCTAAATTACAATTAAAGTTTTCTGAAATATATCTTAGGCTTTCTGAATTACACTTGAAAAAGCTGTAGAAACCAATACATGTAATTCAGAACAGTAAATAAATTCAATTTCATGTTACATAATCCAGAAAATATCCAATGTAAATGAATAAAAATGAAGTTTAAACGTAAACACGAATCATTTTATTTTCAGAATTAAAGAATTACATAAACTTGGTATTTTACAAAATAAATAAGATATTTTATTTTCAAAGGAATTTTGGTAATGTAATTTTTAAATGAAAATAACGGCAAAGTCTGAATTATAATTACCACTTTCTGAAATACAATTGACTAATCTGAATTACAATTAATGTTTTCATAAATATATCTTACGCTTTTTGCAACTTTCTTTGGTCGATTTTGCTTAAATAAATTTGCTTTATAATCTTTTAAATGCAAAAACGATAAGTAAGGTGTTCCATTTAATTTTTTAAGTTATTGAACTTTTAGCAAACGCCTTCATTTTTTTATCTTTGCAAATGCAACACACTAAAAAAATACAACCTTATAGCTTGTACCTTCTTCTTTGCGGTAGTAAAAAATATTTCTAGATGTCTAGTTTTTGTGTAATAAATTTTCAAAAATGGCATGTTTTCGTCAAAAAAACTAAGTGAAATCGACTAATAAAAATTTAGCGTAAAAACATTGTTTTAAAAGGCTACATTCAAAAAACGCCCAGAAACATAATTATAGTGTTTCATTTGAAAAAACACAAGTTTGTATTGTAACGTATTTTTGAGACATGCTGTATAGTTGAAAATAATTTTAGGCAATGGACTAAATGTCCTATATTTTTTTTGAATTTTACCATTTAAAAGTCACTAATGGACTTTTTCAACACGCTGGGACACCCTGTATGTATCATTTACTATGCTGTGTATGTTTTAATTAAAAGAAAAAATATAGGTTAAAAAACAAAAAAGAACCATTATTACGCATACGTAATAATAATATTCCTTATCTCAACTTGGATATAAGTGATATCTCAGTTAATAATACTTTATATAGTTGTAGTTTAAAGATACAAATAGCTAGACACAACAAAAAAGTAAACAACACTGTCAACATCAAAATACTTTATATTTTTAGGATATTGAATTCGAATTTGAAATTCGTTTCAATTTTTTGCAAGGATTTTTAGAAAATGATACATACATCAAGATGTTCACTTACCCACTTTAATGAATAATAAAAGATAAAAAAGCACCTGAAGTCCTGAAGAAAATCCTTTTTCTTGGCTATTTTCTGAGTCACTTTTTTGTTCAGAAAAAAATCAAACGTGGATGGTCTCTATTGATATTTTCAGACAGAATTCTTAATTTAGATTTGTTTTTACTTTTTTGTATAGTCAAGTGCTATATTACGAAAATTTGATTTGTCTGTAATGACACAATACGCCTTACCTAGAACCAAAAAAGGCATGTTTCAAAGTTGTCCAAATTTTTATAAAATAATAATTGGTATCATGTTTTTTTATTAAATTTCATTCCAATGTAAATTTTGCATTTAGTTTAATAAATTATTATGACAACCAGAACTTTGCAATTAGCACTAATCATGCAGCTTGTCAAGTTCTAGGTTATTTCTCTATTTATTTTGCATTTAAATTTATTAGATCTACATAAACGACATTACCAAGGGTTAGGATTATGAAAGTTTGATTTTTTCTCAAGTACCTAAAAGTATTTTTTTCATTAATTTAGCCCAGTCCTAATTGAGCACGCCATATTTTATTACCTTTTCAAATTTCTTTATATTCTTGTTAGATGTCTATATGTGAATTTATCTCCATAAACACTCGTATGTTTAATTACTGCATAGACAGGTTGCATTTAGAAAATAAAATTTAACATAATCTTTGCTGTGACAGCAATTAATGAGATTGGAATATAAATTACGCATTATCTATCAACATAGGCCTTTTTTAATTGATATGGACTCGAAAGTCGTTATTTATGTTCGTTTCCCTTGACTCTTGCATAATATAAGTTTAATCCGATGGTTGTATTATAAAACAAATCGGAATATTTACAGAATACGGCCGTTGTTCCAGCTTTTGCATAATCGCATTTATTATAAATAAGAATGTGTATACCGTTTACTACACCGTAGGGATAGATTCTGTAAGAATTTGTATTTCTTTTGTGTCTAACAACATTATATTTCTTTAATACTTCTTCGCTGCAGGAGCATGGCCTCCACTTCACACGTCGTGACCACATTATACATATTAACAACGATGGGTGTAAATTTTGGACAAAATTTTTCAACAAAAGTCTAAGAATTAAAAAAAATTTGTTTAAGAGGATACTAACATTTTTATATTAGAATCTGTCCTGCTAGTAAATGAGAAATGGAAAGTTTAATACTAATAAGCTCGAATTTCTCGAATACAATTTTAATTAAACTTACCCTATTGATCCAATTTTTTTGAAGATGACACTTCTATTATTATTACAAAATGAGGTAAAGTCTGTTTTTTCTTTAAATGGAAATTACCAAGTCAAAATTTTGGTGTCAAAAAATTGCCACAAATTTTGTTTTTTCATTGTTTTTGTCCCTAGAAATTTTGTTAAAAAAATATGGTCATGTTTTCAAACTGAAATGTCAAAATGTGACTATGAATCTTGTGTGCCAATTTGCTTTTTGAAAGCGCTATAATTGAATACCTGAAGATAGACATCATTATCTAAGGTCTAAAAACAGAATTAAGTACAATGTTATGGACAAAAATGAAGTTTTATGTTACAAAAACTTTGAAGAAAAAAGATGTATATACAAAAAAAAGTTATTTAGCAAAAGATACAAGTATTTTGTGTAATTTAGTTGATGCATTTTATAAATTCTTCTTCAGCTTTAGTGTCAAAATTGTTAGTTTTTCAACTCGTTCGTCAAAAACGATGCACAAGACATTAATTTAAATACTTTGGTAAAAAAAAATAGTTGCCTTAACTTTTGTTGACTTATTTTTATTTTTAATTTTTTTACTACATAGTGGGAAATTAAAAAAAACTCGTCCTCCAAAAGTAATCAGAATAAAATATTAATAGAAACTGTTCATTTTTTTTAAATTAAAAAACCTAAATAATGGACAAGTACACGCGGTGGTGCACAAAGCAAACCAAAAACATTCATTCTCTCCACTTGATTATGAAGGCGTACTTTATTTTCTTTTGAGGATGATCGCATGAGTGCATTTCTACCCACTGCTACGAGAATAATCTCAAAAAAGATACTTTAACCAACACAGCATGTCTTCATTACTCATGTATTGTGTCCTGGGGATAGCAATAACCTGTAATAAATACACATAAAAGATTGGATTTAGTAAAAATTCATGCTCAATCATTCAATAAATTATAGACATGAAGGCTATTTATGTCGGGATTTATAAATGATTGATACTGCAAATTAAATAGTTAGGTTTCAGTCCGAAATTTTACATCCAAACTAAATGAAATATAAAATATTAAATTCAATTTAATCTAGTAATTGCAAAAAACCATTTCATCAGTTTGTTCTTTTTCAAGCACAGTATGTGCATGTATCTCAGAATTCTTTGACATCTTATTAGTTGAAACTAGATCTAAACGCCACCGACCGCTTCAGTAATTTAATTAGAGTAATTACAACAGCTTTGATGTTTGAAGGAAAGTTTGTTATTGAAACGTGTTAATACGCTTATCAAATCTTAGGTGGTGTACAAATATTGTGGTAGGTACAGCGCAGATAGTTAGAGATCCATCACAAATTCACAACATGTTCAAAAGGATCCCCAACTTGTTATCAGGATGTTATCTGTCATCTTAATCGATAGGATTATTTAAGTTTCCCCAATGATGTTGAAAGGACGAGATGGCAGGATTGCAACACTTTTATACTTCGCCTAAACCCAACTTCATAAACGCATTTCATTAAATTACAGTAATGAATTTGCTCATTATCTACATAAAATAGAAGAAAATAGAATATAAGGGTAGTGTCAAAAACTGGAATAAATGTCTTCTAAGATCATTTTATGATTTTTTCGAAAATATTTTTTTTTCACCTTTAACATTGATTTAAAGAAAAAAAAAGTAACTTTTTGAGTTGTTTTAGTTAATCTACCGCAAATTCACTAATATTGATGAGAAAACTAATGTTTTTAGGTGTTTTTGCAGCTTAAAGTATCCCCCACAGCTCTCCTATTTTTAAATGGATTTTAAATCGATTTCTCGGACAGATTGATCAAGGTTTTGCAAAAGAATTAAAGAAACAATTGCACATATTGTTTCTAAACATTGAATAATCTTCATCAAAATTAAAAAAACAATTTTTTCGACTTTTTTACAATTTTGCATTAGTTATTAGCTAAAAATAAAAATAAAATTAAACACAATTTGTTTTTTGATTATTTTTTTGAAAATATGTAAAAACAATAAGAAACAATAAACTGCTTAATTTTTGAAAAAAAAATCAAAACAATGTTTTAAATTTTTTTAAATTTGTAAATAATTCAAGAAACAATATTGATTATTTTTTGAAAAAAAAACAAAAGCAAATTAAAAGTGAACATTCTATCCGGTCTATGCATTGACTTAACAAAAAAAAATCCCCACGTCCGTGGACCAAAAACAAAAATATAAAAATTTAGAATTCTTTTCTCGCGCTATTACTTAGAATTGGGTGATAACCGTAGCACACAAAAAATATTTGCCAAAAAATCTCAAAACTAGAAACTTAAAGCTCTCAAAAATTACCAAAAAATTTAGGAAATTTCTTTGTTTCTCTAATTTTTTGCAGTAGTGTATGATAAATGTTTACATAAGTTAGAATAATCTGTGACATTTCTATAAAAAATTTCTCACTTTTGCATGCAGATGGAAAAGCTTTGAAGTTCAGTTTAAAAGAAGTTTATAAAATATACTCCTAAAACGTAGCACTAAAATTTTATCAACTTTTTAATAATTCATTTACAAAAAAAAAAACTTTTACTACATCGTCCATTTTAAAATTTGATTTGACAAAGAATGACTATAAGAATCTTGTTTTGGAATATCGAATAGTTTGATGATTAAGGCTCGGATTATATGCAAAATGCATATTTGTTATTAAGAGGTATATTAACAAAATTGTAAGTTTTTTATGCATATCTAATGTGTTTTGATTAAAATAAGCCAATTAAAAAATGCATATTTTGGCAACTTCGTGCATATTTTAGGAAATAATGCATAATTGTGCATATTTTCTTCAAATCACAAATTTCCGATTAAAAATTTCAGTTCAAGTTAAAAATTGGCTAGTTTAAGAAAAATAATCCGATTACAGAATATGTTAAAGAGAAAACAACCAGTAATTCGTAAGCCGGACTCAAAGAATTAGTATCCTGTTGAGTGTTTCCTTTTTAAATTCGTTTTATACAAGGTGAATATGAAGTTTAGAACCAAACGGTTTTTTTAAATTATTTGCCTCTGGAAAATAATAGTTAATGTAAAATAAAGTAATATAAAAAATCTGACTGTATTTTCAAAACGAAATTTTGTTTTGCTTTGAGTATTGCGATTTTTTTGTCAAAATTGTATTTTATGTAATTTTTTTTTAAATTAATAAAAAGTAGATAGTCTCTAACACAGTTGTTTTTGGGAGAGTATACAAAACATTTTTTAGTGGGTTGCCATTTAAAAAAATTAAAATATTTTTGTAGAACTCAAAAACAAAAACAAAAACTCGAAAAATGTTATTCTTGATAAAACATTTCATCAATTAGTTTTTAAAAAATAAATAGTTTAAGCAAAAAATGTTTAGTTCCATACTTTTTATTTACCTGGAATAAAACGAATAAATCTTTCTATGCGGGTAAGTAGTTGCCTGCAAATGAATTTTAGCAAAATTGTTTAAAGTGATGTGATCTGAAAACTACAGATTTCTTAGAAAGGCTTAATTACTAGGTTATTAAAATGGCTTGTCTGAGGTAAAACCAATTTATTTATTCTCGTTCGTTCATCGTGTGCGGTTCAAGATGATGAAAATACAAACTTTAGTGTACCCGAGGATAAAAATTTATTCCAACTTTGATTTTTTATTGTTAAAAATGTGATTGTTATAAATAAAATTGTTAAAAAATAAAAAGTAGATAGTCTCTAACACAGTTGTTTTTGGGAAAGAATAAAAATCATTTTTTAGTAGACTGCCATTAAAAAAAAATTAAAATTTTTGTACAACTCAAAAACAAAACAAAAATTCGAAAAATGTTATTCTTGATAAAACATTTAATTCATCAATTAGTTTTTAAAAAATAAATAGGTTAAGCAAAAAATGTTTGGTTCCATACTTTTTATTCACCTGGTATAAAACGAATAAATCCTTCTATGTTGCCTGGCAATGAATTTTAGCAGAATTGTTTAAAGTGATGTGATCGGAAAAGTACAAATTTTTTCGGTTCAAGATGATGAAAATACAAACTTTAGTGTACTCGTGGAAAAAAGTTTATTTCAACTTTGATTTTTTATTGTTAAAAATTTTGCATATCGATGCATATTTGGCATATATTCGAGCATATTTCTTAATATTTTGAGCATATTTTTGTGAAAATGTATATCAGCATATTTTCCGGATTTTTCGTTCATACAATCCGAGCCTTATTGTTGATAGTAGTAATAGTTGTTGAATCAAATTAGAAAGTGTGAGTGTGATAACACTGATAATAATACGTAAAGAGGTATCAAGGAACAAGGAAAATCAGAGCGGTAATCCGAGGGTATCCGTCATATTTAACGTGTCTGCTCTGGGCCGCTTCTTATGCAGCATATGAAAGACTTAATACCCAAACAAATTATGTAAAAGGAGTGCTTTACATTTTTATTAGGCATAAAATGGGTAGAATGAGATGTTAGGAAGATAAATGAACAGAATAAAGCGCAATACTACAGCGTTGAGCGTTTAAATGTGTATAAAAGAATCTTAGCAGAGTTGAGAAGTTATGATGGATTAGTCCTGAGCCAACGTCTCACCCCTTGGGACAGCTGTCGACAAGCTACTGCCCTCGTCTGAACAAAGCGGAGTATATTCCACCATACTTACCTCTTCTTTATTAACGACAACGATTATACCGGGTGGGGCATCCGTTACGCCCAAAAAGAAAATCCCCACTTCTAATTAAATAAGATTGTTGAATTTTTTCACACTTACCTGGGCATTAGTAAGGTACATTCTCAAATTTTTTGGTAATTTTTCATTCACAAACAAAGCCAAAAAAAAATAGAAAGTAATTTTCTCCCAAAAAATTTAATTCTAATTTTTATACTGACTTACGCAGATTCACTTCGTATAATTGTTTACAAAATCAGAAAAAAATACCAATTAGATTTTGAATTAAACGCAATTTTTGATCTTAACTTTGAAAATCATTTTTATTTATGACCTGCTACTTGTGCCATTGTAAATTTGGGTGACAATGGGAAACTGAAATTTGAAATTGTGATATCAAAGTTTGATGCGCTGACAGGTACAAATTCATTTAGTGTGAAAATTTTATAGGTAAATTAACAGAAAGTATTCATAAAACACACAAAACTGTTACGGACTCATTTATTATCCAAAAAAATTAGAAAAATTTTCAAATTATACCCTATCAATAATTAGTTAGGTATATGGAATATCGCCAGTTTTAATTAATTTGAAGTCGCGATTTATCAAGTGCGATGCCCCACCCGGTACAACCTTTAAAAAGTAACCTGAATTGTTAATATTCTCATAAATACATAAAATGAGGAGCCTCAGATGTTCCGTCAGTGGAAATAATGGGCAGACATGGTCAACAACGCGATAATTCTTTAAAAAAAAAATAACCAGAAATTAAAAACGCTCTCTAGCGGGATATTAAATCCCCATCCTCAAAATAAAAACACTTGTTGCATTTATCTTTTAATCCCTTTCATGCGTTTGCACATTTTCATTAGTTGTATTGTTCGGGAAGCGTCGAGACGCACCAACATCTAGATTATAAAAACAGACACAATATCTCTAATGAACAATTTCAAGAGCGATGAAGTATTGTTGATAACACCGGAAAAATTATTGTTTCAGATAGTTCAAATTCACAACGATTTCAAAACACGTCATTGAGGCTAATTCAAGTCTAGCATTTAAATGGTCATTATTGTCGACAAATTAATACTACTGTGCTGACTAAATTATGTAAATTAATGAATTATTTTAAGAGATGTTGAGACGTCAACGAAAATCTAGCTAAAAAGATAGTAACTGAAGTGAAATTAAATATACAAGGTGTCCCAGTGAATTGCTAAAGTCCAAGATTGGCCTTTAAACGATAAAATTTTAAAACATATATATAGGAAATTGATTGATGCTAATCTAGTCCATCGCTTAAAATTATTTTCAACTATACAGCGTGTCTCAGAAATAAGTTACAATACAAACTTGTGTTTTTTTAAATGAAACAGCATATGTTTCTTAGCGTTTTTGGAATTAGATTTTTATGACAATGTTTTTAAACTAAATTTTTATTGGTCAATTTTGCAATAAGACGGTTTTTTGACGAAAACATGCACTTTTTAAAAATTTATTCCACAAGAACTAAGACATCTAAAAATATTTTTTATTAACGTAAGAAATAAGAACAAGCTATAAGGTTGTAACATTTTTTTAGTGAGTTGCATTTGCAAAGATAAAAAAATGAAGGCGTTCGTTAAAAGTTTAATAACTTAAAAAATTTAAATAAAACACCCCATTTATCGTTTTTGTATTTAAAAGATTATTAAATCGTCTTTCTAAAATTATTTACTTTTAGGTGTTTATAATAAATAACTAAAAAGATATTTAACGTTTAACATTAAAAAAAATAATTACTATTGTTTCAGTAGCCACAAATTGCACCTTGCACAAGAAATGGAAGAAATATCACTTAATAATCACATTTGTGTTAAACTGAATTCATTATTCTTTATTTTTACAATAAAATAATTCGAATTTCAGTATTTCAGTGAGGAACCAAACGTTTTTTGCCTAAATTATTTATTTCTTTGGAAAAACTAACTAAAGTATTACAAAAATGTGATGTTTTATTAAAAATAATTTCTTTTGAAATTTACTTTTGTTTCTGAGATCTACAGTTTTTTTTTAAATGGCAACCCACTATGAAACTATTTTTCTCCGGAAAGTTAAAGATTACAACCATCTACTTTATATTTCATTTAAAAAAGTATTTTTTTTACATAAATTGCAATTTTGACAAAAAAATCACATAACTCAAAACAAAACAAAATTTCGTTCTCAAAATCACATTTTGTATATTACTTTAATTTATATTAATTATTATTTTCTGGAAATAAATGATGAAAAAAAACTGATAGTTCCATACTTTATATATGTATTTGAAAACAAGTTCGTTTGGACTCCCGTTGATTTGGAATGGCTTTGACTATTAAAAAGGCATTCTTGTAAAAAGTTTAGAAAAACCAGAATTAGACAAATTTTCTGTTTACATCCTTGTATCTCTGAGTCTAGCTAAGAAGTTCCTATTTTCTTTAAAATAGTTCTTGATAAGTAATGAAGTAATATAAAAAATGTGATCGTATTTTCAGAACGAAATTTTGTTCGTTTGTGAGTTATGTGAATTTTTTTGTTAAAATTGCAATTTACGTGAAAAAAAAATTTTTTTTATTAAATATAAAGCAGATAGTTGTAATCCTTAGAGTATAGTAATGAAAAAAATGATTTTACAGTGGGTTGCCATTTAAAAAAATATTTTTTTTGTAGAACTCAAAAACAAAAGGAAATTTCGAAAAATGTTATTCTTGTTAAATCGTCACATTTTATAGTACTTTATCACTCATCAATTAGTTTTTTCAAAAAATAAATAGTTTAAGCAAAAAACGTTTGGTTCCATACTTTTTATTCACCTGGTATAAAAAAGTACAGCTCTCTTTTTCAAATTGACAAATTTTTTTTTTACTTGACAAGATAGACCCCTACATAATCGAGAAAAAATGTTGATCACTCTGTATTTATAAATGTATCTAATTTTATTCCTGCCATGCAATTACACGTTATGTCCCGTATAAATTTCCTAAATACAGTAGAACCCCTCTATAACGAGAACTCAACTCAACGTATTTGCTCGTTATAACCGATTTTTCGTTATGTTATAGAGGAGTTCCACTCTTATTGGATACTTAATTAAACTTAAGTTTTCCTAAATTGACCCCATTTAGTGTGTAAATCTCACTGTCACTTTACAAAAATTTATTTTCCAAAATTTATTAACTGCATCAAAAATGATCTAAAAAAACTGATTTTGATGCTTTGCTAAATAGGCTGTAGTAATTTCAGAGTCCCCTTTATAAACCATTAACATAACGATGCGTAAATAATGTAAAAACAAAGAGATGAGGTTTATACATTCATGGCACTTCTTCCCTGCAAACAAATTGCAAAAAACAACAATAACGAACTCATTCCTTCTAAGCCTCACTCTTATATTCCTCGTACTTTTTCTTTGATATTTTTTATCTAAGCTTTTAATGTCTTAACTTCTATGAACTTGTTGTCTGTTTAAGAAAGCTAATAAAAATCGCTTTTAATAAAATTCACCTCGAAGGGGCAGCGCACATGTGTGCAATTTAAAAATTAGATAGGCCTTATTTATATACGTGTTTTTATACGACTAACATATTTCACTGAGAAAAAAAAAGGGTGTAATAAAAATCATCCACTCCTACATGTATGCAAATTCAGAGAGAGACTAATGACTATCATTATCATGTACTAGTACTCGTAATGATAACTGCAAATAAATTTCAATCGCAACAATAAATCAACAAATCGTCAGTGCTGCAATTATGAGGCGCCTAATGTGGGCGTGACTGGATAATTAAAAACACCATTTGTTCTTGATAATTAGACGGTCTGGAAGCTGTAATTTCATTATGTTATACAATTCAATGATAATAACTCATGTACCCAACAAAAAACTAACGTACTTTTTTATTACTCACCTTGTAGCTAGGTGTAATTTTTCCACCTAGGTCATATTGAATAAGTGCCTACAAAAATTCAGAAAAAAACACGCTGGGTGGCCTTCGTTACCGATTGAGATGTGTGACTTAATGAATAATAACTAAATTACTTTAATTATACAGGGTGTTCCGTCTAAATCCCACTTTAGAAGTATTGGGAGTTGGAATAATTGTATTTATTTGAAAATTGGTACATAGCCATAAACCATTAAGTCCTCCTAAATGAACATATTTTCAAGATGGCGGCACTTCCGGTTATACCGGAAGTCGGTCTCAACTTTCTTATTTTATATAGAAAGGTATATTTTTTACTGCGTTTTTCAAAAAAATTTGGATCTGCACCTTCCATTTTAAAAATCGGTAACTCTGCTATTTTTTAAAATTTTGAATTCGTTTTTTTGGCGTTTGAAAGAGAAAGTTTAGATCTTTCTTTCGTTGTTTTCAAATTTTGAAAAAAAAATCAACAAACCATAAAATTTTAAGGTTACTTTTGTAATAATTCAAATACCCATAACTCATTTTTTTCAAATAAAATACTCCAATTTTTATTTTACTAAATGGAGGGGAATTTAATTCTGCATCGATCTGTATTAACATTCCCTATACCTAAATTTAATAATTTTTAAGTTATGGTGACTTTTTGTTCAGACTGACGAAAATCTGTTGTTAGCCACATTCGTTTTCGTATAGTTTGCCGTGGAAATAAAAAATGACAAAATTGTTTCTCAATAAATGTCGACAATGACTTATTATTTGACAAATAGTGCCAAAATATGGAGAGTCAAAGCTACTCAAACTTAGATTTAATTAAATTATTTTGTATTTATGGAGAGTGTAACAAAATTATGATATCGTTCATTAAACAAAAATAAGTTTTTCTCACTTGTTAGCTTTAAATAATGATTTCATGGTAGAACCTATCAATAATAATTAAGGGACTGTAGGTAGTATGAAATTTAGAAAAGTACAGTTTTATTAAGTAAAATTTTCAATATAAAACTTATTTGATTATTTACAAGTTTAGAAAACAACATTTTAAATACTTTTAATTTCTTTGATTTATTGACACTTCTTGATAACCAAATTTAATAAAAATTCTCTTTAGTTTTTAATCTTAACAAAATTCTATGAATATATTTTTTATATATTTACTTTATTACCAAAAAAAAGGGGCGCCAAATTCAAATTTGCACGCAGGCGTTGAAACCTCTTACGGCGGTCCTGCCTTTTAATCATACCACACAATACCTAATTTAATAAAAAGTAACTGCAATTTTTTTATTTCAACAATAATGTAATTTAGTTTTTAACATTTTACATTTAATGCCATTTATTCTAATTTTTCTACAATCAAAATACATATTTTACATATTAATAAACCTAAAACCTAAAAGTTTTTATTAATAAATCCAAAGCGTGAGAGATGTGTTCGACACTCAGTCTAATTTTACACAACATAAACAATACAAAGCTCATAAATTTTCCAAAATATCATTGTTTAATTATTCATTATTCAACATTTAATTGCACTGCGAATTTGTTTATACACCTTTGTTTCATAATGTTTGGTATAATTAACTTTTTGCATCCAACTGCAATCACAATTAACAATCACTAAATATAAATTTTGAGGTAATCATCAATAGCGTAGTTTTTAGAGAAATATCAAATTGTCATTTTTTTTGAAACAGTCCATTAGTGACCTTTATATAGTAAAATAAAAAAAAAATTATATAGGACTTTGTTAGATACTAATCTAGTCCATCGCCTAAAATTATTTTCAATTATACAGCTTGTCTCAAAAATAAGTTACAATACAAACTTGTGTTTTTTAAATGAAACACCATTTGTTTTTTAGCGTTTTTGGATGTAGATTTTTATGACAATGTTTTTATTGGTCGATTTTGCTTAGTTTTAAAAATAAGACGTTTTTTTGACGAAAACATGCACTTTTTAAAAAATGTATTAAGACATCTAGAAATATTTTTATACTGCCGCAAAGAAGAAGGTACAAGCTACAAGGTTGTAATATTTTTTTAGTGTGTTGCATTTGCAAAGATAAAAAAATGAAGGCGTTTGTTAAAAGTTCAATAACTTAAAAAAATTAAATAGAACACCCTATTTATTGTTTTTGCATTTAAAAGATTATTAAATTGTCTTTCAAAAATTATTTACTTTTAGGTGTTTATAATCTATAACTATAACATCAGAAAAAAAAATACTATTGTTTCAGTAGCCAAAAAGTGCACAGTTGCAGAAGAGATGGAAGAAATATCATTTAATAATCACATTTGTGTTAATCTATAATCCATTATTCTTTATTTTTACAGTAAAATAATTCGAATTTCAATATTTATAACGACTTTTACAATCTCTGGATAAATCAACGGATAAGTGATAAGTGGAATTATTATGATTGCCATAGTATCAACAATGCTTAGATATTGATAGGCATTGTTGCTACAATTAATATTTAATGTTAAATATCTTTTCATTTATCAATTCTAGACATTAAAAGTTTATTTTTTTAAATAGACAATTTATCAATCTATTAGATTAAAAAAAAAACAAGGGAGTTCCATTTAATTTTTTTAAGTTATTTAACTTTTAACAAACTACTTAATTTATTAATCTTTACAAATGCAAAACACTAAAAAATTACAACAGCTTTTAATTCTGTACTTTCTTCTTTGCAGAAGTAAGAAATTTGTTCTAGCTGTCTTAGTTTTTGTGTAATAAATTTTTAAAATGTGCATGTTTTCGTCAAAAATCGACTAATAAAAATTTAGTGTAAAAACATTGTTTTAAAAAGCTACATCTAAAAATCCAAAGAAACATACAGTGTGTCATGTAAAAAACACAAGTTTGTAAAGTAATTTACTATTGGGACATGCTGTATGGTTGAAAATAAGTTCAGATGATGTCCTATACAATTTTTTTTATTTTATTTAAAGGTCACTAATAAACTTTTCAACTCGTTGAGACACCCTGTATAGATAGCTTTATCCTATTGTATTTCAGCCAGATTTGATTAAAATTATCAATAGGGTAAATGAAAAAAATCTATAAAAGCAAAAATCTCAAGCTTTGGGGTCTTGGGGTTAAAGCAAAGTACTGCAGGTAAGACACAAGTGGCAAAGCCAACTCGGGTTGTGTTTGAATACAGAGCTATTAGGGAGTCTTGAGAGCCCTCCAGTTGTCTGCAGCTTGTGTACATCCCACTTAAAATAATCTGCATGGAATTAAGTCACCCCTAGAATGTGACAGCGAGATTCGCAGCAATTTCAACTTTTTCCACATCATTTAATTAGCTTCTCAAAGTTATCTTAAAACTAGCGAGAAACATAAGGCCGTCGCAAGTTCGATATTAAAGGTGTTATAAATTTGGGGGCACAATGTGATGTCGCAGCCGCAACGCCTCATGTTATCACTCTAACTTTTACACTCTTTAACTCTTTAGAGAATCATCAAGGCAGAAACTTTGGAATCAATATAACTAGCCAACCTCTAACACAATGAAAAAACTATACGGAAAGTTATTAAAGTTGCACGACACATGTTGAGTGATAAAATGGCGCTGTTGCTGATGAGGCTGACATCGAAACGCCCTGCGTGATTTATTGGATACTTTTAAGTTTGTGTAAACTTTTAAGTATTTGTAAATTCACACTCATTTTTTTAACATTAAACAAGAACGGGGATCATCACAGGATACAAAATAACGAATTGGGGGTAAAGCTGGGAACAAGCGCGGAAAACTCTACTCCACCCCGTAGCGAAAACCGTTCAAAATTAGATGCACTTATTCCACTAATGCAATTAAGACAAAAGTTTCTTTACCTTACTTTAATTGAGACGATGACAGTGCTAAACGAAATATGACTTAGACTAATTCTTTTGTCTGATCACCAAAGAGACTAGCAAAAATACCAAACAACTCGATCGAATGATTCGAGTCGACGGTTTGATAATATCTTGAAATTCATTAGCAAATGGCATTTTTAAGGTAACATTTCGTAAAAAAACACATGTCTAGACATACAGCGTGTCCCAGCGAGTTGAAGAAGTCCATTAAATGGTAAAATTAAAAAAAAATGTATAGGAAATGAACGAAACACCGTTTGTTTCTTGTCATTTTTGGATGTACAGGGTGCTGCATTTTGGATGTCCGAATAGGGAATCTCCGAAACTAAAAGGTTTAGCCAAAAACGAGTAATACATTCTGGGGCTCATTTTTTGAGAAAATAATATTGGTTAAAACCGCATCCCGCTATCGTCTTTTGTTTTCGACAAAAGTTGACATTTTGGCGAAATCTAAAAAAAATTATATCTTCGTTATTATAGAAGATACGGATTTGAAATAAAGACATTATCCAGGCACTTTTTTACGAGGAATTTAATAATGTAGTTAACAATTTTTTTCAGTTATTAGTTTAGCCGTAATAAGATAAACTTGTATTTTTTTAAATGGAAGTCATAGGCGGCTATGGCAATTATGAAAAGCTTATTTTTTTCTGATTTAAAAAATATATATTTGTAACAAAATATTTTTTTATAACTACTTAAAAAGTGAAATACATATTTTGTGTGATAATAGTTGGCCATGGAAAAACTATTTCACTCCAAATGTGTAAATAATAATCAATAAGAGTTTTGTAAATTGTAAAATAGATGAAAAAATAGATAAAATTATAAAGATTTAAAAAATACGATACGGTAGAAGCATTAAACAAATATCAGAGCGCCTCAGAACAAAATTATTACATATTTTTAAAATTTCCAAAAATAGGAAAAACAAATGTGTCAACAGTCAACACAATTAGAAAAAACATTTTTTTGATGATCTAATGGAGGTAGGAAAACGTTCCACTTAGACGGAATTTGGGTATTTGAATAGCCATATCGTCATTTTTGTGTCATATAAAATAAATTTTATTGAAGAATTAAAGCGGCTTTTTTTTACAACACTCTATGTATCACTAGAAGTTGCAATGGTAAAATGTTAGCTTGTTTAAAAACAAAGAAATGTTAATAGTCGCCAATAAGTTGATTTACGAATTATTTTGGATTTTTTTTATTACTTAGTGCTTAGAAAACTCTTTCATTAGTGACACTTGTTGAATAATATAGTTTAAATCCTTTTAGTTGAAGATGCAACATTTTTTTTTCATGGCTAACTGCGAACAAAAATCAAAGATAATTTTTTGCTAAAAATGTATTATAATAATTTGTTACAAATATATATATTTTTTAGATAAGGAAAAAACAAGCTTTTTAAAAATGACATAGCCATCTATGATACCCATTTAAAAAAATACAAGTTTATTTAATTACGGCTAAACAAACAACTGAAAAAAATTGTTAACTAGATTATTAAATTCTACATAAAAAAGTGCCTGTATAATGTCTATATTTCAAATCTGTGTCTTTTATAATAACGAAGATATGAATTTTTTTAGATTTTGCCAAAAAGTCAATTTTTGTCTATAAGTCGAAAACAAAAGACGATAGCGGAATGCGGTTTTAACCAATATTATTTTCTCAAAAAATAAGCCCCAGAATGTATTACTCGTTTTTGGATAAACCTCTTAGTTTCAGAGATTCCCTATTTGGACATACAAAATGCAGCACCCTGTATAGCCTTTTAAAACAATGTTTTTACGCCAAACTTTTATTAGTCGATTTCGCTTAGTTTTAGAAATAAGACGTTTTTTTGACGAAAACGTGCACTTTTTAAAAATTTATTACACAAAAACTAAGACAGTTAGAACAAATTTTTTCTTACTCCTACAAAGAAAAAAGTACAGAATTTAAAGCTGTAGCAATTTTTTAGTGTTTTGCATTTGTAAAGATAAATAAAAATAAATAAATTAAGAAGTTTGTTAAAAGTTAAATAACTTAAAAAAATTAAATAGAACACCCTATTTTTTATTTTTGCATTTAATAGATTGATAAATTGTCTATCTAAAAAAATAAACTTTTAATATCTAGAATTGATAAATAAAAAGATATTTAACATTCAATATTAATTGTAGCAACAATGCCTATCAATATCTGAGCATTGTTGAAAATATGGCAACCATAATAAATCCACTTATCACATATCCAGAAATTGTAAAAGTTATAAATACTAAAATTCGAATTATTTTATTGTGAGAATAAAGATGGATTCAGTTTAAGACAAATGTGATTAGTAGTGATATTTCTTCCATTTCTTGTGCAACTGTGCACTTTTTGTCTACTGAAACAATAGTAATTATTTTTTTTGATGTTATAGTTATAGATTACAAACACCTAAAAGTAAATAATTTTTGAAAGACAATTTAACATTCTTTTAAATGCAAAAAAATAAAAATAAATAGGATCTTCTATTTAAATTTTTTAAGTTATTGAACTTTCAACAAACGCCTTCATTTTTTAATCTTTGCAAATCCAACACACTTAAAAAATATTACAACCTTATAGCTTGTACCTTCTTCTTTGCGGTAGTAAAAAAAATATTTCTAGATATCTTAGTTTTTGTGTAATAAATTTTTAAAAAGTGCAATTTTCGTCAAAAAAAAACGTCTTGTTTTTAAAACTAAGCAAAAAAAAGCTAAGAAACATATGGTGCTTCATTTAAAAAACCACAAGTTTCTATTGTAACTTATTTTTGAGACACGCTATATAGTTGAAAATAATTTTAGACGAAGGACTAGAATAGTATCTGTCAATGTCCTATATACTTTTTTTAATTTTACCATTTAAAAGTCACTAATGGACTTTTCCAACTTGCTGGGACACTCTGTATATATCGAGTAATAGAATTTAAATTGATTTTGTTGATTTATTAAACTTGTTGAGAAGTAGCTACACTGCCTAGCGTACCTAAATAATTCGAATACTGGTTTCTACTTTACGGTAAGCGTGCTGAAATAAAAATTGTAAACTCCATTTCTGGAGCGTGCACAGCAAGAGAAGTAGTTTCAAAATTTTAGAATTTTTTCTTAGATTTCTTCAAAGTGCAAATGTAAAGTAACATCTAGTAATTAAATAATAAAAAATAAAAATAGATGAACAAAGTATTCAAAAATACAATACATTTTCCAAAATATTTACATCATATCAATAAGTGATCCGTCACTGAACACAGGAAATGTCAATCTTTAAAAGATATCAATGAATTTTAAACAGTTTATGGTCCGTAATATAAATATATTATCTATTCCTAACACACCTCTAACTTCTCAACTTCCGCATCGATATTTTCATGCCCTCTGGTTTCATAAATTTACCTGTGTTGTGCATTAGAGGAGACAAAGTTTTGAATTTGTCTTACACTAAAAGACAGAATTTTTAAAACAATTGTTGTATTTTTTTTGTGCTTTTCTTCTTTTTAAACTTTTTCGTACTATTAATCTTAAAATTATGTTCCTATTTAGAGAGCTGTTGTGAGCAGAGTCACAAAGCATTGTTCAGATTATAAAATATGTAATACGAAACACATTTAGAAATTCTAAGATTTAATATTACACTAAGTTTCATTAAAATGTTCTGGGATATAAGTGAATAATCAAGTCAGAAGCGAAAAAGATTGTTAAATATTTAAACATATTTCTATAATTAAAAGCCAAGGTTAAATATCACTGCAAAAATGTAGTGTAGTAAATTGTTAGTACTATGGAAATTTATTTCACATCAAAATACAATAAATCAACATGTTATTTGTATTTACGTAAAAAATTGACACATTCTGACTAGAACGGAATAACATGAAAATAATAAATTACACTCAACATATTTTCAAGAATTAAAAAATTACCTTAAGTTAAAAAACATTCTAAACAGTAGTAAATGCAAAAACGCAACAAAAAACTATGAACAATAGATCAAAAAACTAAATATGTAAAAAAAATCGCGGTAGTTGGAGATGTCAAGAACACACCGATATTTCATTTCGTTTTCATTTAAAATTAAATCATGAAAGATGAGGAAAAAACTTTGTTGACGAAGGTTTTTTGCCCGAAGAAAATCTAAACCTAACAATTTTCTAATATTTTTACGGAAATGTTTTATTTTGTCTCCTTGATTCATATCGCAGCTATATATGTTTTAAATCGTAAAATCTACATTATTGTATAAAGCTCATTTGTTCAAATCTTATTGACACATATTTCAATTAAAAATTTTAAATAATTAATAGAGCATGTCAATTAAAAGTAAAATATGTAAATTTAAACAATAAAGGGATGTGCAAACACTATAAATTAAACAAATTGCAGTTCATCCGCAACAAAAATAACCATTGAATCAGCGGTGTTTTAAAATAGATATCCACAATATAAAATAAAGCGGTCAAGTTCTTCTGTGGTGAATAAACAAAGAATTGTTCCAAATAATCTTCTCGATAGATAATTTGGCTAAATTATATTGATTTGAAAAAGTTAAGTTTAATTGTAATTAAATTCAAATCATAATGAAAAAGAGTAAAATGTTTAGAAGGTTGTAAAACAGAAAATACGAATACAATTGATCGATAAACTTAATTTGTTTTTACCGCAACAAAATCGAAGACTGATTGCCACTAAAATTATCTAATAAGTAAATAAACAATTCAGAAAAAAATGAGTTCGTTATGATTTACTGCTGACACTTTAAACAAAAATTTGAAAAAGCATTGCGTTTTTTTATTTAATCTAATTAATTTCACAAACGAGGTTCTTTCTGAAAAATGCAAAAGAACATTGTTTACTGTAAATGTCATATAATGTACAAGTGGTCCAAAAATCTGGCGAAAGTATCAATTTTTTTGGCAAATAAATTTATAAGTGTGCAATAGTTATAATTTTTTAACATAAATTGTAACATTTTTAATAAACATTTTTGTACATTTATAAAAATGCATATACATATCTTTGTAAAACAATAAATAAAAAATCGTTTTTATTTAAGAAAAAAATTATTAGTATGGTAATCTCAAAAGTTTAAACAATTAATTAAAATAAAAAATATTTTGGCATCGCACCTTTACAATCTTTAAACATTTATTAATTTATTTCCAAAAAAAACTGG
>NW_025401068.1:15635871-15639735 GCF_015345945.1 Tribolium madens
AGAAAATTTAATTTTCTACCTATCGGTACCAAATATAAGAGGATATCTCTAATAAGTCCGGAGTTATTGCCATTAYACCGCTCGGGGTGCCAAAAATCGACCAAAATGTCGACAAAAATCAAAAAAAAAAATTATCTTTAAAATTGATCTATTTTACGTTTTTTACATTAGAGGTCTTAAGGACTCAAATAAGTGCATAAAACAACATTGGGTCAAGTTTCAAAAATTTTGAATTTTTTGAGTTTTTGAAGGTAGTAAAATCGTAAATTAATCGTATGTTAAGAATTTTTTCGTTTTTTTTTATTTTGAAAACTGCAAAATTCCTAGTAGTTTTGAAGTTATAGACGTATTTATATTTTTAATATTTGTGATTTTATCAGAAATTTTCTCGATAATTATTCATCGTAGAGCACTGATCTTCTTTATGTATGATAGAAAATTAGATTTTCTTTCCAACGATACCAAATATAAGAGGTTATCTCCAATAAGTCCGGAGTTATTGCCATTAAACCGCTCCGGGTACCAAAAATCGACCAGACTCTCCAGAAAAATCAAAAAAAAATTTAACTTTAAAATTGATCCATTTAACGTTTTTTGCAATTCTAAAGGTGCTTAAAACTCAAAAAAATACATAAAACGTTATTTGGTCAAGTTTAAGAAATTAAAAATATTTTTGACGGTGAGCGGTAGTAATTGTAATTGTAGAAATAGTCAATTTACCTTAAATTGTAAAAATCAATTTTTTTATTCTTATGAAAAACTAGTACCAAATGTAAAATTAACCGTATAACACGCCTATACACACCGTTTTGACCTAGGACTCGTAGTTTTTAAGATATTAATTTTTTATTAAAAACTAAATTGTCGAAAATGCTGTAGTTGACGTGTCTTTTGCCATCTTCAACGGACATTATAATTATGGGGAATGTGGTTTTCCCTCCGCACTCGTCGATTGTGCTTGTGCCAACCTATGTTTCATATATTCATATCGATAATACGAAAGAGTACAAAATTACATTAGATAATTTAAACAAATATTTAATTCTTATATAAATAAAACGTTCCGCCAGTTCATTAGGTACTAGACTATAAAATTATAAAATTAATCTAATTATACACATGTTTACGTCATTTCATTGTATAGCGTGTTGAGTCATAGAAGAACAAAGACAAATTTGGTCATAAACATTTATAGACAAAACTGCAAAACAGAAAATGGTTATGATTTTTCTAAAACCTCAGTGTCAGTTATTTGAAGGTTTATAATTCTACAGGATGAATATAAAGTATGAAACCAAGTGGATAAGTGGATAAAATAATATTTAATATAAATTAAAGTAATATAAAAAATGTAATCGTATTTTGAGAACGAAATTTTGTTTTGAGAGTTGTGTCAAAAAGTTTTTTTAATGAAATATAAAGTAGTTGTAATGCTTAGATCATTACATTTAAAAAAATGTAGGAACTCAAAAACAAAAAACAAAATTCGAAAAATTTTATTCTTGATAAAACATAAAAAAATCATTGATCAAAAAATAAATAGTTTCAGCCAAAAACGTTTAGTTCCACTTTTTATTCACCTGGTATACTCGTGTCTTTACTGTGAACTAAAAATTCTAGCACTAACGTTTTTATTACTCTTTTTGTCCAATTATTATTTAAAAATGCTAATTTTTGTATTTGATACAGTGCCATCTCTACTACAGTAGCATAATAAAAAAACTCGTAATGCTATTTTTTCTTTTTTTTCAAATTTTCAAATCTATTTTAAATTTCACGTTCTCAAAGTTTATTAATAAAATCGGAATCTTGCTAAAGTTAGATTAAATCATAAACAATTTTTGTATACATAACAAGGTGAACGTTCTGGCCTACAAGTTGGCGTAATGTTTAGACTGTAGTTTAGCAAATTTTACAATTATCGTGTCTGCACTTTCGCTTATTTTATTGTAAATGTTTTCCTTTGCGTCGTCCCCATACTCGTAATTACAGGCGTGCCAACTTTGATGTCAATTCGCAAGTAACAAGCTATGAAATTGGCAGAATCATAAGAAATCTGAAACAAAACGCGAGCCATTTATTATTCATCTGACAGTCTTTTACACTAATTGTGTGTGAAAGTATGGTGGATGCGCCAGTTTCAAAACAAGATGAGTAAATGTACAGCCATTTGTGTAACGTTTTGAGACTATAAAAATAAGCTCGTGGCGCAGGGATGACGGTTCCAGTTTCAGTCCTGAAAGGATAAACAAACATTCTCTGAAAGAATAACAGCTCTCAACACTTAGCAGACACTCGCTTGTCCACAGAGTTTGGCTTATACAGATTGATTAATTGGGGTAACTGGATATAAAACGACTTGAGGCTATCTTCCCGTTTCCCCCTTTTGCGGTTTTAATTTACTTCCCGATTTGTACATACTTTTATTGGTCGATTTTGCTTAGTTTTAAAAATAAGACGGTTTTTCGACGTAAACATGCACTTTTTAAAATTCGTTACACAAAAACTAAGACATCTAGAAATATTTTTTGTTACATTTGCAAAGATAAAAAAATGAAGGGAAAATTATTTTTCCAACAGAAATAAATAGAGTCAAAGTGCAAACTTTAAAGCCTCATAACTTCGAAATTTTTATAGATAAAATTTTTTTAACATTTTTTCCATGTTCCTGGTATCTTACCTTATACGGCATTTTTCTCTGGGGCGCGAGTTCTGGCGCATCCTGTATAGGCTGTGTCTGACATCTTGCTATTACATAACCCAAATATTTCAACTCTTTCAAATATTCTATATTTTTTCCTTCCCATTGCCATTCATCCTCTTTATCCTTTCTAATTTTCTTTCCAAACTTTGTCCCCTTTCTTGTAAATTGAGATAATTAGTCCTTTTCTCCAATCTTTGGGCAAGCCCCGTCCCTTCCAAACTCTATTCAGGACTTTATATAATCTATCTTGTATGTTTTCTGTGGCGTATATCCATGTTTCGTTTGGAATTCCACATTCTCCTGTAGCTTTTTTTTAACTTTCTAATCTGTTTTTCTATTTATTTCCTCTAATGGTTCCGCACTTTTGGTCCCGGTGCATCTGTTTTGACTTCCTTCTAGTACTTCCAAAGTGGTCTTCCCATTTTTCCAAACTTATATTTTCGTTTATTTTGTCTTTACTTTTTCTTTCTTTATTTATAAATTTCCACACCTCTGACTCTGTTCTAATTTTCTTTATTTTGTTCACTTCTTCTTCTTCTTGCTGTTTTCTTCTTTCTTCACACATTCTCTTGTACCGTTTTGTTGCTTCCAGATACTTTGTTTTTGTATCTATTTCTTTTTTCCATTCTTTTTTAGTTTTTCACATTCTTTATTCCACAATTGTTATGTTTTATCTTTGTATATACTTTTTCCTTAACCATAGCTGCTTGTGTCTTTCTGACTAGATTTTTGTACATATCATCAGTATCTGCATAGTAATTATTGAAGATTTCTTTGTTTGTATGTTGTCTATACTTTTGGATTGCTTCTTCGTTCCATTTTGTTCTTGTATAATTTTTTCGCTCCTTACATTTTTCTTTGTTCTTTGTCCTTTTATTGTAATTTCTAAAAGCATGTGGTCTGCTTCTACTCTGTTTCCTACCTTAAACTTGACAATTTTTTCCCATGCTTCGTCATTAGCAATCCCATTATCTTAGCGTTTTTGGATGTAGATTTTTATGTCAATATTTTTTTTAAACTTTAAATGGTCGATTTTGCTTATTTTTAAAAATAAAACGGTTTTTTTGACAAAAACATGCATTTTTTAAAAATTTATTACACAAAACTAAGACATCTAGAAATATTTTTACTACCGCAAAGAAGAAGGTACAAGCTATAAA
>NW_025401068.1:15640100-15645370 GCF_015345945.1 Tribolium madens
TCAATTCTAGACATTTAAAGTTTATTTTTTTAGATAGACAATTTATCAATCTATTAGATGCAAAAATAAAAAATAGGGTGTTCCATTTAATTTTTTTAAGTTTTTAACTTTTAACAAACTTCTTAATTTATTAATCTTTACAAATGCAAAACATTAAAAAATTGCTACAGCTTAAATTCTGTACTTTCTTCTTTGCAGAAGTAAGAAAAAATTTGTTCCAGCTGTCTTAGTTTTTGTGTAATGAATTTTTAAAAAAATGCATGTTTTTGTCAAAAAACCGCCTTATTTCTAAAACTAAACGAAATTGACTAATAAAGGTTTTTTTTAAAAAATTTATATTTTACCATTGAAAGGTCACTAATGGACTTTTTCAACTCGCTGGGACACCCTGTATCTCACAAAGCGATGACTGCATTTATGATTGCGAAACGTGATTGGATTTTATACAAGTTATATTGCACCACATTGTGGATTTTTATTATTTAAACAATGGCGCGTTACGTGATACACTAAAATAATAAAACTGTCAAGTTGAGGAAAAGCCAGTCAAGCCCAAATAAGGTCAACGCTAAAACTCCGTTTGGTGCTTTTATGCAAATTGTTGCTAATTGAATCGTAATCCTGTAAATAACTCGTTTAACACTTTAGTTCGGTGTCTCGGGGCAATGTGGATGAACGCCTTTTGAAAGACATCTTTAACCCTCTCATGAATTTAAATTCTTATTGTTCGGATCATGTTTTCTGACGGGAATCGAATTAGAAAACCGAGTCGTCCCTATTTAATATTTCATTTAATTTCGGATTGGTCGGATCAATCCATTGATGGTTTCAGGAATGTTTCATGATTCCATTTTGTTTCTAATAAATATTCAAAACAGCCTGGCCTGATTTTCCCGCGTTTTCCCCCCCTAGTGTTTAGATCGTGTTAAAAAACCGAGCATAAATCATAAATGAGATTGAAAACTCTGCTAAATGTAAAATCATATCGAGAAACGTGACTTTTTGATGTGTTTATACATAGGTTTCGTTCGTACTAAAAAAGGAAGTGTTACGTAGGGATTGGCTATTTGCCTAACGTATTTATTGTATTTCCTTTACAGAGTGGCCAAAAAGTTTATTTAACAAGTTCATAGAAAAATCCGGCCACCACAATGGGGCTATTAATAGTAATGTGACAACTAATCTTCAATGAAGTGTCATTGGAACGTGCTATTTCTGCATCCAACGTGACTTCGCATAACAATGAAAAGTCTTTCATTCGGCTGATTAAATAAAACGATATTGAGAAATATTGGTTGGTACAAATGGACTAGTTTTAAATCGAGACAATTTATTTGTCACGTGGCATTTTTCAAAAATGATATCACGCAACTCCTTATAAGGTGCAAAATGATGTAAGCGTTAGTAATAATTTAAATTGATCGGGCAGTAAAGTCACTTGTTCTAGATCGTTGTAATTTAAATGTAATTATTTTTACTTCGGCGATTTGCGTAATATCAATTTACTCGTTTTAAAGGCAAAGTTTGAAAATTTGCCTCGGAGAGAGCGATGCACGTTTTCATCTCTTAGACAATAACACGGTTCTATATGAAATCCTAGAATGTAAAGATTATTAAGTGGCTTTAGAATTAAAATATCATGTTACCGATTTATGTAAGATGTTACCATAAGCCATTTTTACAACAAAATTCAAATAACAAAAGAAAATTACTTTTTCACTTGCAAGATCTTGGTAACCTTATACGAACCAGTTTGTCAACTTTACAGACTACATTTTGGGTTTTAATTAAATAATTCAATTTTGATCAGTAAATGATCAGTATTTAATTAATTTTTGCACAGTAAAAAATTCAAAAATTATTAACCTTAAAAATAACCTATAAAATGATGTTAATTTCGGAATGTGGATATATAAATTTATTTTTTTTTGTAATAACTTCGGAACCATTTGACCAAATATTATTAAATTTGGAATAGTTATTTGCGAGAACATACCCTTTAGGCTAATAATTACGAAAACCGGAAACATCTACTCAATTTTTCCGTTTTTTTTTTTTGGTCTCTTAATACTATTTTTTTTTGCTTAAAGAGTAATCAATTTCGATTAAAAACGCATAACCATTTCTACCACTAAAATGGACCATTTTAGAGGTATTAAAGGTTATGCGTTTTTTATTCAAAATTGATTTGTTTTTTGTTTTGACCACAAAAAAAATAATGTTAAGAGGCCAAAAAAAATATGACCTGCAATTGCTGGAACCGAAAATTGAGTAGATGTATCCGATTTTCGTACTTATTAGTTTAAAAAGTATGTTCTCGCAAGTAACCATTCCAAATTTTATAATATTTGGTCGAATGGTTCCAAAGTTATTAAAAAAACACAAATTTCCATACCCACATTCCGAGAGCTGTAAAATTCTTATCAGTAGAGATATGACACGAGTTATTATTTAAATTAACACCATTTTATAGCTCATTTTTGAGGTTCAAATATTGCTTTATAATTACGAATAACCCTCTATAATATTTTGCACAGTAAAAACAATAAATGCTAAGTAAAGCACGCACAGTATTTTATTGTAATTTGTTCAGTAGAAAAAATAAAAGTGACTTTAATTGAAATTAGTAAAACAACATAAAATTTAAGGAATTTTTAGTCCTGATTACATAACAATATATGGCCCCTGCGCAAGAATGATTTTAGCAAAGGCTGGAAACTGTGCACAAATGGTAATCAGTCTAATCGATTTTGCTCGGAAACATTTTGTTTGTAGTAAATCTGTGAATATTAAATTAATTAGTTTTGCTTAAATTGTCCTTACTGTGTATTTCTTATTTTTATTGATCACAAATATTTGTCGTTTAAATAATATACTGTGCATTTAATTTATATTTTTACAGAAAATATTGTTAAAATAATTTCTCAGTTATTTTTCGCAGCTAGTGGTCTGGAGTTATTCGTTTCGCAAACATACAATATTTTGTACAGTTAAAAGAAGAGGGATGTGCAAAACTCTCAATTTTTACTCAACCAAAAAGTAAAAAAATCAATTTAACTATTACATTAATTTTTCACCAACATCATAATCTGTGAAACATTTATTAATATATTTCCAAAAAAACTAGTAGTTTACTCAAAAAAATTCTTTAATTTTAAGTCAAAAAAAATTTTTTAACAAAAAAGTGTGAGGTTTACAAAAAAATTTGCAAGCAACAATTGTAACAAGCTTGCCTAAGAAAAAATTGTGGTAGGTTTCCATTAAAAAAAATGTTACTATGTATCTCGTAAGTATAAACAAATGTCAACAGACATTTTTTATTTAGAGAGACCACATCTTTATCCTTTTGGTAAGCATAAAAAAATTTAAAAAAATTAAGTAAAAAAATGCAAAAAAGAATAAAATAAAATAAATAAAAAAGTTTTATACAAAGAGCTTTATCTTCTTGCTCTTGCTTTATTTTATAGGGGGTGATTGTTTTTTGTGTTTATTTTTTGTGTTTAGGTTTCAAATTAAGTGTTTTCATGCAAAAAGTAAAAAAATCAATTTAACTATTACATTAATTTTTCACCAACATCATAATCTGTGAAATCCTACGTCAATGTAAAAGTAGGAAATTATCACGACAGATTCGTGTACATAAATATAGTGCTTTATACACGAATCAAAGCACTTTAATCTAAATCGGTATTTAAGGCACATTAGGCGGCAGACTTAACAAAGCGTCAAAATATAACGATGGCCATTAGTAAGCTTATTCACAACTGGCATAAATCCACTTTTTTTATTGCTTCATGGCGGTCGCAACACATAATAAGTTACTCATTTTATGTAGGTAGGTCAACAAATCAAGTTCTTCATACTTTTACCCACAATTTGTAGAAATTGAGATTATATTTGGTATAATTTCGGATATGTAAACAATAGTAATGTTTATTATACCAGTTGGTATGCAAAAATAGCAGCTAGATGTTTCGCAGATTCCCTACTTGAAAGAAATGCGTTCATGAACCAGTTTATTTTAAAAAATCAAACATTCAAAAATAAACAGATACTTAACTAATTTTATAATTCTAAATAAACAAAGTTTTATTAATATTGTTTACAGTATGTGGGTATAATTATTTTAAATTTTACATAAATACATTTTAAAGTTTAATGCACTACATAGTTTTATCAATCCTTTATACAGCTTATCGATAGTTTTCTATGCGGAAGGTTTTGCAAGTTGCATTCTGAGGTTTAAACAAACAAGCCTTGATTTGATAGCCAAGTTTATACTTTGGCATATTTGCTAAATGCTTAAAGTAACTTTGTTACTCCAATTAGTCCACAGTTATCTAATTGCCTTTTTCAAACAAATTAGAAACATTAGAAAAAAAATTGCATAAACTACATTGCCACAACCAAACATAGCAATTCATAATTTAACATTGATCTCGAAAGTGAGAACAAACTTTTTTATTACCAAAAATTTTTCCTTTTTATTATTTGAGCTCTAAAAAGCAAAACACTTTAAATGAAACAAATTTGGCATTGGCATATTTTATAATCCTAACAAAAACTTCAAATCAAAGACTTTCGTCTTTAATATCTCTATTTGTCAACAGATTTTTATAAAATTCTTCTTCTGTGATGATTTCTCACTCATAGTAAAAAAAAATAGGACAAGTTCCAATACTAATTTTGTAAAACTTGTGTATTCCTATAGTTGAATTGCCATAAAATATTCCTTTTAGCTGTTAGAAAACATAACTACAAAAAATCAATTTAAATCTGCTAACAACTTTTTTGTTGTAACCAACTGAGGGCAATAACTTCAGTGTGCCAAAGAACAATGGAACTGAAAAAGAAAAAAGCAGATACAAGTACAGCCGGATAGAAATCATATATAAATTGCCTGCAATAGTTATTATTACGATGTCAGCTGTTTTTTAAGAGTTCAATTTTCTTACGTTTCTGTTTAATTATTCATGGTCAACATTATAGACATTTATTTAAGAAGATATACAGTGGTCCAAAAGTTTGGAAACGATTTTATTCCGGCGAAACTATCAATTTTTTGGCAAATAAATTTATAGGTGTGCAATGGCTATAAAAATGCTATTCAAAAAAAATTGATTATAAATTAATTGTTTATACTTACGAGATAAATATAGTAACAAACAACGAGCTTGAAACAAGAATTGTAATTGCAAGAAAGTTTATAATTTTTTAACATAAATTGTAACCTTTTCAATAAATATTTTTGTACATTTATAAAATTCATA
>NW_025401068.1:15645859-15649988 GCF_015345945.1 Tribolium madens
ATATAAAAATTAAAAAAATTAAGTAAAAAAATGCAAAAAAGAATAAAATAAAATAAATAAAAAAGTTTTATACAAAGAGCTTTATCTTCTTGCTCTTGCTTTATTTTATAAGGGGTGATTGTTTTTTGTGTTTATTTTTTGTGTTTAGGTTTCATATTAAGTGTTTTCATGCAAATTATTAAAAAAAAATACAAAAAACAGTTAGAAAATGCCCCTTATAAAATAAGGCAAGAACAAAAAGATAAAGCCTTTTGTGTTTAATTGGCAATGTTTTTTTGTTTTTTTTTTTTTTTAATTTGGACCACCTGTAGATATCCATTTTACTTTGGTTTGAACATGTAACGTCGTCGCATGACGTTGATCGTCTCACTCCCTGACTATCAAATTTGATAACATAAACAAAAAAAGGATTGTGTTTCCTCATTTTATCAAAAATTATTGATTAACGTGTTTACTTATGGCGATTTTAATGCTAAGTCTATCGTTGGGAGAACTCTATACAAGAATAAATTTTGGAAAATAAACACGGAATCGACTTACACTTAATAAACGAGAAACTTGAGTGGTATCCAAAACTCACCTGAAAAAAGAAAAAATAATCATTAGGTCAGAATCAAATCATAAATAATTTAATTATCAAATTGACACTATCTCTCATATCGGAATTTGAACGCTACATTATTGACCTTCAAAGAAGCTAATTAGTAAATAATTAAATGATTTAAGAGTGAACATCTCTCGGCGAGCAGTTTGATGCCTCAAGGCCAAATAAAAGGCCAAGTCGAAAACTGCCCCCAGTCGCCGAGAATGTGTTAAAGCGTTCAAAATGCTGACTAAACTCGTCTAGGTTTTTTCGCGATTTGGCAGACTTTCACGGTCAAAGACTGGACAAGCGTTGCATACGATGAAAACCGCATAATCTTTCCGCCATCGTGCCAAGAAAAATGTCCTCACTATTCAGTCTAATGTGTATCAAATCCGCCAGAAACTAATGTTATTTAAAGTATAGAAACTTAAATGTTTGTTTTTGGGCTCAAACCCCACGGTTCATTATTAGTCTCAAAGAGATTAACAGAATTTGGAAGTGTTAAGTATAGATAACGTATACAAATGCGACGACGCAAACTTGCTGGTTTATTCAAGTAAAGTGCATTAGCCTGAAATCTGCTGCAAATGGGAAAATATTTTTTAAATAAATCGTCCCCCTCAAACACAAAATTTCAAATTAAACGGATTAAAAATTACAAAAATTCTTTCGGTTGTATTTAAAATATTTACAGCAAATCGGCATCGTTACGAGACCACTTCTATTCAAGTCTGGGTAAAATTATTTATTAAAACAGAATTCCTTACATTTGGATCAAATTGCATGAAAAAAATACTGTAACATAAGTGAAGGTAATCTACAATACGCCAAAAATAAATCAAAAAATTCTTTCGTTCAGTTTTTTTATAAAAAAAATAAAATGTCCAATTATTCCTAAATCTATAAAAAAAATTGAACTACGATTTTTTTTTATTCAGTATAGTTCAACCTTAAATCCAGAACAAATGTTCTACGAATAATGTTGTCCAACTGTCAATCTCTACGAATCAACTATAATTACCTTGTATGTTTATTCAGTTATATTTGTATAATACATTTATGCAAGATGTTAATTAAGAGATAACGTTGTGTTGTCAGTTTTTATTTAAATCAACTTTGTAACAATGAATCAATAATAAACTAAATATAAACGCTTATAGACACTAAACATAATACTACATAATTAATTAGATTGAAAACAGTAATTAATAAAACAGGGAAATACTTTATCTACTAACACTCTATATTGCTTTAATTAGAGATAATATACAAAATATTGATTTTAATATCTATTATCCTCAGTTTTTCTAGATCTATGCATTTTAAAATTTAAATAATTAATAATTTTTGTACAGTACTCTTTGAGTGCGAAAAGAATATGACAGCTCAAATTTATGTTAGAGACATCAATATTCATTAAGGATACTGTGAACAATTATAGAAGGAATTTAAGACACAAGAACAGTTAAAGAGAGTACTAGAAGTTTTTCACTACATTCGGTTTCTATTTAAAAATTAACAAAACACTATTTTATCATAATTCTTGAAACCAGAAGTTATTAATTATTATCAATTAATACTCAATGTCAAAATGTAACTTATAAAACATAAACATATCTTTGAAAACAATAAATAAAAATCCGTTTTTATTTAAGAAAAAAATTATTAGTATGGTAATTTCAAAAGTTTAAACAATTAATTAAAATAAAAAATATGTTGGCATCGCTCCTTTACAGCCTTTAAACATTTATTGATTTATTTCAAAAAAAACTGGTAGTTTACTCAAAAAAATCTTTAATTTTTGGAAGTCAAATATTTTTTAACAAAAAAGTGTGCGGTTTACTAAAAAAAAATTGCACAGCAACGATTCTTGTTACAAGCTCGTTGTCTAAAAAAAATCTTATGGGTTTCCATTAAAAAAAATGCTACTATGTTTAATCTCGTAAGTATAAACAATTAATTAATAATATTTTTTTTGAATAGCAGTTTTATAGCCATTCCACCTATAAATTTATTTGTCAAAAGATAGTTTCGCCAGAATAAAATCGTTTCCAGACTTTTGGACCACCTGTATAGTGATATTTATTTTTTTTATTACTGTTTTAGATAGTACACACATTTATCCTTTTGGAAAGAACAAAAAAAATCAAAAAAAAAATAAAGTAAAACAAATGCAAAAAAGAAGAAAATAAAATAAAAGAAAGTTTTATACAATACATCTTCTTGCTCTTGCTTTATTTTATAAGGGGTGATTGTTTTTTGTGTTTATTTTTTGTGTTTAGGCTTCATATTAAGTGTTTTCATGCTATGTATTAAAAAAAATCAAAAAAAAGATGCCCCTTATAAAATAAAGCAAGAACAGAAGATAAGAAGATAAAACCTTTTGTGTTTAAATGGCAATATTTTTTTATTTTTTACATTCACTTTTTTTTAATATTAATTTCATTTTTAATTTTTTTTGCGTATTACTAGAAATATAAAGAAGTATTCTGTTTAGTGAACAAAAATGTCAGCTATCATTAAAAAAAAAATAAACATGACGTCACAACTAAAAACAAATGTCACTATAATGTCAAAATATAGTATTTAAAAAAAATAAAATCGATCTGTTTCTAGAATTTTTTTGAAAAACGACCACTAACAAAAACATAAATTTTGTACGTTAGTTTTGGTTCAGTCAGTATTAGCAATTAGCAATTCAATAAAATTCAGTCTAAAAAAATGTAGGTTCTTATAATACTTATATCAAATTCATAGGCATATTACTATTATTATTTTAAGATCACATCATTAATTTTTTTTTAATTTGATTAAATGTGCTTCTTTTGTTTTTTATATTAAATTTAGAACCTTTCATTATGTTACTGAAATTATTTTTTACTATAACAATGTTTAGTTATATTTAGTAAAAAATAAACGTATACTATACAAAACTGCAGAACACAAAAATTTTGGGCGCCCTACCTAAAAATTGTTTCTAACTACAGGCCTGGTTTCAGAAGAATATAAACTAGCAACAGCTGGCTGACCACCCATTTCCTTTATATCAACTAGCAATAATAATTGTTAACGGCGTGACTCACTCCCAAATTTGATTTACGATAAATTAAAAGCAATTACGTTTAATTGCTGCTGCGAGCACATTATTCAGTTTGCCAGACAAAAAACGAAAATTTTAAATCAACCAAAACTCAAAAAACTAAAGTCAGATGTTATAGGTCATCGCTCCGATAATTTCCGCAAAAAGATGTCACTGACATTGTCATCATATGTTGTAATAAAAGTTTCGCAATCCATTCTTTTATCGCGACTAAAAATACCTATTACGCTACTGAGATTTTAACATTTTATCGCTAGCACCTTATTTGGCGGGAAGAGCGGTATCAAGCCGCACCTTGAAACACTCAATTTGATATTAATGAATTATGATCTATTTGTCAAGAAGCAGAACCATGACCTGTACGTAATCTCTCAATTGCACCAACAAACAGGTTCTATGAAAATATAAGGCATCTAACTTTATAATTCCGTTCAGGGCCGTAC
>NW_025401068.1:15650473-15665748 GCF_015345945.1 Tribolium madens
TTTTTATGAAAAACTATGAAATTTTGTTGCTGAAAGTGGCAAGAAACCACAGGCAAAATAGTTAGAGTAAATTTTTACCCTGATCCCATCTAGTTTAGGAAGCACCTAATTAAAAATTTCAACATTTTATTTTTGTACTTGTTTAGGTGTATAAAAGTTATCATCTGTAGCAAATTTTGATTTTTTTTTCTAAAATGATTTCGGAAATATTGAAAAAAAACTATTAAAAGAGGCACCCCTTGCGTAGCATTTTTCGATATATGTTCATAGAAAATTTTTCTTTTAAAAATGAATATTCATCTGTTTAAATTTGTAACAATAAAAAGTATTAAAAATTTATTTTATTTTTTGTTACTTTTGTGAGTTAATTTGTATTTTTTTATGTTTAATTAGGATCTCTTATTTCAATTTAAAATAAAAACGTGTACTTAGAGATTTTTGCTTTTTAATTCGTCTTCTTTAATTTCATTTTCATGGACCAACAAGAAACCCCCCACCCCCCCGAAATAAAATCCTGGTTACGGCCCTGATTCCGTTTCATATAATAAAAAGTATGGAACCTTTTATTTTTGAGTTCTGCAAAAAAAAAAAAATTTTAAATGGCAACCCACTATAAAATCATTTTTCTCATAAAAGCTATACTCTAAGGATTACAACTATCTGCCTCATTTTTAATTTTTTCAAAAAAAATTTTTCACATATTGCAATTTTGACAAAAAAAATTGCATAACTCAAAAATAAAACAAAATTTCGTTCTGAAATTACGACCACATTTTTTATATTACTTTAATTTATATTAATTATTATTTTCCGGAAGCAAATGATTAAAAATAAAACCGCTTGGTTCCATACTTTATATTCACCCTGTAGATAGTTATTAACACTTAACAGTTATCACAAACTAATAAGCTGGCTTGACTAAAGCATAGAGTGTGATTGACATAAAAAAATCTGGTGTGAATATCACACGACTTTCCTTATCCTACTCATTTGGTCTGGGGTGCATTTTTTTTTAATTCGGTACCCATTATTATTTTTATTTTATGACATTTTACTGTTTAATAAGGTATATTTCATGATTCTAAATAATTTGTATGATTTTTTTGTATGAAGATTTCACTGTTATGGGAGCTACGGCGGTGGTCTAATGACGAAATTTTGATCTACTTTATTCACTAGTGAATAAAACAAAACCAGTTAGTGTTTCATAAATGTGACTCTGGTCAAATTGACATTTTCCGCACTTGAGAATAGAAAATGACAGGCAAATATTGACTTTCTCCCACATATGACTCTAAAATAGCTTTTTTTAACAAGTAGTATTTTGTTTCCGTCGTTTCATCACAGCTGAAAAATAGGTTAAAGAATTTACTACATCCGCACTATATGCGTTTGATAATTTAATAAATTATTGTTTACAAGCTATAAAATTTAGAAGCACCACAAATAAAAAACCGTGACAAATTATATAACGAGCTTTTTAAATGTTTTGCGGCACAAGAAATGCAATATCTTTTGACACCCACTTTAAAGCAACCAATTTCTTTAATAAGAAAATTAAATCAGACTATAATAATATAATATACCATATTTTATATAATAACTATATACAGGTGCGCCAGAACTCGCGCCCCAGAGAAAAAATTCGAGTAATACATATAAGATACCAGGAACATAAAAAAAACTTTAAAAAATTCTCTGTCAAAAAATTTCGAGATTTATTTTCTGACATTTGACATTTTTTTGTTCATTTAATGATACTGATGATCTTGTATATGTTTTTTTATAATTATTTAGTAAAGGTACAAAAATTTTTACATGGCATTTTTCTCTAGGGTGCAAATTCTGGCGCATCCAGAATCCTTGTATAATCCCTGTATAATATATACAGGGTCGCTAAAAAGTATGGATACAGTTAAATATTATTATTAACCATTCATCAAAACAAAAAAATTTGCTACATGCTTAAAAGTATTTACATTCCAACGTCTTAGATGTTTATCAAATTTCTATCTCTATTTGCTCTGGGGATACAAAGCTAACTCGATTTTTTTTAATGGCAAGAAGGGTCAAATTTAAAGAGAAATTTTCAAAGAGAGCATTTTTTCTGAGTTCTGTGATGTAACACATCCATACCTTATTTTAATCAAAACTTAAAAAAAATATCGAACTAATAAAAATTTTTAAAAATGTAAAATTTTGTTAGCCTTGGAAAATGTTGTCTTTATCTATCGTTAGCTCTTTGCCGCCTAAACTTTGACCAAAAAATAAGTAAAAGTTAATAATAATTGTTAAAATAACATTTATTTTAACTGAAAAAGAACACATTTTAATTAAAAAAAGCTTAACACGAAAGACGTAATTTTTATGTTCGAAATGATTTCCATTGACTTGAGAATTTTTATAAACTCAATTTCACTAAAATGAATAATTGTTAAACTAATTATTACACACAATTTTAAGTTTTGACTAATATGCAAGTGGCAGATCGCTAATAATAGCATTTTCAAAGCTAACTTAGTTTTACTTTTTCAGAATTACATTTTAATAAAAATAAAGGTGGGCTTATGTTACATCACAGAATTCAGAAAAAAATGCTGTTTCAAAAATAATTAAATAAGACCCTACGTGCCATTAAAAAAAATCAAGTTAGTATTCTATTTTGAAAATAAATGATGGTAGAAAATTTTAAAAAATATCAGATGATAGAATTTTAACACTTCTAACTGTTTCCCAAACTTCGACGTGCTCCGTTAAACCGTTCTGAAAATATTTAGCTGTATCCATACTTTTTAGCGACCCTGTATAATAACATGCCACCAAAAAAAGTAACTTAAAAAATTATAAATAAAATAGACTTAAAAGTATGTAATGGTGACACTGATCCAGAGTATGTGAGGACTTTTAAATAGAATGTTAACAATAATACATTAAAATTTATTCATGCGTGATATATTAGGCATACTTTGATCAGTTTTGAACGTTATTGTTATTATTTATCTTTATTATAAATGATTGGATAATAGTCTCAAGTAGGCATAAATTTGAATTTAAATTGATCTAAATTTACATGACTGCTTCCTAATATTTTTCTGCTCTTTCAGATTATAATGTGACATGGTGACAAAACAAATGTGTTTTTAAATAAGAGTCTTGGTCATTATTTCGCACCTCGTTTATTTTAATATATGAAAAAATCGTCGAAAACCTCCCAACAATTAACACAAATTTTGTAAAAACAAATTCGTATTTTTTGTGTATAATAAATTAAATTACATAAATAAATCAATAATATTCGCTTGGAAGTCCCATTAAAAACTGCTCTCGTAAAAATATAATTTTTATGTGAATATTTTCGCGGATACCACAGTATACAAACAATTTTACAATTTTGAATTAATCCAACAATATAGAGTTTGACTGAAATGAGTAAATATAATTACTATTGCAAATTCATCAACGAATGTGACCAACAAATCTGAGTGAAATTTTGAAAAGTTACTAGATAGAGACTGTTCGCGAAATCGTTGTCACTATGTCACCTCTTTTGTACATTAATAACTGGTCACATTAATTAAAAATACAATTTAACAATCTAAAAAAATAAATAATTGATTCTAGAAAAAATGTTTCTCAAAAAAAGTACCTACGTTAAATTTTAGTAATTCATACACAGTTTTAATAGTACAGTGGAACTCCTCTATAACGATTTCCGATTATAACGAAAAATGGTCTATAACGAGTTGTATATGTAAAGTGCGAGTATTTTTCTGAAATTGAGGTGGATATAACAAAACTTTTATTTTGTCCAAGATCGGTAATAGCGAGAAATTCTGAGAAATTTTGGAAACGAGAGTTTCTAGAAGAAATAAAAATCCTGCGAGTCTCCATTACGTATTGTATACCAGAATTTTTTTGGAAATGTTGTTTTTGCGCCCTAATGATCTTATTTTTTTCACTTTCTCAGTCTTGAATAACTTTTCAAGTATAGAACATTTTGTCTTTCTATATCAACATGTCGTCCTCGAAAAGAAAAACATTTTCTATCAAAGAAAAAATATCAATAATAACAGAGTTCGAAAGTGGTAAAAACAAGCTGTAATCTGCAAAGAGAAAAATTTAGCCAATTCTACATTAGCAACAATTTTAAAAGATTACGAGTTTAACTAGTGATTTTTCGTCAAAAGTGGAAAGTGCAATTGATAAGATAAAAAAGCTTCATTACAAAAAACAAACAAAAATTACAGATTTTTTTTCCATTTATTTTTTAACATTTGACATTTTTTTATGTCTATTTAATGACACTGTTTAAACCCAAAGATGTTACTTTGAAGTAATAAGATTCGGTGGTATTTTCGACGAAAATATTTGATTCAAAATTTTTACCTCGTGTCAAGTCAAGTTCAAAAACTACACTTTAATATCAAAATGGTAGAATTGCAGAATTTTAAATTTTACTTGCAATATGAATTACATACGATGTTTCATTCAGTTACATGCAACAGTATGCGATTTTGAACTTGCCAAACCAAGCTATCAACACATGATTAGTTAGCTCATCAATCACAATTTACACCAAACCTCAAAACCCACAGTGTGTAATGTTCTCAAACCAGTGCTTTTTAAAAAAAATTATAAATACAGCAACTCTTCTCAATAAATAATGAATAAAAGATCAAAACAATTTTGCTTCTTTGAGGGTCGTCCATCCGCAGCCACGTCTACAAAGGAAAAACAACACGGAAATTTCTATGTGAAAAACCAACTAGTGATCTTTATGGTTCGACGTGCATTCGTAAATAAATGCAATTAAAAAGTCGACACACAATTAAATTCATGCAACACATTTAATTCAAAGTGTGTGGTGTCGCCAAGAGCGGTTTTGCACTACAAGTCGATTTTGGTTTTATTTCTGTCTGGCTGAAAAACCCACGCATTACTGACCACTTCAAGATGGTGATTCATTAAAATAAAAATATTGCACATTTCAATTCTTTTTTAAACCAGAAAGTGTGCAGTGGTGTCATTCTTAACAACTTGCCTTATTTGCACACTCTTCCTGGTTGGATGTTGGACAACATACAAAAAAAAATGAGTCTGTGCAACGACAACGACCTCATTACCTTGAAATAAGTCACCGCTTTAGTTATGTCACCTGATCTTAATATCGCTTTTAACTGCGAAAGTGTACCATGATCACGGTCGATTACATTACACACTATACAGGGTGTATTAAAAAAAATTGTATAGGACATTGATAGATACTAATCTAGTGCATCACATAAAATTATTGTCCCAAAAATAAGTTACGATACAAACTTGTATTTTTTTAAATGAAACACCATATGTTTCGTGGCATTTTTGGATGTAGCCTTTAAAACAATGATTTTACGATAAACTTTTACTAATCGATTTCGTTTAATTTTCGAAATAAGACGTTTTTTTGACGAAAACATGCACTTTTTAAAAATTTCTAACATAAAATCTAAGACAGATAGAACAATTTTTTTCTTACTTCTGCAAAAAAAGTACAGAATTTAAAGCTGTAGCAATTTTTTAGTGTTTTGCATTTGTAGAAATTAATAAATTAAGAAGTTTGTTAAAAATTTAAATAGAACACCCGATTTTTTACTTTTGCATCTAATAGATTGATAAGTTGTCTATCAAAAAAAAATTTAATGTCTAGAATTGATAAATGAAAAGATATCTAACATTCAATATTAATTGTAACAATAATTCCTATTCGTTAATTGATCCAGAGATTGTAAAAGTCGTTATAAATACTGAAATTCGAATTATTTTATTGTAAAAATAAAGAATAATGAATTCAGTTTAACACAAATGTGATTATTACGTGATATTTCTTCTATCTCTTGTGCAACTGTGCACTTTTTGGCTACTGAAACAATAGTATTTTTTTTAATGTTTAACGTTAAATATCTTTTTAGTTATTGATTATAAACACCTAAAAGTAAATAATTTTAGAAAGACAATTTAATAATCTTTTAAATGCAAAAACAATAAATAGGGTGTTCCCTTTAATTTTTTTAAGTTATTGAACTTTTAACAAACGCCTTCATTTTTTTATTTTTGCAAATGCAACACACTAAAAAAAATAAAAAAAATTTTACAACCTTATAGCTTGTATCTTCTTCTTTGCGGTAGTAAAAAAAATATCTCTAGAGGTCTTAGTTTTTGTGTAATAAATTTTTAAAAAGTGCATGTTTTCGTCAAAAAAACCGTCTTATTTTTAAAACTAAGCAAAATCGACCAATAAAAGTTTAGCTTTAAACATTGTCTTAAAAATCTATATCCAAAACCACTAAGAAACATATGGTGTTTCATTTAAAAAAACACAAGTTTGTATTGTAACTTATTTTTGAGACACGATGTATAGTTGAAAATAATTTTAGGCGATGGACTAGATTAGTATCTATCAATGTCCGATATATTTTTTTTTAATTTTACCATTCAATGGACTTTTTCAACTCAATGAGACGCCCTGTATGTGCGACAATATCAATTTGTTATAGTGATACAAATGAATTAACAATGCGAAATACTTGCCCCAAAGAGAATACCCAATTAATTAATAAATGAAATTATTTATGTTGTCCTAAAAGACAAAATTGGTTATTGCAGTGAAATGTTTCATCAACTACCTCAAATCCGTCATAAATTAAGACTCGAAATTTTAGTTGAGGCCACAGAAAACAAGAATTTACCAGTTTTTTCATATCTTTCATTTTATCATTCATCATACTTTTCACTGCATAAACGTTTGCTAACCGAACCTAACCTGACCGGACCAAGAAGTCAAACCTCATACAATTTTTATTTCTTCTATCAGGTAAAAAGTACTCTACCTACTAAGAAAAAAAATGTATTGTGTGAAATACGGCAAACAACACAATACATATCGATTTTGTCAATTATAATGCTAGAAATTTGAATAAATTTCCGCAATTTTGTTACTTTTTTTGAATTTATCTCTTTCGTTTCATATTTTACATTCATTATGTCTCAGATTTTTTTTTTTATTGTATTTGAAACGCGATGTATTTGGGATAAAAGTCGTTAAAATCGTCAACGTCGTCTACGTTGATTGACAAAAATAAAAAGTCTATCCAATGTCAAAAAAATGAACGACGAGTCGGCGCCGGCGCGGCGCTCTAATAAAATCTGTATACTTTGGTTTGAAACCTTGTTTGTGTAATAATTTCTTTGTTGATTGTAATTTTTTCTAAGAACTAGACCAAAAACATAAAAAATTATAACATTTTATAAGCAAATATAATTTTATTTATTAAAAAAAATAATATTTACATACTGGGTGCGCCAGAACTCGCGCCCCAGAGAAAATTTTCAAGTAAGGTAAGATACCAAGAACACGAAAAAAATGTTTAAAAAATACTATCAGTCAAAAAAATTTGACATTTATTTTTTGACATATGACATTTTTTATGTCTATTTAATGATGCTGATGATGTTGTATATGTTTTGTTACAATTATTTAGTAAAGGTACAAAAATTTTGCCAATGAAAGCCACAAATAACATTGAACAGAGTTATAATTTAGGATATCGCTTCCTTGTTTCTTTCCTCTTTTAATAGCCCATAACAAAAAAAATGGAAAATTATTTTTCCAACAGAAATAAATAAAAATTTAAACCCTCATAACTTCGAAATTTTTATAAATAAAATTTTTTTAACATTTTTCTCTGGGGCGCGAGTTCTAGCGCACCCTGTATAGTTATTTTTAATCTTTACAAATCTACAAGAAAATTACAATATTTAATATTTCTTCAATACTTTGAATAAAAAACACAAGGATAATTTTATTCTCTATTAATTAGTTCTCTATTATTTTTTTGCTTTGAGAAAACCCCTTGAGAATTTCCCATATAAAAAGTTGTTTTGGATGAAGCTTTTAAAAACTGAATCTTTTAGAGAAGTGAACCTCCAGGCAATACAATAACGTACTGTAACTTCAGACCATCTTGGGTTTTTTAGGGAATAATTATAAATTTGCTCAAGTAAAAACACAGCCCTTGGTTCTAAGTCCTTTGCATCTGAATCAATTTCTTTTACTGTAATTGTCAATTTTTTCCTGCATTTTATATTTTCAAGTTTATTTTCGTACAGTTTATTCAACTTTTGAAATCTTATATTTGCTTCCTGTAACTTTTTTTCTAAATTTTGAATTTTTTCTTCCGAACTTATTGCATCTGGAACATTTTTTAAATTAATATTATGAGTATTTGATGTAAAATAATTATTTATTTGACAGTTATTAGCTAATCTCAAATCTTACGCGCGTACCCCTTTTATATAATGAAATATAAATTCGAAAACAAAGCATTTAGCACTTGTATTAAACGCGTGTGTTCCAAACTCCATAAAGGAAGTTATGTGGCTTGGAAGTGCTTATAGTCACTCAACAAGTATATGGAAGGAAGTACAGAATAAACGATAATATTTAAGATTATCTGATGGTTTATGACTTCACACCTGCATGTGCAATGAAAATCTTAATTTGACTTAAAGTACCTCCAACGTGACTGAAACAAAACATTGGTTACCAAATCATACATAAAATATTTGAAGAGAGCTTCATTCTTGATGCACATTTAGTTGCATTTAAGAGTTTAATCGCAACGGCCCTGGATTTTTAATAAAATAAAAAGATAATAATAGTGGGAGAATCATAATATCTCCGGAAACGCAAAGTTCAGAAGCAAAGGATATAAATATGAATATAACATAATAAATGTTTTGATTTGTTTCGGTTAATTTTAAGGTAATTATTGTTTATAATTGATTAGTTGAATTATTCAACACAGTAGGAACATGAAACCAACAGACTGCAATAGAATTACAATACAAACTTTCAAAGTAAACAAGCCATCCAATAAAAACATAAATCACCACTACACCAACTGCACGAAAATGTAACATCGAGATTGTGTAAATACATATCAAAAAGTGCTTTATACTTTTTTTGGAATACATTGAAAGTTTCCCCTAAGCTGTTTTCAATGTGCAAATAATAGAAACCCAACCAAAAGTTGCAGTTATATTAAATTTATTTAAATATTGTAAATCGGGATTTACTCAACACGTTTGATTCAGATCGAAAGCCTTTTCAAATATTATTTTAAATAGGTATTTATTTCTCTGTATCTCAAACTTTCCAATCGGTAAATTAAGAGTCAGGAATGATTGATTTGGTTTTAATAATTTAGATGGTTTTATTATGTTCAATTGTTGGCCTCTACACCAATAATAATCAATACCCATAATGCAACAAAACATCGCTTTCCAAATGTGTTAAATTGTAACATTAACACCTGGATCACACCTAATTTATTCATGCTCATTTAAAAAGCATCATTTTAAACACTTTTGTCACTTAAAAAAACCTTGGCCTTGCATCATTTAATAAAAAATAACAAAAAATACTCCTCAAAAAAATATTTGCTAAAAGTTCTCAAAACTAGAAACTTCAAAATGTTTTTTTAAAAATCTAGATGCGACTATTTTTCGATAAGTTACAGCCTTTCAAAAATCACCAAAAATTTCGGGATTTTTTGTTGCATAATTTTTTGGAGTAGTTTACTCAAGTTGAAACAATTCTGATTCTGAAAATAGTTAAAAAGTAGATTTTTGTTGCAAATAGGGTATTGTAAATTAATTATTAATAGTGATTAAATTTTTCAACAACTCAGCAGTAATTGAAAAAAAAACTGATTTAATGAAGTATTAGAGAAATGAAGATTTTTTTAATGTGGTTACTATTTATTATAGAAAAAGAGTAAAGAACCTGAAGGTATAATAAGCGTAAATACAAAAGTAGATATATTATTAATTATTATATGTTTAAGTAATTCTCATAAATTCACAGGTAATTTTTGAAATACCTAGTTCAATGTTACCCCTTTGGTGATAAATTTATTATTTTGTGAATAAACTTATATTGATTGAATTATTTGCTCATCATTTTTATATGTATAGATCCATTTTGTTTAAATAAATATTTCTAACAAGGTCAAAAACTTGAGTGTTGAGATGTTATCAGGTTGTTTATTTAAGTAAATTTTTTTGTAACGTTTTTGTGACTTTGTTCACTTTAGTGATTTTGTATCTTTAGAGTTTATTTATTAAATTCTATGAAAGCCATAAAGAATGTGTTTGAATCTTAGCTGTTAAATAAAGTAAACTGAAGCAAACTACTGAAGAAACTTTTATTATTTAGATGATGAAACATCTTCGTTTTCGTAGATGAATTTGTTAAAAAAGCAAGGCAGTGATAATTTATTAGCATCGTAAGTAATGAAACTTACTATCAAAACTAGTCTCCAGATTATTAAATTATATCATCTAGTACATTACATGTTTCGATAAAATCTACAAGAAAATTGTTCCTACTTCACCACTTGCGAAGCTTCTCAAGAGACGACTCGATAAATAGGAGGCAAGTGGTTAGTAATTAGTAATTACTAAGGAAAAAAAGTTAATGTTCTCTTCGACACAATACCATAGATCGCTGAACTTTTAAATTGCATATTAATTAAATTTCTGTAAATACTTTGTAATTTGTTAGCTCGTTCTTGTAAAAATATTTTGGACCTCATTTTCTTCCTGACTTTTAGCATGCATAATTTTAAATTCCCATTATACGGTCGCATTGTTCACTTTTAATTAAGTGATAATGAGATGGGAATATTTTAAGTAGAATTCGATGAAGTTTGTATGTTAAAAGCAGTCCGATAATATCATACATAACAGAATGATTACTAAATTTCACCGTTGATGCGTTCTCGTAATTATTAAGTAGACTTTAAGCCAAAATTAAGTGAACTTAATGTAATTAATGCAAACTTGTTGAAAGAATAGTAGTAATTTATTGAATTAAACAGAATGCTTTAATAGTTGTCTAATTTAAATTCTTTTGGAATTCCACGGTTTGTCATCGTTAAATGCTTCTTCAAATATGCATGTAATGCATATAATAAGTAATTAATTAATTAAGTTTAAACGCATTTTTATCTAATTGGGCTTTCGTCAATTATTTTGGCTAGCTTTTTTACACACACGAATGAAGGTCAAAATTTTAAACCTCTGTAAAAACAAGGCAACGAGAATGAAATAATGAAAATATCAACTCCGGACAAAAATAGTGTTTAATAATCAATACTGCAGTTTAAAAGCGTTATTGTCACATGTGCTAATAAACTCTATTACTGAAAACCTGTCAATTTTTTACTTAAAACTTAAAAAGGCAAAATTATCTGTTGAATTCCCAATATTTAAAGAATGTGGTGACTGCAACAAAGTAAATAAACGATAAAACATACACAAGATCTCTCTTATGCACACCCACAACCATATTTGGTACGTAAAGTTCAGTGAGTGACGTTTGTTTGGGGTTATAAATATAAAAAATGTTTCATATTTTTTAATTTCAAATGTCTACAATAATGTACAAATGGTCAACTAATCACTAAATAGACTAATTAACTCGTTTAGAGAAAAAAAAACCTCCAAATAACTAAAAGATGCGAGGTGTGTTTACCCATTTATATGGTCCATTCAAGTCGAAAATTACTAGAGGGAGTTGAATGAACTGTGCAAGTTTGTAACAAATGTTTTTATAAGGCCGATTTTTTGTTGCTAAAATAGGAAGCGGACGATAAAAACGATAAACTCGGAGACTGACACATTATGAATCAATGAGATAATCTTTGACAAGTACCGAAACGAAAACTAACACGTTTTCCGAAAGCACTTACATGAATAGATACTTCTCTTGCCTTTTAACAATGTAAACGCCGCGCCGGCACGAAAGTGGCCCGCCAAATCACTTAATTTCGTTGCTCGATGAATGCTTTCACTCAGAATAAAGCCAAAACACATACGATAAACAGGTAATTTCGTCGTCAAATTCGCATTTTTATCAATCACCATTTTTAACAACATTTTTTGGATAAAATAAAAAACGCATGGGACAAAAATGTTGATTCAGTTAACTATAATAAGACTATAAATTATAAAGTTTTGGTCGTAATGTGAAAAACGTAATAAAATTATGATTCAACAATAATAATTAGTAATAGTAGTTAAGTGGACAAAGTGCTCAGAAAACTTGCTCTGACCATGTTTCATGTTTTCAATGGGTGCATAAACAAAAAAATCTGTTTTGGGAACATCACACGACTTTCCTTATCCTACTTATTTGGAAAACATCCTATAGAAACTCATAAAAATTGGTTTTAGTTACGATGGCTTATGTAAGGCTTCAAATACAAAAATAAGATTTTTTTGAATAAACTAATTGTTGACTAAAATTTAGAGCAATTTTTAATAATATTAAACAGTTTCTTGATTTTTTAATAACAATCAAAGATTTAATGGAATATTTCTCATAACTGTAATTTTTGAGTTACTATAGTTTTCGTTGGGAGAGTCGATGTATTTAGAAAATTTAAAAACAATATATTTTTTGTATAGTACAAAGAAAACAAAAATCAATAAATAACATATGCCATAAAAAGTGTAAAGAAAATAGTACATGTTCAAAGTTGCAAAATGCTTCAAGTTATTGAGTTTTGAAAAACAGTGCACTATATGTACTATTAAATTTGAAAAAAAAAAAATCGGAAACAATTTTAAAATTTGCATGTTCGTTAGTAGAGTGCTGGAGAGTATCAACTTTTAATTAATGCAATTAATTTGGGGGTATTCAAAAGCTAAATAAATGGTCTCAAAAATTAGTCAGTATTGGTTCTTGATTTTTTACAAATTTCCAAAAATATAAAAAAATTGCACTTTTTTCAAACATTTTTTTGTAATTTACCATGCAAAATAGTAAAAGAAATGTTTTTTTTTCATTTTGAGGAAGATAACACAATGTTCAGAAACAATTAATTTCTTTAATTCTTTTGCAAAACTTTGATCAATCGGTTCAAGAAATTTTGTTTAAAATTTAGAGTCTGTAAAAAAACCAGACACATTAGTCTCCCCATCAATATTTGTGAATGCGCAGTAGATTTACTACAACAACAAAAAAAGTAATTTTTTTCTGTAAAAATGAAATTTTTTTTCAAAAAATTGTAAAAACACTTTATTTCTGTTTTTGAAACTATCTTTACGGTCATTGGTTGTGGAGATATCGATGATCAAAGACAAAAAGATCTTTTTTCATTAAAAATCAAAAATCTTAGCGACAAATTGACGTAAAGAGAACACAAAAAAGGCAAATGGAAGCTATTCATGCATTGATATAACTAATAAAAGTTTTCCCAAGTCCGTGGACCAAAAAAAAAAAGAAAAAAACACAATTTTCTTGCGCTATTTCTTAGGATTACGTTAATAACCGTAGCTCAAAAGTTTTTCTGACAAAAGATCCCAAGACTAGAAACTTGAAGCTCCAAAATGGATTTTTCAAAATCTAAATACAACCATTTTTCACTGAGGTACAATATTTAAAAATCATCAAAAAATGTAGAAAATATTTTTTATTCTCTAATTTTTTGGAATACAGTGGAACTCCACTATAACGAGTCCCGGTTATAACGAAAAATCGACTATAACGAGTAAATCGTCTGGTCCCTTGCCGTTTTGTATACTACTGTAAGTAAATTAAGATAGAAATATTTCATTACAAAAAACAAACAAAAATTAAATACTGCTTAAATATTGCTTTAAACTTTTTTAACATTCGTATTTAATAAAATAATTTGCATCGTACATGTTTAAAAACTTTTATTATCCAGGAATGTTTATAGCGAAAATCGGTTATAACGAGCCCCTTGAGTTCTCGTTATAGAGAGATTCTACTGTAGTAGGTATTATCATAAGTGGAAAAAGTGCTCAGAAAACTTGCTCTGACATGTGAAAATACAATATTTTAAAGATTAAAGAACTAATTCATCACCACTTATTATTTGCATAAATAAAAATTACTAAAGTTTAAAGTACAAAATCCATTAAACAGCTACTACCAACATTATTAAAAAAATACATCTATTAACATGTTGACAACTATGTTGCTCTGCACATTACAAGTACAGCCTATTATCACATCTTAATTATTGCTGTGCTTAAATCGATGTTTCTGTAAGCGTAATGGCGTTACATGTCAAATGTAACATTACGTGAAATGACATCGTATGATTTTCGTCATCACACAATTTATTGAACAAGAAAATAGTTTCACAAAATGTAATTGAGCATCCTCATCAACTGCTTTTTACGTGCGTGCTCACTTCTTGATAGCAAAATTACTGTAATAAATTCATAATTCTCTATGATACGCTGATACGCTACAAAACTCACCTATTATAACATTAATTTATGAATAATATTTTACTAGATTTAAGAGCAAACATAAAGCAGTGATTTATTGAGACAAGTAGGACTACGTGTTTGTAATTCTCTAAATTAAACAATTCATTGAAAACACATTTTTACAATTCACTGACTAAGAAACAAGAGTTGCATTTGATTATAATGCAATTTTTAGCTTTTCCCTTTTATGTCATGTCTGTCACTAATTTTAAAAGTTTAAATAACTTTGACATACCTACTACAAAGCACTTTTGTGCAGTAGGAAATGTTCCACCTTTGATAAAACATATTCTGATGTTAACTCAAGTCTATTTTTATTTAAAGATCAATGTCAGAATGGAATATTACCAACAAAAAATTAATGAAAATTGTAATAACACTTCTACGTAAAAATACTCACTCTCGCCGTAATTACTAATTAGTCAGAATAATAAATGTTTTTAACTATTGCGTAAATCAGAATAACCTATTAAGAAAATTACTATTATTAGCATCATGCAAATTGAATTTTTATGTGTATGGATTTTATGAATGCTACTGAATTAAATTCATAGTTAAACATACAAATTATGATAAATAAGTAAATGTTTAACACAAACAACAATATTAAAGTTACTCAAACCAACTTTGAAACTTTTTTATTTAATTATTTATGAAACACCTGTATAAATAAAAAAAACTTGTAACGGTTTTATTTTGTTAATTTTATTTAAAACGTCCTAAATCTAATTACACTATATTTTCGCCGGTCTAGGGGGCGTCAGAGGYCCCTAGAGATGCTTGGGGACTGTAAGATCGTTGATGCAACCTCATCTAGCATTCAACTAAAAAGACCAAAACATAATAAAATACCGTATCGTGTTTACCTTACCTGCTCCCGTCATTTGGGTTTTAGAGTCATTTTCCGTTTTGTTCTTTTCGTACCG
>NW_025401068.1:15665848-15668494 GCF_015345945.1 Tribolium madens
GATGAATAGTTATCGAGAAAATTTCTGATAAAGTCAAAAATATCGAGAATTTAAATCCGACTATAACTTCAAAACTACTACGAATTTTGCAGTTTTATTGACGCCAATCGATTCCCCGGAACATTTTACACTGGTTTAGGTCAAAATATTATGTCACTGAGACACAGTTTTGCCGCAATTTACAAAATAAAAAAAAGTAAAAATTTGTCAACACCCCCCCCCCTTAAAAACTAGTGTTTTTAAACATGTCTCAGATTCAATTTAAACCTATCTTATCCGAAAGATTTTGACGCGCTAATTACGAATTTACCAACCACATTGGCGTTTAAAAATTCAAAATTTTTTTGCGAGATATCGACTTGGCTTTGGCCTCAGTCGATAGATTTTCTTACGCTGATTACGATGGTGTTAAACTTTTTGCTCTAAGTCTAATATTTTGGCCGTAATCGTCGTTCAAAAAGTGAAAATTGTCAAAATTGTGAAACTTTAAAAGCGTTTTTCTACGAAACTATAAAATTTCGAACAAATTGCCAAGAAACATCATAATCTACATTTAATTATCTATTTAATGGACCAAATCCGGAGTCGCTCCGGGTTATAGTTCCGGGTACAGAGCCATTTTTAGTTTTTCTCATAAAAAATTAATATCTCAAAAACTATGAGTCTTAGGTCAACAGGGTTTATACAGGCGTGTTCTCCGGTTAATTTTACATATAGTACTAGTTTTTCATAAGAATCAAAAAATGTTGATTTTTGGTCAAAATCGGATATAGTGCTTTTACTTTTAGCCTTATTCTTAACTTTATTACTCAATATCTCAAAAACTATGCATCGTAGAGTATTCTAACTAGTTGAATCGTGTTCAGCGAGTAATTTTACGTCTAGAAAACCATATTTCAACCGTTTTTACGATTTTTAGTAAATTGACTATTTTTACGATTATACTACCGCTCGCTCACCTTCAAAACTCGAAAAATTTGTAATTTCTTAAACTTGATCAAATAATGTTTTATGTATTTTTTTGAATCTTTAGCACCTCTAGAATTGCAAAAAACGTTAAACGGTCGCGATTTTTCGCAATTTACAATATAAAAAAAAGTAAAAATTTGCAGGCGAGATATTCACTTTGATGTCAATCGATAGATTTTTTTACGCTGATTACGATGGTGTTGAGCTTTTTGCTCTCGGTCTAATAGTTTGGCTGTAATCGTCTTCAAAAAGTAAAAGTTTTCAAAATTGTGAGTTTTCTTACGAAACTAGAAGACTTAGAGCAAAAAGCTCAAATCCGTTAAAATTGGCTTGAAATTATCTATCTAATGGCGCAAACCGGAAGTCGCTCCGGGTTATGGTTCCGGGTATAGAGCCATTTTTATTTTTTTCATAAAAAGTCATATTGCAAAAAAAATACAGGCGCATTCTCCGGTTAATTCTACAGGTAGTGCTAGTTTTTTTTATAAGAATCAAAAAATTTTTGATTTTTGGTCAGAATCGGATATTCTTCCTGTACAAATCTCGATTTGAATTGCGAGGGTGTTAAATATTTACTCAGCACATATAGGTATTTGAAGCTTTCGATTGGTTTACTTTGATATCCTGATTTGTTGAATCACACTTTTTTGTTGCATTTAAATTTATTCTTTAATTTAGGATTTTTCCAAAAACATTTTATTATAAAGCAAAAGTGTGATGAAACGTAATATGTAGAAAAATATCAGTCTTTTTCGCCGAACTTTATTTTTTTGCTCCGCTCACTAGTTTTAATAAATGACCAAGACAAGGGTATTCGCTTATTCATAGAAAAATATTGTTATAAAACCAAGTGACATTTTCTGAGATAGGCTTTTAGCTTTAAGCCTAACTGTTTAACGTAGAATAATGAATATGTATATCTTGATGAATTAAGTTAGAGCTGTTTGTTGTGATTGGTTTATATTTTTAGCGCCTTACCTTCTTTGCCTCCAAATAAATAAAATCGTAATATTATTAGGATGAAGCGATGATGTCATTATTTGACGATGTTATGTCACAACAGGTGTTTTGTGAAAGTATGCAAATTGGGTCATTCGTTTAATTTTTACATCACCTTTTAAACCCTTTGATTACGATTTGCGGTTTAACACCGCTTCCTCCCCGACTTCCATGTCTGGTCATCATTTTATCACTTTTCTTAGAGAAATAACCACTAACCCATTTTTCTAATCTTGGTGAGGAACTTGTTTCGTAACCAGACGTTCTATTTACTTTAACGGTTTTCAAACAATTGCTGTTGTAACCAACACGTGCTACTCTCACTATTAATTTTAAACTCTGTTCAATTTTCGTCATAATTGTTTCAATACGCCAGTCTTAACTATTAAAAATTTCATCGAAGGTTACGCAATTCAGATTGCTTTATACATTTTTCATGCGGAAGAACTTTGGAACTTGGCAAAAATATTATACAGGATGGTCCAAAAATTTGGCGAAAGTATCAAATTTTTTTGGCAAATAAATTTATAGGTGTGCAATGGCTATAAATAAATTATTATTAATTAATTGTTTATACTTACGAGATAAACATACTAACAATTTTTTTAAATGGAAAGCTACCACAATTTTTTTTTAGATAACGAGCTTGTTACAAGAATTTTTTTTATAAACCTCACT
>NW_025401068.1:15668594-15693700 GCF_015345945.1 Tribolium madens
GGGATATAGCGCTATATTTCATTTATTTTTTTTTGAATCTAAACTTAATTTTAATTTATCAAATTATATTTTAATTTTTTAAATATATCCCTTAATTTATTATTTTATTTTGTCGGCTGAGTGCTACGTTCCCAGTCACGTGGTACTAGAGGCCCTTTATTCGACTGGGTGGCGCCCATAAAGAAAAACCCCACGATCAGCTCTCCTCCGAAATACGAGCTGCCAAGGTGTTACCTATTTTATATATATAAGAAAAAAAAAAGAGAGAAATAGGTAACAAACTATAAGTGAAAATATTTTGACATTTGACATTTTTTATGTTTATTTGAAAATTATTTTTCCAATGAGTCAAACTGCAAAATTTAACGAAACTTGTTAGATAGAATTTTTTAACATTTTTTTATGGCCAAAAAACAAATGTTTTGTGAACACACTGGACACGTATTTACCAATAATGATGTTAATTTATTTACGATGAAGGTTAAAAACCGATAACAACTCCATTAATTTTATAACTTGCGTACGTAACGTTATAATAAAAACCATAAAAATAAAATTACGTTGTTTGCAATACAATCCAATCAAGGTAACATTGATTTAAAAAAGCTAAAAAAATATTAAATACCAAAAATCAGTGACTTAATCCGATGAGCGCTTCGCAGGCGAACCCCCTGAAAGCTGACACACCTGAACATGAGATTTCAGGGTCTTCCGTCGCTCACCCCTGAAAAAAGGAGCAATTGTTGCTCGCCAAACACCACATTCACAATTGAGTGCCAACCCTGGACCCTAAAATCGACCATTTAAGGCCGAAAATTACCTGATGGTCCTCTTAAAGTCGCGTCTATTATGTAATTCGCCACTCAAAACAACTTGAATTTATTTTTACTTAAACTTGCACACATTTCCCCCTTTTTCATATTATTTATATACCCGCTCCAAGACTTGCACAACGCGTAAATCTCAGATGTTGCATAACTGGTTTTCGGTTTGAAATTTAAGAGAAATTTTTCAAGATGCATTGAACTGCGCTTCATTTTGTTATTAATAAAAACTAATTTTTCACGTGAAAAATAGCAACGAATTTTCCATAAACAGTGACTGAATCAACATTTTTTTCCTTGCAATTAACTAAATTGTTAAATCAATGTGGTCGGCAACCTTTAATGATGAAATGGGCCCGAATTCGTTTCGCAGGTAATGAATTGGAACATTAAATCAAGACAGTTAAATTTAAATACATAATAAAAATGCCGAATAAAAAAATTTATCAGAAGTTCGTAGCGGGCTATAATATCGAAGACCCCCTACCTAACGGCTTGACAGTGAAAAATAAAAAATAATAATACAGTGGAACTCCTCTATAACGAAAAATCGGCTATAACGAGTAAATCGTCTGGTCCCTTGCCGTTTTGTATATTACTCTATCTAAATTCTCCCTCTATAGCGAGTATTTTTCTGGAATTGAGATGGATATAACAAAACTTTTATTTTGTCCAAGATCGGTAAAATTTTTGTAACTTTACTAAATAAATAATTATAAAAAAACATATACAAAATTATCAGAATCAATAAATAGACATAAAAAATGTAAAATATCAAAAAAAAATGTCAATTTTTTGACAAATAGAATTTTCTTTAAACATTATTTCCATGTTCCTGGTATCTTATCTTACTTGAAATTTTTCTCTGGAGCGTGAGTTCTGACACACCCTGTATAATTAAGATACAGTGGAACTCCTCTATAATGAGTTCCGGTTATAACAAAAAATCGACTATACTACTCTATGTAAAATTCTCCCTCTATAGCAAGTATTTTTCTGGAATTGAGATGGATATAACAAAACTTTTATTTTGTCCAAGATCGATAATAGCGAGAAATTCGGAGAAATTTCGGAAACAGATCGGTTATAACGAGAGTTACTAGAAAAAATAAAAATCCTGCGAGTCTCCATTACGTATTGTGTAAAAGAATTTTTTGGAAATGTTGTTTTTGCGCGCTAATGGTCTTATTTTTCTCACTTTCTCAGTCTTGAATAACTTTTCAAGAAGAGAACAACACTTCGTCTTTCTGTATCAATATCTCGTCCTCGAAAAGAAAAACGTTTTCTATTAATGAAAAAATATCAATAATAACAGAGTTTGAAAGTGGTAAAAAACAAGCTGTAATCTGCAAAGAAAAAAATTTAGCCAATTCTACATTAGCAACAATTTTAAAAGATTACGAGTTCAACTGGTGAATTTTCGTCAAAAGTGAAGAAGTACAAACTGCTAAAAATGCTAAATGAGATAAAGCCGTTTTTAAATGGTTCAAAGTGAATTGAGAACCCAATGTGCCCATAAGTGGGGCCAAATTAAAAGAAAAAGCAGAACAATTTGCAGAAAAAATTGGGGATTCTCTACAGATGAAATTTTTTGTTATTGGGTGCTTCCACCTAACCACGATGTCTTTTAAAATAGCCTTGTAAAATTGGAAAGTGCAATTGATAAGATAAAAATGCTTCATTACAAAAAACAAACAAAAATTATAGATTTTTTTCTTAAATATTGTTTTAAACTTCTTTAATATTTGTGTTCAACAAAATAATTTGCATAGTACATGTTCCCGTTATAGAGGGGTTCTACTGTATTTCTAAGTTTTTTGACTCAGCTCCTCATCGCACGAATGAACAGATGTCTTACATGTATACGAAATTTTAGAATAAAGCTTTAGGCTACCACCACAAATCTTGAAAATAAATAAATCTTTAATACATTACTGACAGCCTCTGTCAGAGGTCAACTGTGGATACCTCAACGAAATATTTACATAATCCTTTTCAATTAACACATAGAGATAATAAAAAGCTTACTGTTCAGACACAAAACTCAATCAACTCAAAAGATATCTATAAAATCATAATAAAAAAAAAAACTGAAAAACGCTACATGTTTCATCAGAGTAACTTTAACAATAATATAAAGCGATGAAATTTAGACTCACTCCACACGATTTCTATTTAAACTATTTAGAGTGTAAAAATAAAATACATGAATAGGTAAAAAGTATTATACCTGTATTCATTTACTGAGTAAACAAATATTATAATTAATACTACTAGGTATAAATGAAACGTCATCAATATAACTGCTAATGAGGTCTTGGTTTGTAAAACCAGTATTAAAAACAGTGTGATAATGGTCTCTATTCGTGGTAGAGCGAGCTTAATCTAGAACTGTAATGCAATCTATTAGTTAATAAGGCGTTGAACTTTTCTTGTTCAAGATAAGATAGTGGATGTAATAAACAAATGCGGTAAACATAAAAAACTATCTGTAAAAGACAGTAGCATTTTTGTATCGCTAATTTTATATCAGAGGTCAAAATATGGTTTATCTCTTCCAAGAAGGCGTAGATTTGGCGAATCTCTGATAGACTTATCCTTTTATCTGTGTTCCTTTGTAGCAACTGTTTATTTTAAATTTCCGAAAGTAAAACATTAAAACTCTGATGAGCTCATGCACAAAATTGTCCATGATTTATCCTCTTTTATTAACATGAAATAAAGCAGTTAATTTGTATTTTCAGTTGTATCAAACGCACTTTTCAATTATATTTAATCGCTTTCACAGGAGATTATATGTAAAAAATGAAATAAAACGTGAACTCCTGAAAAAACGTGATAATAAAATTGTAATACAAATGATGAAATCATAAACGAATTATGATCAAATATTAATGTTGACTAATCGACCACTGATATTTTTTCTAGCTGATCATTACGAATCGTGCTTATTGACTTAATGTTTCCTCGTCCAAAGTATAATAATGATTGATGTCCTTTCAAACTTCGGAGATCTACTAAAAGCATTCTTGTTTGGCGACGAGTTTGCGACTAAATAAAAAATGCAATTTCTATACATAGAGCAAGTGCAACATCGATTCTAACGATTTCTGTTGAGAATCGTGTGTGTGCAATTTACGAGTTACAAATACTGAAACAAAATTTTGGTCTAATCCTGCTTCATATACAGAGTATCCCAGCGAGTTGTCAAAGTCCAAGAGACCTTTAAATGGTAAAATTTAAAAAAAATGTATTGGAGACTGATCTAGTGCATCACCTAAAATATTTTCTAATTCTAATAGATTGATAAATTGTCTATCAAAAAAATTAATTGTAGCAATAATTCCTATTCGTTAATTAATCCAGAGATTGTAAAAGTCGTTATAAAAACTGAAATTCGATTTTTTTTATTGTAAAAGTAAAGAATAATGGATTCAGTTTACCACAAATGTATTTATTAAGTGATATTTCTTCCATCTCTTGTGCAACTGTGCACTTTTTGGCTACTGAAACAAAAGTAATTATTTTTTTTTAATGTTTAACGTTAAATCTTTTAAGTTATTGATTATAAACACCCAAAAGTAAATAATTTTAGTAAGACAATTTAATAATCTTTTAAATGCAAAAACAATAAATAGGGTGTTCCATTTAATTTTTTTTAAGATATTGAACTTTTAACAAACGCCTTCATTTTTTTATCTTTGCAAATGCAACACACTAAAAAAATGTTACAACCTTATAGCTTGTACCTTCTTCTTTGCGATAGTAAAAAAATATTTCTAGATGTCTTAGTTTTTGTGTAATAAATTTTTAAAAAGTGCATGTTTTCGTCTTATTTTTAAAACCAAGCAAAATCGACTAATAAAAGTTTAGCTTAAAAACTTTGTCATAAATATCTACAACCAAAAACGCTAAGACACATATGGTGTTTCATTTAAAAATTGTATTGTATAGTTGAAAATAATTTTAGGCGATGGACTATTAGTATCTATCAATGTTCTATATAATATTTTTTTCAACTCGTTGGGACACCCTGTATTAGAACAATATTAAAATACAAATTGCTAGTTTTGTGTACCATCACTGAGTTAATTAATAAACACCAAATCAGTGACACAGTTTTCACCTAGTTCGCAAAAAATAACTATTTCGTTTTAAAGTTACAACTGTGTAGGGTTTAAACTTTTGCACATTTAAAATTTAGAACATCACCGTCTTTTCAAGATTATAAACATCACTTTATAAACTCTTGAAAAAGGCGAAATTAGCCGAGTCATAAATACTTAAGAGGAGTTACACCTGCTTCCGCCAATTTAATTAAAAACTTATTATGCAAACCAGAAGTCACAAATAATAAACACAATAAATTGATTTCTTCTTGTTCAACACCACAGACAGAAACGTCATTACAATTATAACTTTTTCGCGACTAAACGAGACTCTGTGGATAGATAAAACGACACGCCGAATTGAAGTTGTAAAGAAATTGAAGACGTTTTGTAATTGCAGTTATGCATTTTTATGGCTTAATCCATAGATTTTCGTTACTTTTATGCGAATCACCCCATCTATATTCGTTTACTATGCTTGTATACCGCAAACTCTTGAGAGTACTAAGCCTTGGAATCATTTAAATCCTATTTAAAGTTAGGGAGGAATATATTTAGAGTTGTACACAAAGAACTCGCGTCAAGGTATTACAAATTAAAATCACTTGCAGAATGTAATCATCCTGGGTAGGTCTTTGGTCGGATTCTTCGAGAAAATAATAAAATAACATAAAAAATATCTGTTATGTCAGCAGGAAGTAGGTAGGCATTTTAAATTCGTCTATATTATGCGAGATGTTAAAACCAAATCTTAAGAAAAATCATCCTCTATAACGAGAACTCAAGAGGCTAACATATTTGCTCGTTATAACCGATTTTCGCTATAAACAGTGCAAATTTATTATTTTATTAAATACGAATATTAAAGAAGTTTAAAACAACATTTAAGAAAAAAAAATGTTTTTTGTTGTTGTACAAGGCTATTATAAAAGACATCGTGGTCACAAAAAATTTCATCTCTAGAGAATCCCCAATTTTTTCTGCAAATTGTTCCGATTTTTCTTTTAACTTGGCCCCATTTATGGGCACATTGGATTCGCGATTCACTTTGAACCATTTAAAAACGGCTTTATCTAATTTAGCATTTTTAGCAATTTGTACTTCTTCACTTTTGACGAAAATTCACCAGTTGAACTCGTAATCTTTTAAAATTGTTGCTAATGTAGAATTGGCTAAATTTTTCTCTTTGCAGATTACAGCTTGTTTTTTATCACTTTCAAACTCTGTTATTATTGATATTTTTTCTTTGATAGAAAACGTTTTTCTTTTCGAGGACGATATATTGATGCAGAAAAATTATTCAAGACTGAGAAAGTGAGAAAAATAAGACCATTAGCGTGCAAAAACAATATTTCCAAAAAAATTGTGGTACACAATACGTAATGGAGACTCGCAGAATTTTTATTTCTTCTAGAAACTCTAGTTATACAGGGTGTTCCGTTTTTATTGTTACAAATTTAAACAGGTGATAAGATATTCAATTCTAAGACAAAAGTTTCCTATAAACATGTATCGAGAAATGCTTGGTAAGGGAGCTACACCCCCTGGAAGGGGGCTAATATGTTTTTGCTAATATTTCAGAAACCATTTAAGACAAAATTACAAAATTTGGTACAGATAATAATCTTTATACACTTAAACGAATTCAAACATCAAATGTCGAAATTTTTAATCAGGGGCGTACGAAACTAAGGGAGTATAAGGTAAAAAAATACCCTATTTATTTTAGCTTTAGTTTCTCGGTACTTTCAGCAACAAAATCTTAAGTTCGATAGTTTATCACAGAAAAGTCTCTCTTGTGTCGATACGACTTATTGTTTTTGAATAAAATTAATTTAAAATTTATGTTACACACCAATACAACATTCAAATAAATCAGAATTTACAGAATAATAAAAACAAAAGAAATTCATATTGTTTAATCAACCTCAACAAATTAACATTACATTACAGTAACGATAATAACATTAATGAAATGAATTTGCCTAAACCTAAAGGAGTTGTTCAAAGTGACCACCATTTTAGTCAATGCATAACTAAAGAAACTAAAGCCAAAATAGATAGGGTATTTTTTTACCCTAAACCCCCCCAATTTCGGACGCCCCTGGTTAAAAATTTCAACATTTGATGTTTGAATTCGTTTAGGTGTATAAAGGTTATCAACTGTATCAAAATTTGTAATTTTATCTTAAATGGTTCCTGAAATATTAGCAAAAACCTATTAGCCCCCTTTCAGGGGGTGTAGCTCCCTTACCAAGCATTTTTAGAGGAAACTTTTGTCTTAGAATTGAATATACTATCACCTGTTTAAATTTGTAACAATAAAAACGGAACACCCTGTATATAACCGATCTGTTTCCGAAATTTCTCTGAATTTCTCGCTATTATCGATCTTGGACAAAATAAAAGTTTTGTTATATCCACCCCAATTCCAGAAAAATACTCGCTATAGAGGGAAAATTTTACATAGAGTAGTATACAAAACGGCAAGGGATCAGACGATTTACTCGTTATAAAGGAGTTCCACTGTATTATCTTTTTTCCACAAAGACTTCAAATCAGTAGATATTTTTTCATCATTTTTGAGGATATAATAATAATTTATTGACGGTATCATAACCTTTACAAGAGAAAAAAAAACAAAAAAAAATAACAACAATAATACAAAAAAAAAAAATACTCTAGACACATGAGACGACAGTGCCAGCCTATACTAATGACACTAGCCTCGATTTAAACCTAACAAAAGACACATATGCAATGTTTTCATTACGTTTTCGTAAATATTTTTCATTGTTCACTATGAATTTATCAGTTTGATGCTTCGCGTTCACAAGCAACAGATGAGATTTCCCTGGAGGTGCTTTAAAGTAAGCTTCAGAAGTACATATTTACAATGTAAAGCACAGAGAGATACAATCTGTGACTTTGAAGAACACTCTCACTTGTAAGTTTAAATAGACAATTGCATCAAGCAGACCTTTTCGATACGTTAGCCAACAAAATAAACACCCACTCATCGAAATGATTTTTTTTTCCTATTGAAACCCGAGAACGATTATTGTCAGACGTAGGAGAGGTCCAGGTATAAAAGTTTATTTATAATTACGTTAAATAAACACACGGGAGACCAACTGTTGGAAGCTGAAAAGCTTTTAGAAATATCAGAGGCTTTGTCAAAAATTAAATTTATACAACTATTGTATTGAATTTTGATTTAAGGTAAGTACCCAAAGGCCAAAGAAAACTTGAGTAGTTAAAAAATTCATTGTTAATAAGAAAATAAGACACAACTTTTTACTAAACATATTTTACAAAAAAGAAAATTTGAATTCCGACAACGCCTACCTGAAGCTGCACAAAATAGTGTCAAGGTTTAAATTAACGACAAACAAGACAACAGTTTAGATTACCTAAAAATCGTTTTACGTCCACAATGTGTGTACACATCTCTACATGTTATGTCACACATTGTTATCAACAAGCCATATAAAATGTGAACCATATCTGTCCGGGTAGAGGATGTAGTGATTATTTTTAATAGTTGTTTGGGACGTCAAAAGACACCAATAACTCTTATGCATACAATCAAGAATAAGTATATATGTACAAGTGAAAGCAAGCTCATCTTGTAGCTTAAAAGTGCAATGAAAATTAAAACATGTTGCAATACAAAATAAAAAATATTTTAAGTGTTTATTATTTGGAAGTATCTACCAGAAGATTAAATTAAAATCCTTCTATCCCAAGTTGCACTTAAAAATTGTAGATAAGATCGTTTATACAACAAATAATAAAATGGATCTCAATTAAGCAGATGCTTCAAAAATGTAAACTAAAACTAGCTGAGAATCACAACTTTATAACAAATTGTAATTTTTGTAAAGTTTTTAGTGTGAGAAAAATACCACATGGAAAAAATATTTAAAAAACTCTAGCTATAAAAAAAAAGTTCTGACAGTTTAAATTTTACACTTTTTGACTCTTTTTATTTTTATTGGAAAAATAATTTTCCAAGTTTTTTTGCTACAGGCTATTAGAAAAGGAAACAAGGAAGATGTGTCCTAAATTGTAAATCTGTTTAACGTTATTTGAAGCTTTTATTGGCAAAATTATTGTATATTTACTAAATAATTATAAAAAAAAAACATATACAACGTCATAAAAAATGTCAAATGGCGAAAAGTAAATTGAAAATTGTTTTGACAAATAGATTCATGATATCTTATCTTGCTTGAAATTTTTCTCTAGGGCGCAAGTTCGGACACACCCTGTACAGTCTTGAAAACATTCAAAAATAGATACAGAGTAAATATAGTAATTTATCCAAAATGTAAATATGTAAAAACAGTTGAACAAAGTGAAAATGACGTTTTTCTTCAGTTCTTGAAGAAAATTATGCATTAATAATGATATTAAAATTATGCATTAATGACGAAAAAACAAATCACTATTGATTTAATCATTTTTTTAACTGTTTTTCAAAATAAAATTATTTTATAAATCATTTGAAATATTACTGTTTTACATAATATCAAGTTTAAAAAAGAGAAAGCCTATTTCGTACAAAAATTATGTTATTTAATTTAATTTTGAAATACAGTTTATCAAAAAAAATTGTTTTGCTGTCAATTTCATCTTATTAATGCATATTTTTCTTTAAAAATGGTTTTTGTTAAATAGTTTGTTTATAAAACTAAACACGTTTATTTAATTTAAAAGTACCTATTACAATTATTAAAAAATAAATTTTGTAGCAGAACTAAAATATTTGAAATTATTTTGCTGTTTTTTTCTTAGTTTAATTAATAATTAAATAATAAATAATTTTGCTTTGTTTTCAATGACAATTACAAAACTAATAGAAAACTTAGGGCTGGTTTACAAAATGTGTTAATCGCAATTAAATTTTAGTTCGCGATTAACTTGACGTTTGTCAATGCAAAATAAATGGTGGTAAAGGCCATTTCGTTCAAAAATAATGTTAGTTAATGTTATTTTAAAAAAACAGTTAAAAAAATTATTGAGTTAATGATTAGTTTTTTCGTCAATGTCATTATTAATGCATAATTTTCTACAAAAAAAAAAGAATTTGACGTTTGTCAATGCAAAATAAATGGCAACTTAATTCGAATTAGTTTAATTCTGAATCAAGTTTTCATTTCGCTTTCTGTAAACCGGCTCCTAGAGGAATTTATCTTGAAACTATGTCAAGTTTGCAATCCTGATTTATTGACGCGTCATTTTCATTTTGTCCGACTGTACATGACAAATTTCTCATATAATGGTTAACTAAGAGTGAGTATTAAACAGATCATAATCCTTGCAAATGTAGTATAAAAAACTACAATTCACCAAAGAACAAAAGTTAATAATTTTACACAGAAAAGTATACATAAAGAAGCACTTTTAGTGCTGTCAATCTTTTTGAGATCGGAAAATAAAATATGTATGTGGATAAAGTGGATGTAGAAAAGATCTTGACCATGATTTGAATACATAAAACAATGCTGTCGTAAGTAGCAGCCGACATGATTTCATGGTTTCAGTGTAATAATAAAGTAATAACAAATATTAGTTTACATCATCAATCTCGGTTCAAATCTTTTTTTTATTACCTATTTATAAAAAGTTACCATTATTTGGTCTTTGCTTGTATTTAAAAATTCATATTTAACAATATTTTTCCAAATATTATTAACTAGTTTTTCCATTTAAAAAAAAATTGCAATATTCAAGAATTCCTTGAATTGAATCCTACGGACTAGTTCGTCCTACAGTCTGGTTTTATTAACATTAATTCTACCATTCATCATTATCCTATCCCAAAAAATACCAGACCAGAAAGTTTTATTAAATATATTTTTATAAAAATTCCATACTTCTGAAATTAATCGCATATTTCGTTATGAACTTAAATAATTATTTGCCTTGAATGATGTAATCTATGCAAATAAAAAGTTGTAAATGAAGCGTATAGTATTTTTAGTTTAACAAACAGATTAACATAATTTTACAATAAAGTCTACGCAATTATTTGTATGATTTAAAAATTATAACATTCCAAGGTGTTGGTACAGTGATGACGGCAGATTCTGCGAAAATTAAAAGCCCACCTTTCAAGATAAAGATATTCTCTCTAGACTAAAACATCATAGGAATATTTACATCGTTACGAAACAGTTTTATGGTCAACTATGCAATTAAATTTTTATTGGGTTCAATCTAAACACAGTTGTGTATTATTCTTGTATTAAGATTAAAAAATTTCAGTTTCGGAGCCGAATAAAATTGGGTTACTATCAAAATAAATTCGATTTCAAAATGACGTCTGGAAATTCCTCAAGGTGGTTAAAATACTTGGACTTTTTTAGTCGGTCTTCCAATCACGATAAAATTTACTGTTCATGTCCGAATAATGGACGCAGGGTTCATTAAAATAACTATGAAAAAACTAGACGAAATGAGCTTTTGCACAGCCTAAACTTTATTAAGTGAACTTTCAAATTATGAGAATAGGAAGCTTCGATTTAATTACATCAAAGTTGTAAATTTGCGTCCTATGTAATTCGATACACAGACGCTCCCCAGCCGCATAACCCCCCAAATTATGAATTTACTTATGTGGAGTTTTGCAAGTCAATTCGTTAGTTAGCTGTCAAACACCATAAAAGTTTAACAGAATTTCAAATATTTTAGATGCATATAAAAATCAGCTATAAAAAAAATTGTAAAGACTTAAATAATCTTTTTACCCACAGTAATAGTAGCATTTTATGCAATTTGACAAAAAAAGTTTTGTTATATAAAAATTAATGTTAGTTTACATAAGAACAAATAAGTGTAGTGTTCCAATAAAAACAAATGTAAAACAGTCGATTAAGTACATGAAACCTTTTGTATATTGACGTCGATTTTAGGGTGTAATATGTAAACAAAATAAATAAAAATAAAAAGTAGAACATTTGTTTTTGCTATATAAACTAAACTATTTTGTTTCATAGATTTTTCGCATTTACTCCTCCAATTACACATTCGGTGATACAAAAATAAAAATATTTTCCGATAAAGATATAATATTCTCGCCAGGATATCCATATTTTCTTCAAATCTACTGTTTTCTCCAAACTTTAAAACATTTGAATTAAAAAGAACAAAAACGACTGTAATAAATAAGAAAAATTTTATTAACAATCTGTCTTGAAAAACGAAGTTTTAAAATATATTTTTAAAAAATTGCTGAAGAGAACACACAATTAAACACTACAAAAAACCTAGTATTGTTTTCTCGATTTTTCAAACAACAATGATGAAAAATCTATGACTATTTTTGTTGTTCAATCAAATAATCTTTTCTTTTTAAAATTTTAGATTTTAGATAACTGAATTTTATGCAATAACCTTTAATCAATCATAAAATGTTTTTGATGATAAAAAAGTTCACCAACTTTAATTTTAATTAAATCTTGAATTTAGAATTATTTTTTAACTGAAAAAAAACAGTGATTTGAAAATTACAAAAAATTGGTCTTCTCCACATCACAAGAGCTGAAACAGTAACGAAATAAATAAAAGTTGATAATGATAGGGGTATAGCGATGACTAATCCATTCGAATTCCAACCACTTGTAAAATTTGTAACAATTAGAGATTCCCTATCACACCCGCACGTTCAATGAATTAATTACTCATTAATTAGTTAAGTATAAACACTTGACGACTTAAAATATACAGGGTGCGTCAGAACTCCCGCCCAAAATTGTATCTATAAAAATTTCGAAGTTATGAGAATTTACATTTTGACTATTTATTTTGCTTGGAAAAATAATTCTCCAATTTTTTTTGCTTTAGGTTATTAGAAGAGGAAACAGTGATAATAAAGTTCTAGAAAGCTAAAAATCTAAATCAATTTGTAGGTATTTTAAAAAGAGTTATTTTTTAGTAAATATCGTTATTTAAAATAATTTTAAAACAAAAGTTTTCATAACAAAATTTCATAAATAAAGTTGAAACTTATTTGAATTGAAGCCTCATTTATACAGAGTGCGTCAGAACTCGCGCCCTAGACAAATGCCATTGTAAGATAAGATACCAGAAACATGGGAAAAATGTTAAAAAAATTCTGTGTAGAAAAAGTTCGAAGTTTTGAAAATTTCAATTTTGCATTGTGACTCAAAAAATAATTTTCCAACTTTTTTTGTCACAGGCTATTAGAAGAGAAATTGTAACTCTGTTTAATATTATTTTGTGGCTTTTATTGGTAAAATTTTTGTACCTTTACTAAATGAATAATTATAAAAAAAACATATACATACAAGATCACCAGTATCATTAAATAGAGATAAAAAATGTGAAATATCAAAAATTTTTTTTTGGAAATGTTGTTTTTGCGCGCTAATGGTCTTATTTTTCTCACTTTCTCAGTCTTGAATAACTTTTCATGCAGAGAACTGTATCGATATGTCGTCCTCGAAAAGAAAAACGTTTTCTATCAAAGAAAAAATATCAATAATAACAGAGTTCGAAAGTGGTAAAAAACAAGCTGTAATTTGCAAAGAGAAAAATTTAGCCCATTCTACATTAGCAACAATTTTAAAAGATTACGAGTTCAACTGGTGAATTTTCGTCAAAAGTGAAGAAGTACATATTGCTAAAAATGCTAAATTAGATAAAGCCGTTCTTAAATGGTTCAAAGTGAATCGCGAATCCAATGTGCCCATAAGTGGGGCCAAGTTAAAAGAAAAAGCAAAACAATTTGCAGAAAAAATTGGGGATTCTCTAGAGATGAAATTTTTTGTTATTGGGTGCTTCCACCTAACCACGATGTCTTTTATAATAGCCTTGTACAATTGTAAAGTGCAATTGATAAGATAAAAATGCTTCATTACAAAAAACAAAGAAAAATTACAATTTTTTTCTTTAATATTCGTATTTAATAAAATAATAGAGGGGTTCTACTGTATAACGAAATATTTAAATATGCATCTCATAATTCCTTTTGACTTTTCCAGTTCTATGCCCTAGTCACTTTTTTCAAAGGTTATTAAACCAGATACATGTAAAGATTTATGTCAAACAAATTTGTATCTCCGTTATTTTATTTTACTTGGAATGAGAATGATAAATAAGTACATGAGTACGCCCACGACGAAGTATATCGTTTCCGAGTCCATAAATGCATACTGAACTTAAAAAAAAAGCTGAATTAATTTTCTAAATACACTAACTACAATAAATTTTATCTCAATGAAAACAAATGTAGAATGATGTAGAATATTCCGCTGGCATCCTCAATAATTTTTTTCTTGAACAAATAATTTAAATAAATATAACTTGGTCAACTTATCACCCTTTCATGTGCCGTTAACTACAAAACGCTCTAAACACAGGATCATATTTTATGCATGATCTGAGGTAATTTGGTTCATTATTCATACACTATGCAATTATGTGCGCCCTAATACACAATCGAGACTTGATGATATTTGTGACAACCTAATTTTGTAATGCAAAAATTTGTGTTAAATTATACAGGGTGCGCCAGAACTTGCGCCCCAGAGAATTTTTTCAAGTAAAGTGAGATACCAGGAACATTCTATCTGTCAAAAAATTTTGACATTTGACATTTTTTATGTCTATTTAATGATACTGATGATCTTGTGTATGTTTTTTTACAATTATTTAGTAAAGGTACAAAAATTATAACATAACATTGAACAGAGTTACAATTTAGGATACAGCTTCCTTGTTTCCTCTTTTAATAGCCTATAGCAAAAAAAAATTGTTTAATGGGATTTATCTCTGGGCGCGAGTTCTGGCGCAGCCTGTATAATGATTGAAATTTTATTAGCACGTGGTGAGCCGGCAATGCGTTTAATTACCTAAACTGAGACCGATTAAAATATTCGATAGTGCGTTTACCGTGTTTTCAGGTGTCGTTTATCGTGAAATACTCGTATTTCACTCATTACTCGGAATTTCACACGAATTTCCGGCGGTTCGAAAGCGCGACTAAGCAAGAACCCACCTTAGACTCAGCAGACACCTGATATACGGAGTGGTCGAGTATTAGGAAGCAAAAAGTTGCGATGAAGCACAACCACACGAGTCTGGGGGTGTCTTTTCCGAAGGCACCCATGATGGAAATGAAAAGAACAGTACGGCACTCTCACCAACTACTGCGATAAGTCATTGCACTGTGGACGAAGAAGACGTGGCTGGACCAAGATGCTGCTTGTCTGATGTCCGAACACACAAGCCGCACAACACTGAATGCTTGCTTGCTTGCTTGCCGGTGGAACTTTTCAAAACTCTCAAACACATGTGCTGCTGCTGCTTCCCGCTTGCTCTGGCAGCTCTTCATTGGTCGCGCGATGCGCGAGTCGACGACGTCTGGCGTCTGTGTCATCCGATGCTAATGCTGGACTGCTGGTCAGCAACTTCAACACCGACAAAACTTTAACTTTCAGCAACTTTACGGAGGTACAAGTAAGCTGAGGTATGTATTTTTAACTATAATCAGTCTTCATACAAACAGTAATTTCGGTAATTTTGGGAAAAAAAATTTTCAAAATATTTTTCGACGGGTGGCAAAAGCCTGCACATATTGTATACGTTTAAATGTATTTCGCGGAAGAATTTCGTAATTTTAATTAAAAAATTGCTTGTTTCAAACCTTTGGCTGTAGAGTATACTTTGTCATTTATATTAAAGACTTAAGAAAGGGCATAATAAAAAAGTAACCTTGTAAAAAGTACAAATATTATTTGAAAATGTATACATTTCATGTATACATGAATACATCAAACATGGGTAAATCAAGTTTTATACTTATCCCCAAAACATCCCTTTCTAATTGTAAAAAATGTGATTTTTTCGTTAAATGTTTTTTATGCTTTATAAAACAAATAAATTGATAGAACAAGACTTTTTTCCTAATAAGGTCAGATATCAATTAAAAGAAGGTAATTGACTGCGGGAACGATTTGATTCACCCTGTATTATAAAAAAAATGTCTTGTAGTACCTTTAGCAAACTTAAAGAGTCCCTGAAATTTTATTTTTTCTTTCAAATGAAACAACAAATCTTGAAAGGACTTATTTTCTTTTGTTGACGACACTGTTTCACACTTAACAATTTAATTTTTGCTTGATAGCTTTGAATATCTTTCTTTATCACTGGCCATATAGTTTTTAAGTCTTCCTGTTTATAATCCCCAAAATAAATAAGTTGTCTGATATGTTTTCTATAAAGACAATTCATTTACTTGCAAGAAATAATATTTCCGATAATGCTACCGTGTACCTAAGTTTCACCTCTTTATTTGCTGCATCAGGTACAATAATCTGTTGTAAAGCAATTATTGCACCTGTTGCAATACTCAAAAGACTAAAATTTTAAATAATAAAATACTTTTATTAAATTTGAGAAATTAATTGTAAATGAAGATAATATAAAATAATAAAATTTAGTATCCAACAGACTAAATCAAAGGACGATGTGCGTACAACCTTCTTTAAAAACAATAATAATATGTTGAATTTTTCTTGTTTATGTATAAACATCCAATTTCTATTTTTTTTTGTGTTCTCCAACTACTACATTATGTTTTCGTGTCTTTCGTTTTTTGGTAGTCGTTTTTTTTTTAATGAATAGGGTGAAAAATCAAAAACTGACGGTACAACATCATATTTTAGGCAATTTCTACTAAATTGCAAAACTCAGTCATTTGTAATTGCTTGCCACAAATTCACATGCTACTTTAACCGAATGCAAAACGCAAAAACATAGGTAATTAGGTACGCTAAAATTTACGAATTAAAAGAAACACTTCATTTGGTTGCTCTTTGCGAGCATCCATACGCACGATTTTACCATTCTAATAGTTTTTAATCATAATTTATAAAATATCTATATAATATGTATAAAATGTTTTAATTAAAGTTTTTATGAACAAATTCTTTCAGTTTTTAACACAAATAACGACAAAATCCACTACTATGCACTACAATACATATGGGTCTATCAGGTTTCTTGCCACTCCTGACGTGACTTTCTATTGCGTTCTCTCTCGCTCTGTGTTTATAACGCTACCTCTTTGTCATCGCTCCATCCACTCAAGTACTATATCAATGGTTTTAACAATAAAGGTTTAGATTATAAATTAAAATTATGACGTATTCGTATTTTCAGTTTTAAATGTCTTAGTAGTGACAACAAAATTTTGCATTGTATAAAAACTTTTGTGTTTGTATCAAATTTCAGTACAACTTGATAAATTTTTTAAAAATATTTAGATATAGCTATGTCCTTTTTTAGCCATCCTGTATAATATAGACCCGATTTTTAGTACACTGAGAAAAATGAATAGTAACAGCTAAATGATAGATTAGTTTGACTAAGAAAAGTTTAATACTAATCCATGTATGTTCTCAAGCAATAACCAACATTGGAAAATAACATGTCGGGTTTTCCATTAAGTTATTGATTTATTATTATTGAACAAAATATTCTTTACGGTATTGTTATTTAGTATGTAAACTATAGATCGTAATAAATAAGTAATAATTTAATAGTTAATAAATCTATTTAAATTTTTGTTTAGTCAATAATGTATTTTCTTTACATGAACGAATAGTTTAATGGTCATTTGTTTTTTCTGTTGTATTTGTGTTTGTGTTTTGAGGAGTGCAGGAGTACGGTTGACGAAAAGTGCCAAAAGCTGCTGAAGCAGTCCAAAAATTTGAAGGTTAGTATAATGATATTTACAATCGCCAGGTCAGCCACCACCAGAAATTTTTAATTGCAACACGCTATTAAGATAAAAATATTTTTATGAGCAATAGATTCGAGCAGTGGCTGATTTGGACTGTTGCAAACTACATTCTCCATAATGTTATTTCAACTGCAATAATTTCATTTTGTAAATAATGTAGTATGTTGTCGATAAAACCTTTTGTTAAATATTAAGCATTTATATTTAATGTTAAACTGATGGAATCTAACTATCTACTTCTTGGTTTTTCTTATTCAGATGAAGGAATGACATATGATATTTTGCTGGATCTTGTTCAGAGTTTCCTTCCCCAGCTGGTGCCAAAATTTGATAACCAATTCAAATTGATGCGGCATATTAAAGAGTATAAATCTGCATCTTTGGTAAGTTTTTCAATTTTAAAGTCTATTTTTTTAATTTATGAGTGTTAATGCAGTGATTGACGTCCTGGCATCCTCGTCCCCGTGCAGTACTAAATACATAATTCGTACTTAATGATGTTTTAAATGTTTATTATTTTTCTTAATAAATTGTTCTAAATAATATATGTACAGTTTTATTTCTTTGTTAGGTATACTTTTACCTAAAAAATATTTTTCCCTTTAAGATATACTTCTTAACTATCAAGAACACATCTTTTAATATCTAATGCGAGATTATTAATCTTTAATGATCCTTGTTTCTTGTTAATAAATATTTCTTATTATTAACATTGCAATGATAATATTAAAGTAGATGTTAAGTTTTTATAAAATCAGAATCACTTAAAAACTAAGAAATGCTATGTTTGGAAATTCCAAACAAATTATTTATTTTCTGATAACAATAGTTTCTTCCGCCGTATTCTAAAAAATTATTAGTTTACATTTAAAAGCTAAATCTTTAACTAGTAAAAAACTGTTCTCTCAGTGTACAGGCACTTTTTTACGAGGAATTTAATAATGAAGTTAACTATTTTTTCAGTTATTTGTTTGGCCGTAATAAGATAAACTTGTATTTTTTTTAATGGAAATCATAGGCAGCTATGGCATTTTTGAAAAGCTTATTTTTTCTGATCAAAAAAATATATATTTGTAACAGAATATTTTTTTATAACTATACTTAAAAAGTGAAATACATATTTTGTGTGATAACAGTTGGCGATGAAAAAACTATTTCACTCCAAATGTGTAAATAATAATCAATAAGAGTTTTGTGAACTGTAAAATAGATGAAAAAATATATAAGATTATAAAGATTTAAAAAATATGATACGGTAGAAGCAATGAACAAATATCAGAGCGCCTCAGAACAAAATTATTACATATTTTTAAAAAATCCAAAAATAGGAAAAACAAATGTGTCAACAGTCAACACAATTAGAAAAAACATTATTTTGATGATCTAATGGAGGTAGGATAACGTTTCACATAGACGGAATTTGGGTATTTGAATAGCCATATCGTCATTTTTGTGTCATATAAAATAAATTTTATTGAAGAATTAAAGCGGCTTTTTTTTCCAACACTCTATGTATCACTAGAAGTTGCAATGGTAATGTTAGCTTGTTTAAAAACAAAGAAATGTTATTAGTCGCCAATAAGTTGATTTACGAATTATTTTGCATTTTTTTTTATTAGTTAATGCTTAGAAAACTCTTTAATTAGTGACACTTGTTGAATAATAAATATAGTTTAAATCCTTTTAGTTGAAGATGCAACATTTTTTCATAGTCAACTGCGAACAAAAATCAAAGATAATTTTTTGCTAAAAATGTATTCTAATAATTTGTTACAAATATACATTTTTTAGATAAGAAAAAAACAAGCTTTTTAAAAATGACATAGCCATCTATGATTCCTATTTAAAAAAATACAAGTTTATCTTATTACGGCTAAACAAACAACTGAAAAAAATTGTTAACTACATTATTAAATTCTACGTAAAAAAGTGTTTGTATAATGTCTTTATTTCAAATCTGTGCCTTCTATAATAACGAAGATATGAATTTTTTTCGATTTCGCTAAGATGTTAATTTTTGTCTATAAGTCGAAAACAAAAGACGATAGCGGGAATGCGGTTTTAACCAATATTATTTTCTCAAAAAATAAGCCCCAGAATGTATTACTCGTTTTTGGCTAAACCTCTTAGTTTCGGAGATTTCCTATTCGGACATCCAAAATTCAGCACCCTGTACAGAGTGCATGAGTCTCAAAAAGTTCTTTCATTGTCATGGGCCGTGCACCCATTGAAATACACTGTTATTTATAACTTGCTTAAGATAAAATAGTAATAATAAAAACTCTTAATAAATATTTTACCTATTATTTTAAATTTCGTATTTCCTCTAATCTTTTTTAGTAACGTTGCATTCTTTAAAATCACTTTTAGTGTCAAAGATGTCTTAAATTTTAAATTTTTCTATTTTCCCCTTTGAGAAAGTAGAACAAATCCATCGTTTATGTTGTTATTCTACTTTGTTTTTCGATTTCTCAAATTAATTCTAATTTTGAATTTTCAGTAAAAAACTTTTTGAAAAAGTAATTAAAACGACAAAACATTCTACATTAACTTCTATACAGGGTGCGCCAGAACTCGCGCCCCAGTGAAAAAAGCCATATAAGGTAAGATATCAGGAACATGGAAAAAATGTTAAAAAAATGTTATCTATAAAAATTTCGAAGTTATGAGGGTTTAAATTTTGCACTTTGACTCTATTTATTTCTGTTGGAAAAATAATTTTCCAAGTTTTTTTGTTATAGGCTATTAAAAGAGGAAACAAGGAAGCTGTATCCTAAATTGTAACTCTGTTCAATGTTATTTGTGGCTTTTATTGGCAAAATTTTTGTCCCTCTACTAAATAATTGCAAAAAAACAAGATCATCAGTATCATTAAATAGATATAAAAAAATGGCAAAAAATTTTTGAGCTACGGTTATTACGTAATCCTAAGAAATAGCGCGAGAAAAAAATTGTATTTTTTTTCTTTTTTTTTTGCTTCACAGACTGGGAAAATGTTTATTAGTTAAATCAATGCATGGGCCGGATAACCTGTTTATTCAGCTTTAATGTGCTTTTTTATGTTTTCTTTACGACAATTTGTCGCTGAGATATTTGATTTTTGGTGAAAAAGGATCTTTTAGTCTTTGATCATCGATATCTCCGCAACCAATGACACACAGAGAATGTAAAAATAGTTTCAAAAACTAAAATAAATTTTCTACAAGATGTTTTTACGGTTTTTTAAAAAGAATCATTTGTCACAGTGATTTAAAGAAAACAGAGAAAAGTAACTTTTTTTGTTGTTATCAAACTGTATTCTCGAATCGATTGATCAAAGTTTTACAAAATAATCTAAGAAATTATATGTTTCTGAACATTGTGTTATCTTCATCAAAATGAAAAAAAAAAACAATTTTTTTCACCTTTTTACAATTTTGCATGTCAAATTTAAAAAAATATTCGAAAAAAAATTATATATTTTTTGAAATTTGTAAAAAATCAAAAACCAATACTGAATAATTTTTGAGACCATTTATTTACCCTCAAATGAATTGCATTAATTAAGCTGTATTCAGCATTTTCTTTACGAACATTTATGCAAAGTTTCAAAAAAGTCAAAAGTGTTTTTAATTATTTCCGATTTTTTTTTAAACAGCAGTGTCGATTTGAATCGATGCAACAGCGTCGGTAATATGTGTCAAAATATGCAAAAACAAGTAAATTTATCAAAAAAAATTATTTCGTTATATTGAAAAGGAGTTTTAAAACGTCGACTGTTGAACAATCGTTGGATAAGTTTATTCAGAAAATAAATTTCAACATACAGAGTGATTTAAAAAGTTTGTATAGCCTAAGTCAGCAGGTTTTTAAAACCACTTAGTTATTCCCAGAAAATTAAAACAAATATTTTACACCAAAATTTTTTGGTTCTTTAAAAATAGTACGAAAAGCCAATTTTTTATTTTATTAATGAGAAACTTCAAAATAAAAAAAAATAAATAGAATATTCAAGTAATAAGTAAAACGTAAAAATGTCAGAAAAATGTTAGCGTTTCTCGAAGAGGTTACAAATTTGTGACATTTGTGTCATATTTGGTACTAACTAAAAAATTAAGTATTTAATTTTTAAAATATAGCCAGAATTATATTTCGCACATCACATCACCGTTATTCCCATGTGCATGAATTAATAAGAATAAATTGATACTAATTATTTTCATTAATTTTACTTAAATCCATATTCTTTCATCTAAACAAAATATTAGCTGACCGCCTTGTATTTTCCCATTGCCTGTTATTTGTAAAGATTATGTTTAAAATGGCCTCATAATATTTTTTCCACTGATGTCATGAAGTGTACAAAAATAAAATATGATTTGTGTTCCAATTTACGATTTTTCTTCGACATAAAAAATAAAAGACGGAAGTTTTAAAATTATAAATGGAATAATATCTCTGCATATTCTCCGCTCTCAGCTATTCTCATAGTTTAGTCTGGGCAGTCTGGCATTGAGAACTTGAAAAATTCGTTACGTATCGTGTTCCATAGATCCATTTTACAATATGAGTCAGAATATGAACGAAAATAAACTAAAATCTAAGTCAGAATGGAAGCGGTTTATTTTTGTCATATAAACATAGTTAGCAATTATTGGTAATATCAAGAAAAAAAAATGTTTGTTAATGCAATCTGTAAAAGAATCTTAAAACAAAAGCAAATTTACAAAAAGCGAAGCGAATATATTGATAGTTTATGTATTATTGTTATAATTTTGACTAATAATAATAAATAGTAACAACTCTTAATGATTATTAATGGTAGTTTACGAAAAAAAAACAAAAAATCGTACAAAATCACACAATTAGTCAGAAGCACAGACAGTGGATAGGCTAATAACTAACACAAATACTGCTAACAAGGCTAACACCTTATACTAGAACATGTTGCTATCATTTAGAATGAAATCTTTATTAGCATTTTTACGTCAAAAGACTAATGAATCTTTAAAAACCCTTTATTTCAAAAAAAAAAAACAATGATCTGATTTTGATTTTATTATTACGTTGAGTATGAAAAAAAGTGAGATTTCATGAGTACAAAGGTACTCGAATAAGTTTCAATTGCAAAAAAAGCAACACTGACACAACCTTTAAAATTAATCTAAATAAAAAGATATTTTTTACACCCCCAAAAGTGAAATTTCCAGCTGCGGTTTTCAGTAGAGTGCATAAAAATAAGACATGATAATATGATTGACTCATCAATTGTCACAAAGAAGCACATTTTATGTCTTGGAAGTAGGTCATCACTACTAAATTTAAACTATATTGTATGTAATATTGTGAAAAAAGTGAGTAATAGAGTCATAAATTTGTGGTAACTGTCTCATTTGCTTACAACTGGTAAGTTTATACAAGGTGTCCCAACGAGATGAAAAAGTCCATTAGTGACCTTAATATGGTAAAATTGTATAGTACATTGATAGATACCAATTTAGTGCATCACCCAAAATTATTTTCAACCAAACAGCATGTCCCAAAAATAAATTACAATACGAACTTGTGTTTTTTTTAATGAAACACCGTATGTTTCTTTGCATTTTTGGATGTTTTTTTAAACTTATTTTATTATTAATTTTAGAAATAAGTCGTTTTTTGACGAAAACATGCACTTTTAAAAAATTTATTACACAAAAACTAAGACAGCTAGAACAAATTTTTTCTTACTTTTGCAAAGAAGAAAGTACAGAATTTAAGGCTGTAGCAATTTTTTAGTGTTTTGCGTTTGTAAAGATTAATAAATTAAGAAGTTTGTTAAAAGTTGAATAACTTGAAAAATTTTAATGAAACACTCTATTTTTTATTTTTGCATCTAATAGATTAAATTGTCTATCTAAAAAAATAAACTTTTAATGTCTAGAATTGATAAATGAAAACATATTTAACATTCAATAATAATTGTAATTGATTTATCCAGAGATTGTAGAAGTCGTTATAAATACTCAAATTGGAATTATTTTATTGTAAAAATAAAGAATAATGGATTCAATTTAACACCAATGTGATTATTAAGTGATATTTCTTCCATTTCTTGTGCAACTGTGCACTTTTTGGCTACTCAAACAATAGTATTTTTTTTAATGTTCAACGTTAAATATCTTTTTAGTTATTGATTATAAACACCTAAAAGTAAATAATTTTAGAAAGACAATTTAATAATCTTTTAAATGTAAAAACAATAAATAGGGTGTTTCATTTAAATTTTTTAAGTTATTGAACTTGTAACAAACGCCTTCATTTTTTTTTATCTTTGCAAATGCAACACACTAAAAAAATGTTACAACCTTATAGCTTGTACCTTCTTCTATATTTCTAGATGTCTTAGTTTTCGTGAAATAAATTTTTATAAAGTGCATGTTTTTGTCAAAAAAACGTCTTATTTTTAAGACTAAACAAAACCGACTAATAAAAGTTTAGCTTAAAAACATTGTCATAAAAATCTACATCCAAAAATACGGTGTTTCATTTGAAAAAACACAAGTTTGTATTGTAACTTATTTTTGAGACACACTGTGTAGTTGAAAATAATTTTAGGCGATAGTATCTATCAATGTCTTATATAATTTTTTTTAAATGTTACCAACTTTCAACTCGTTGGAACACCCTGTATATTAATGTGTCTGCAAAAAGAGTGAATGCTCTCATTGTTGCTTTAAAATTATATTTTTGACCTCTTGCTTGTTCAAATAATTCTTAAAATAATCGTTGCATGATCACGCCTGACCCTACTTCACTCTTTTAACCTTGCACAAAGAGCCCATTGTTTTTGTCAACATTAATTTATGAAAATTATGAATATTAAACCGATCATAAAACCCCAACTGGTTTGAATCTTTTACGACGGGTTATTGCTTGTATTAAATGAAGGGTGAGGTTAAATTGCTTAAAATTCTCCTATTTTATTTTATGATGGTTTTTATTAAACAGTTCGGACTCGTTATAAATCGTAATTGACGAAACTGGAATACTAATAATAAAGTTCTAAAAAGCTAAAAGCTCAATCAATTTGCAAATATTTTAAAAAGTTATTTTTTACTCCTAGTACATATCGTTATTTAAAATGAATTTAAAGTTTTTATTACCAAATTTCATAAATAAAGACACAACTTATTTGAATTGAAACTTCATTTATACAGAGTGCGTCAGAACTCGCGCCCTAGAGAAAAATGCCATGAAAAAATGGAAAAATTTTATCTAAAAAATTGAAATTTTAAATTTTGCACTTTTACTTTCTTTATTTCTATTGGAAAACTAATTAATAAGTTTAATGTTATTTGTGGCTTTTATTGGCAATTTTTTTGTACCTTTATTAAATAATTATAAAAAACATATTCAAGTTTATCAGTATCATTAAAT
>NW_025401068.1:15693780-15708655 GCF_015345945.1 Tribolium madens
AGTGGTAGGTATATCTTTCAATTTTAATTAATTTAATCGTATTACTAAAACAGTTTCGACTGTTTTTAGAATAAAAACTTCTTAAAAATATATTTATTAAAAAAAACACTAACTAATTGAAATTAAAAAATAAATAAAAACGTTTTGATTATAAAAAAATATAAAATTATTGATGGAATTTAGCAACTTTTTATTGAAAATTTTTATTACGTCTAAAGTGTCATCTTTCAACGAAAAGCCAACTTGGTTTTGATGTTTTCTATTATCCACTAAAGTGTGACTTCAAAATAAAATGTGTAGAGGTCGCCACCACAACGTTAGAAATATTCAATTTTACAATTAAAGTAATTTTTAATATGCAATTTTATTTCTTTCGTCTTAACTATTCACATTTGAAACCTATAATAACAAGAAAAGAAAAAAAACATCCGAACTAAACCCTAATAAACCACAAGGAATTAACTTAAAATAGTTAAATGTTATTCTTCATAGTGACATACGGCTAAGAATATCAATTGTTTAACTTGTTAAATTTATAATTATATATTATATTTTCATAATTAGAAACTAATTTTCGACTTGCTGAATGAAAACATTAGCAAACATATTTGAACCAAAAGATATCAAAAGATAAATTATTGCTGCATCATTATTTAATATAAATGGAACTCGTAAATTGCCAGTGACTCGTCATATCTTGGTTGATGCACAATGACGATCATCACCGAAGTATTTTTTGTGTCAGTAATAACCGTTTTATTAATATTATGGTTTCGTTTAAAAAACAAAAATAAGGAATTTTATGACAAAATTCCTGGTCCGCCTCCTATTCCATTTTTTGGAAATATTCTTGAATTTACTTCGACAACAGGTTTGTATCATTTTAATATAATGGAAAATATTGATATTATAATAACTGAAGCGCTTTAGATATGATTAGATATCTCTGTCTGTGTATTAAAATTTTATTGATAACAATATTTTTGTTTCTCCAAAATTTTGAAAATTTTATTTCCTGAATTCCGTTACTGTCACTTATTATTATTAATGAAATTTTGACTAAAGAGTATTTTGGGTACCTATTTTTAAGTGTGCTACTTCATTCTTAATTTTTCAGGTATTAATAAGGAACCAATTGGCAAATTCTCACTTTTTTCTATGTCTGAAGGGAGGGCATCAGACTCAGAACTCATTTTAAAGAACCACTTTTTAACAATTTTTTTCAAAACAATAATTTGTTTATTATTTATTTCAACATAGCAACGGTCGGAGTTAATTGATTTGTTTATCATTTTTTTTAATAAAGTTGTGGAAATATATTTTCAATTTACGACGGAATTCGAAAAAAACTTTGCACCTACGTTATGAAAAGCTTGTTTAACTGTACGAGGACTGTCAATATACAGGGCGTTAAAAAAAGATTGTAAAATAATTATTAAAACTTTAGTTTGTTTTGGCCCATATTATTACCTCCTGAAATATTTTACACGATTTTTTAACACCCTGTATGTATTTTTATTACATTTACAATTAACTCAAAATCAATAGAGATTAGATTATTACAGTTCGTATTTTTTTCATGAAAGAAAAAATTGTTTCTCTCCTGAATTAGTTACATACAGGGTGCACAAAAGTTGTTTTATTTTATTTCTATTTAGTCATTTTTTTTCGAAAAAAACTGAATAAAACGTAATTAGTTGTAATAGTTTGATCGTAGCCTTTGTAAGAAAAAAGTTGTATAGGTTATTTAAGGTTGCCATTAAAAAAATAATAAATTTTGCAACTCGAAAAGTAATAGAAATTTTGAAAAATTTTATTTTCGAAAAATGACACTTATTTTTTTTTGTAAATTAATTAGTTTGTGTTAAAAAAATAGATACTTGAGGTTAGTTAGTTTCCAAATTTAATTTGCAATTTTAATCTCTATAATAAGTTGATGAGATTTAAAAAAATGTCCGAATTCTTATCCATAGTAAATCGAATAAATTTAAATTGTTTAAAATTTTGTGTTTTTTAAATATTTTTCCCATCAGTTAGCTTCATTTTCAATACATATTTGTTGTTTTCTGTAAACAGACTCTTGATGATTTATTTTTTATAAATTATAAATATACAGAGTGTTAAAAAAAAGATTGTAAAATACTTAAGGTCAAAACAAACAAAAAATCCGCAAAGTAACGGTTTTAGAAGCTTCTCTTTTTTGTTTCAAAAAACCAAAAATTTTTGATATCTCCGAAACCATTACTTTGCGGACCCAAGTTCATTAAGACTTTTTTGTTTGTTTTGGTCCATACTATTACCTCCTGAAATATTTTACATTTTTTTAACACCCTTTATAAAATCATAATTTCTGAAGTTAAAAAATAACAAATTGATTTCAAAATATTTATAATATGTTTTTTCCAGTTGTGTTGGACGTTATGATGAAACATATGAAAACCTACGGAGGCGTTGTCAAGTTTCACGGAGGTCCCGTAGACAAAACCTTATTAGTTTCTGATTATAATTTTCTTGAAAATGTCTTAAGTTCAACGAAAATTTTAAACAAAACCGAAGACTACAAATTCCTCCATTCCTGGTTGGGCACTGGTTTATTAACCAGTGATGGTGAAAAAAGTGCAATTTAGAGATGTGTAACATTTCACCAACATTTTTAGGCCCCAAATGGAAAAAACATCGAAGAATGTTAACACCAGCGTTCCATTTTTCAATTTTGGAGCAATTTATCGAAGTGTTTGAATCGGCCGGAAGCAAACTAGTCGAAAAATTAGAAAAAGTTGTAGAAACAGCCAGTGTTGATATTTACCCATTCGTGACACTTTGTACCCTTGATATTATTTGTGGTAAATTTTCACATTTCACAAATGGAATACAACTAAATTTTTTATCCAGAAACTGCAATGGGTATAAAAATTAACGCCCAAGATAATGGCGAGTCGGAATACGTCCAAAGTGTGAAACAAATGTGTAAAATCATAATTGAACGGTCATTTTCTCTTATGCAATTGAATAATTTAACATACCCGTTGACAAAAAACTTCTACACAGAGAAGAATGCCTTGAAAATTTTACACCAAAAAACCAACAGTGTCATAAATCAAAGACGAGAACAGTTAAAAAATCAATCGAAGATAATGAAGCAAGAAAATGACTTAGGTACCAAAACCAAAAAGGCATTTTTGGACTTACTTTTAGAAGCCACAGTGGATGGTAGGCCACTTACTGATGTAGAGATACGTGAAGAAGTTGATACATTTATGTTTGAGGTAATTACAAATTATATTTCATTTAAACCATAATTTTGTATCCCATAATCCAGATAATTCCAAAATAATCCCAAATAATTCCAAATACTCCCAAATAATTACAAATTTAAATAAAAGTAAAAACTGATGTGATATTTATTAAATAACAGGAAAAGTTGTTTAGAATTAACATCTAGGCCCCTATACCAAATTTCAAAATCATCGGCTAACTTTGATTTGTCATTTTTTTATGTTTACCTTTTATTTTTAACTGTTCTTTTATTACGAATTAAATAAATTTACATTTAGATTATTAGTAATAAATCACTTTTTGACGTATCTGTTAATAAAAAGCAAACATCTTTGAAAAAAAATAAAAAAACATAGTAGGCCGATGATTTTAAAATTTGGTATAGGGGCCAAACAATTCCAAAAAATTTTTCTTAATAACCTTTTGAAAAAAAAAATTTAATTTTTTATCTTCTACAAGAGTCGTTTCACCTATCCGGGGACACACTGTATAATATTAGGCAAAGAAAGTAAACACAATCAACGACATAAAATTAATTTGAAAACGTAACATAAGACCAATTCTCAGATAAATAATAAAAATGTAAATAAAAATAAATAATATTTAAAATTTGGAAAACAATATTAAGAACAAATACATATTGCAAAATGCATTCAAATCCTCGTACTTACTATTAATTATTATTATTTTGATTTGATCATGATTTAATTTAAAAAAATCTTTTGAACAAAACAAAATAGGACTGTTGATTATTTCGGGTGTGTCAAAAAGGTCGGTATAAGAATTATAACACTAAAAAGAAATAAAAATAATCGAATTTTTAATTATGTATTAAACAGTTCTTAAATGTGTAACATTCGCTTGAAGTCCATGAGAAGACGTGCTAAAAATACGACAGTAAAAATAATTTCATTTTGTAATTTATGAAACTGCCCCAGGTAAAATATTTACAAAATTTTGAAGCTCAACTATGAGAAAATTAATAGAATTATGTAATTTTTAGTTATTTTTAATGAATTACAAAATCGGATATATTTCCAAATACTTTGAAATAATTCCACAAACATCTATATAATTCCAAATTTAAATAAAAGTAAACTGATGTGATCTTTACAGTTTAAACTTGATCGAAAAGTTTTCTGATATTATTTTTAATATTTGCGTAAGTGCTTTACCATAATATGAATATAAATAAGTATAAGTTAGCCTTTGTAATTTCCAATAAATATATTTTACATTCATCTTTAATAATTATGTAGATTAACTTACCTATTACAAATATACACAACTTCACACAAAGTCTGAGGTTTTAATGCACATGACTACTTCTAGGGAATTCTAAAGAATTCCAAATAATCCCAAATAATTCCAAATAATCCCACCACTTGTACACTAATTATACAGCGGTTTACCCCCCGATTTGGACTAAAAAATAACATTTTAGGGACATGACACAACAGCTTCGGCAATAAGTTTTGCATTGTTCTGTTTAGCCACTCATCCCGAAGTTCAAGTACGTTATTTTCTTTTTATCGAATTTTTTTTTAGTTCAATTTCTAGGCCAAAGCTTTACAAGAACAAAAAGATTTATTTGGTGGTACTAAAAACCCCACACCCACATACACAGATTTACAAAGCATGAAATATTTGGAGCAAGTCATTAAAGAAACTCTTAGATTATATCCTTCAGTTCCATTTTATGGCAGAAAAACCAATGAACCTGTGGAATTCAGTAAAAATACTTTAGTAATGTTTACGATTTTTCTTCAATGAGTGTTATAGACAATGGAATTATTCCGAAAGATGTCACAATTACTGTGTTCACATACGGGATTCACCGAAATCCTGAGTATTTTAAGGATCCTGAGAAATTTGATCCCAGCCGGTTCGAAACCATCGATGGTAAACATCCATATTCTTTTATACCATTCAGTGCTGGACCCAGAAATTGCATTGGTAATTTGTAAAATAACACAATCTAAATTTGAAGTGTAAATTTTAGGACAAAAATTCGCAATGTTAGAAATGAAAAGTACTTTATCAAAAATTATAAGAAAATTCGAGTTGAGACCATCTATTCCAGAACATAAGCTACAACTGACCGCTGAAACAGTGCTAAAGTCTGTAAACGGCATCAAAATAAGCTTAAAATTGAGACAATAATGGTATTTTGAAAAGGTAAAAAAACTTATTTTTGAAGCTCTGAGAAAAATAAAATAAAACATTTAACTTTAAAAACTGTTTAATTGCATGAAACACCTTCCAATTTATCCAATTCCTTACCAATTTATAAAATTATATTTGAGTTTTTAACATAATTGCTTTTTTCCTGATTCAAAATATTTATAGTATGCATTTTATCCTATGCAAATGCGAAGCTAAATTGAAAAAAACTAATTCTTGGTGTTACCATTTTTGCCAATTTTCACATAATTAATTTTGCTTTGTTTCTTTTAATTTCGATGACTAAAAACAGAAAGATAAATAGATGGTGACGCCACAATGATAGCTATAATAAAATGAATCAGAACAAACAAAAAATATATTACATAATTTATGAAAAATTAGTATTCCTTTATTTGAAATTTTTAGTCTTTTCCTGAATTAAAAAAGTACCCCACATACACAATAACACAGAGTTTTTATCTCATTTTGAGTATTTGTAATGGATTGCAAAATTCAATTTTTTATGAAAAAAAGCATTATTTAAATTGCATGAAAAAAATACAGTAACATAAGTAGGTAATCTACAATACACCAAAAACAAATCAAAAAATTCTTCCGTACATTTTTGTTATAAAAAAATAAAATGGCCAAAAATAAAGGGTATTTTTAAACAAAATTTTCTAAATCAATATATATTGCTGCTAAGGCCATCAAAACGTTACAATAATTTTTTCAGAATTTTTAAATAACGATTTATTTTTTATTCAGTTTAACTCAAACCTCAAGGTCGATTACTCAGTCGTCTGTTGACTGTAAAAGTAGGTTACCAGACGGGGGAATGCCGCAATAATAATAATTATTTGCATGCTCCACTCCTATCAGACGCAGTATCCAACAAAAACGTCTTTGCATTTGATAAAATTTATCAGTAGTTATCTTTTTAAAGTGCAAGTGATTGTTTTTAAATGTAATATTTGAGTTGCCCACAAAATGGGGATTTTAACAGATGTTTTCCTCCCCTTCGGTGTAATTTTTTTGATATTTTGGTACTGGTATCGGGCACAAAAGAGCAAAAAATATTATCAGAACATTCCAACACCACCAACGGTTCCAATCCTGGGAAATGCTTTGGATTTTACAACCACAACAGGTGAGAATTTGTGTCACCAAAACTTGCTTAAAATTAAACTTTTTAGAATTACTGGGGACTTTAATGCGATACAAAAAGGACTATGGGGGCATAGTAAAGGTGCACATTGGCCCTCTGAGACAATTTTTGCTCGTGTCTGACTACAAAATGCTGGAATTTCTATTGAGTAGTTCCAAAATACTGGATAAATCCGAAGACTACAAATTTTTATGTAGTTGGTTGGGGACAGGTCTCCTGTTGGCAGATGGAGGTGATTATTTTTGAGAGAATCATCGATATTATCAATATTTTTCAGGACCAAAATGGAAAAAACATCGCAAAATCCTTACACCAGCATTTCATTTCCAAATCTTGGAGCAGTTTGTGGAAGTTTTTGATTCTTGCAGTAATATTTTAATAGAAAAATTGCACAAAAAAGTGGGCAAAAACAGTGTTGATGTCTATCCCTTAGTCACTTTATTCACACTTGATGTTATTTGTGGTAAGTTTTGCTCGTTTAAATTAATTTTCAATACCAATTTCTTGTAAAGAGAGTATCATGGGAATAAAAATTAATGCCCAAGACGATGTGGAGTCTGATTATGTGCAAAGTGTGAAGCACATGTGCAGAATAATAATAGAAAGGTCAATTTCACCGGTGCAAATGTWTGATTTTTTGTTCGTTTTCACAAGAAACTATTTTATACAAAGAAGGGCAGTTCGAATTCTGCATGATAAAGCTAATAGCGTGATTTCGACCCGATTGAAAGAATTACAAACCCGGTCAAAAAATGTCGAGGACAGCGAGGGAATGAGGAAGAAAAAACCATTTTTAGACCTGATTTTAGAAGCTAAAATTGATGGGAAACCCCTCAACCAAGATGACATAAGACAAGAAGTTGAGACTTTTATGTTTGCGGTTGGTATTCATTTGTGTGTTGTAAATTTTGAGTAGAGATTTTAGGGTCATGACACCACGGCTTCTGCTATTAGTTTTACGTTATATTGTTTGGCTAATTATCCTGAGGTCCAGGTATGGAAAAATAAATTTAAACTGTTTCAAACCGAAATTTTCCAGAAAACTGCATWTGAAGAACAAGAGACAATTTTTGGTGATTCTGAAGTGAGTTATGCCAAGCTTCAAAGCTTGAAATATTTGGAAATGGTGATAAAAGAAACATTAKGGTTGTACCCTTCAGTTCCCATAATTGGTAGACAATCTGGTGAAGATTTTCAATTTGGTAATTGAGAAAATTAATTACAAAATGTGCACATTGTTAATGAAATTTCAGAAAATTCATGGATACGTAAAAGAGAAACAATGTTACTTTTTCCATATGGTATACATCGGGACCCAAYATATTTCAAAGATCCTGAAATATTTGATCCTAGTAGATTTGAAAACTCAGATAATAAATTGCCCTATGCTTATATACCTTTCAGTMCTGGCCCGAGGAACTGTATTGGTAAATTAACACAAAGAGAATTAAATCAAATCAACATATTTGAAATATTTTAGGCCAAAAATTTGCTATGTTGGAAATGAAGTGTGTCCTGTCAAAAATAATAAGACAATTTGAGCTCCAACCAGCTGTTCCTCAACATAATTTAATGTTAGCTGCTGAGACTGTTTTAAAGTCTGCAAATGGTATTAAGATAGGTTTTAAACTAAGAAAGTGATAATTATTCATATTGTTCCCTGTTTATAAATAATTAATTCAAAATAAACTTTTATATAATTTGCAGTATTAATAAAATTGAAAAAACAACACAACTGTTTTATTTTTCACTCTTTTTATCAAGAATACAAATATTTGTGCAAGAAATTATTAAACTTAATACTTTAACACGTTAAGTATTTAATTTTTTGCGATTTTCATGAGTTTTCACTAAATGAGAAAGTACCTACTTTAAAAAAGGGCCTCATGTAGACTTAATTCATTTTAATACAAATAAACTTTGAAGGAATAAAAGTATTTTTTTCTTCGCTTTTGTACATTTCAGATCATAACACGATAGGAAATTTATTTCTAACATTATAACAGATAATCGTTTCAATAGTAAAGATTTAAAAAAAACTATTATTATTGTTCACTAATTGATTCATTAGCAACAAATTTAAAAAATAATAGTATACACTTAGCAATTTGCAGTTTGTCTTGTCATATAGTTGTAAAATAATAAAAAAACAAGCAAATTTATTCGAGCTAGCACAGGGCTGTACCCAAAAGGGGGGATTAGGGGGTTCAGTGTTGTTTAAGACTATAAGAGCCCAATATAAAAGAAATTTGGTCATGGGATATGTAATTTAATTTAATTTTTTAATTTTAGGTTACGACATGAATTTATTATTTCTACTGATGTAACAAAAACTAGATGTGCCCACTTAACTAGCAAAAAATAGATTTCCAGTTGATTAGTAGAAAAATTGTAAAAATTCAGTAATTCAAAAATTGAATTAAATTGATTTAGTTATATAAGATATTTGCAAATGAGATAGTATGAGGTTTCGAAGGAGGCGAAATGAATTTAAATAAATATAAATTTTTACAAAATCCGATAGTGTGAGTTTTTATTAATTATATAAAATAATCAGATGGTGTGAGGTTAGAAGGGGACGAGCGGCAAAGCCGCGGGCCCCTTTTATAGATTTTGACAAAATCTGATAGTGTGGGGCGAAGCCCTCAACAATTTCGGCATTTTTCGAATCAGATAGTACGAGTTCTACATGAAACATAAAACTCTTAGTTTTAAACTTTTAATCAAGGGCGTCCAAAACGGTAAAACAAATGTAATTTTTATGCTGTTTTTGGTCTGTAACATAAATTTTTAAACCGATTTTACTGAAAATCGGTAAATTGTATCGGAAAAACGCAAAAGACTTTATTTTATGAAAAACTATGAAATTTAGAATTTTGTTGCTGAAAGTGGCAAGAACTAGAGGCAAAATAGTTAGAGTACTTTCTACCCTAAACCCACGCAGTTTAGGAAGCCCCTAATAAAAAATTTCAGCATTTTATCTGTGTACTCGTTGTGTACCAAATTTTGAAATTTTTATCTAAAATGGTTTCGGAAATATTGGAAAAAACCTATTAAAAAACGCACCTTAGCATTTTTCGATATATGTTCATAGGAGACTTTTGTCTTAAAATTGAATATTCTATCTCCTAAATTTGTAACAATGAAAACGGAACATCCTGTATAGTTTTATAAGTATTAAAAATTTATTTTATTTTTTGTTACTTTTGTGAGTTAATTTGTATTTTTTATGTTTAATTTTAAATTATTTTGATTTGTTGTAATTTTTTCTTTAGCTATCACGATAAAAATTACAAAAACCGAAAATGAGGTTAGTTGCCTAACATTTTTATGTCACTCGAATGACAAATCGTCCAAAATTCCGTGTCCGCCAGTGTACAGTTGCGGAATTAAAATTTCGGACAGTATTTTTCACTTTAAAAAGCTCACTGTAAACTACCTTTTACTGTCATCATGACTGACATTTATCAAATAAATATATTTTTTTGTTGTTGAAATTGTTAATTAAATGTCTTAGGAAAATTAATTGAACTAACTGTAATTAAATCATCGCTTTGATTTGCTGCCTACCCGCTATAATACCACAAATCACTATTTTTGAAAGCAAATAAGTCAAAACAACATTAACATGACAAGAGTAAAAAATGAGGTTATTAATGTAAAGGTTGTTTTAGAGTTTACTTTATGAAAATGACAATCCTGTCCGAAATTTTAATTCCGCAACTGTACAACATAATTTTAAAAATTGATACTCCATTATAAAAACAAAAATTTACCGGATTTTTAAAATTCAGAATGTCAGTTATAGTTTTTATGAGAATAAGAAAATTATCAATGTTACAACTTAAATAAACTGCGTTTGCACGCGTGTACTGTTGGTTGCATAAAACTTAAATTTTTTGTTTGAAAAATTACCACTTCAACAAAAGCGTAATGCTTACCTCAGCACTAGTTGTTTTTTACATTCATTTTTACACTCACATTTGGGATAAAAAAAACAAAAAATATCTAAATTGTAGTTGTAATTATTATTAGTAAACAAAAAAAAAGAATAATTCTTTAAAATAAATAAAAATAATCTTCTTTTTTAAACAAGTTCATTATAACAAAAAGTATGCCCTCTATTACCCTCAAAAATTAGTAACCAGCCTTTTTGAGGACGTGCAGGGCATAAACAACGAGCTCATCCTCTTGAACAGTCTGTAACAAACGACACCATTCTTTCGAAGTCTTGTTCATCCACTTTCTGAATTCGGGTGTATTCTTCTTTAATCCAGCTTGACGTACAAGACATTCTTTGAGATTACTTTGTATTTTATTTTCGATCAAATCTATAATTTTTTGATCAGGAATAACACAAAGTTTGACGTATTCCTGAAGTTCCTCTGATCCCACTAAATCATACAACCTTCTTAATTCACCCTTAAATGCGAAATCAAGCCTCTTTAAATCTTCAAGGCACAGAATTTTTGCCTTTTCTCGCCTCAAAGCCATTTCATGAAGACAACTTTTCAATGTGACTTCAAATTTTCTCACAAGTCTTTTCTGTTTCGATGAACAAGTTGAAGTTTTTACGCGATTGGAATAGTGTTCGTCGGGAAGACAATCAAAAAAGTATTCTGGGTCATCATCCATATTGTCTTTCAAACACTTCTCGAGCAGTAAGTCGTAAAAGTTTTGGCGTTTCAAATCTCCCTTTGTGTTCACTAGAAAATCACGAATACCATCACAACGAATCAGGTGCCACTTACTTGTTTCGACCCAAAAATTGTTAATTCAAAATCAAATTGAACAACCTAACCTAATTAACAAAAAAGAGGAGGGAAAGTTGACAAGTTTAAAAGTGCAAAACCAAAATCCCTAGTTAGTGACAAACTGCTAGCACACCGGGTAATTTAAATCAAAAACTGCATTATCTTGATTTTTAGAATTAAATAAGAATTAATTTGCTTGCTTACAAATCAGATAAATTGAATACATTCAATAAAAATTTGTTAAATCAAAAATTTTCTCTACAAAACAGGAATCTTTGTCTGTTACTGCTAAGATAGTAACAGTTATATTTATTTTTTAATTTTTACTACTTAAAAGGTTTTTTTTAACCACACATAATTTTTTTCCAATTGTTAAAAGTTACAGCTTTTTTGGTCCTTGTTTTTTGTATTACATTTTGTTTATTAAATTTAAACAATTAATGATATTAAATGTTGATTTAATATACATCTAAAACGGACTAATTTTTAGAGAACTAGACAAAATTATTTTAAATTTTTATAAATTATTAAATAAAGTCGCGGCCAATTCATAGTAGCCATTTTAAAGTTGGCAGTCCCCAGCCCACCACCTCTAGTGTCTGAGTTGTGCCTATGTTGGTAGCTGAAGTAACTAATCCGACTTTTTCAGAATTGTCATTCTTGATAGATCTGTCACTAAAAAAACAAATCACAACGAATCTGGTGCCACTTACGTTTAAAAGTGCAAAAAAAACAAAATCCCTAAGTCTAACTAACTGATTTTTACATTATCTTGATTCTTTAGAATTAAATAAGAATCAATTTGTTTGCTTATAAATAAGATAAATTAAATATATTGCAATAAAGTAGAAAATCTTTTTTTAAACACACATCATATTTTATCAAATTGTTGACAGAAATATTTTAAATTTATAAATAATTAAATACAGCGGAAATAATTTTGAGTCGGTTGGCTACACTGCTTTTGGCTCAAGTGTCAAATTTCTGTTGACATTTTATTAACGTCAATCAGTTTGTGTATTTTGTGAAAATCCTCGAAATCGATGGGTTTTCCACCCGCAATGTGGTAAAATTTCTCCAGTGGTAGTTTCTAGACTCCCCGCAAGTTTAGTTTTCGCCCCTCGTGTGTGAAAAAGGACCGAAGGTAAACCCCATCATGTGATTGTCCGTTGATTTTGCAATTTTTCGTAGATAGACTCCGTGTGGGGTTGGGCGTCTCCGCCCTTGCGCCTCCAACTGGCCTCCCACATTCGAGGCACCTGCAGAATGGGGGAGATGGCAGTTGGAGACCGCCCCCCGTCTCCAGCACGACTCTCCCACACTTCGGACAAGCACCCCAAGAACACCCTCTCGGAGCTGAACGTGTTGCGCCGCCACCGGGAGCTCTGCGACGTGGTCCTCAACGTCGGCACGCGGAAAATCTTCGCGCATCGCGTCATCCTCAGCGCCTGCAGCCCCTATTTCCGGGCCATGTTCACCGGCGAGTTGGCGGAGTCCCGCCAAACGGAGGTCACAATCCGGGACATTGACGAGATTGCCATGGACCTACTCATTGACTTTTGCTACACCTCGCACATCATCGTCGAAGAGTCCAACGTGCAAATGCTACTCCCAGCAGCTTGTCTCTTGCAACTGACTGAAATCCAGGACATCTGCTGCGAATTCCTGAAACGTCAATTAGACCCCACGAATTGTCTCGGGATTCGGGCCTTCGCCGACACGCATTCCTGTCGCGAGTTGCTCCGCATCGCCGATAAATTCACCCAACACAACTTCCAAGAAGTGATGGAAAGTGAGGAGTTTTTGCTACTACCAGTCGGACAATTAGTCGATATTATCTCAAGTGACGAGTTAAATGTGCGCACCGAGGAGCAAGTCTTCAATGCGGTCATGTCCTGGGTGAAGTACAACGTCACCGAGAGACGCCAACACCTCCACCAGGTGTTACAACATGTCAGATTGCCGTTACTCAGTCCTAAGTTTTTAGTCGGTACTGTCGGGTCCGATTTACTGGTTCGGTCCGATGAATCGTGTCGGGATCTCGTTGACGAGGCTAAGAATTATCTTTTGTTGCCCCAAGAACGGCCCCTAATGCAGGGGCCTAGAACCAGACCGAGGAAGCCGACAAGACGTGGAGAGGTTCTATTTGCGGTTGGGGGATGGTGTAGTGGAGATGCTATCGCCTCTGTGGAGAAGTTTGACCCACAGACGATGGAATGGAAGATGGTGGCGCCGATGAGTAAGAGGAGGTGTGGAGTTGGAGTTGCCGTTTTGAACGATTTGTTGTATGCGGTTGGAGGGCATGATGGCCAGAGCTATCTTAACAGTATTGAAAGGTTTGTTTCATTTATTTAACAATTAAATTAATAAAAGAGAAAATAGTACAGAGAAATCTAAAAATTATTTCGATCAAGCAAGCGTGTGGTAAAATGTCGGAATGACAAATGAGAAATGTCAAAATTATTTTTGTGATATACGATTTGCATTATGAATAAATACCAACAATGTTTAAGATGTTTTAAAGAGGTTTCATAAAATAATTCAACTTGCTTAAGTCAATATTTTAATTATTATAAAATAATTTTTTGACATTTAATTAACATATGAACTGTCATGCGACATACGTCCTAGTTGATTTTGATTGCATTGTAAAGTCTATTTTTTTTAATGCAAATGCCAAATAGTCAACTAAAAAACGACTAAAAAATAATGTTTACATTCAATAATTCTAAAAAAATTTTTGTACTTTTTAAGATTTGTAGTCCAAAAAATATAATCTTTACTTGTCGAAATAACACATGTTTGACTATCTGGAACTTTTCTAATAAAAGATTTTTTTAATTCGTTTTCAAAAAATAATTTAAAAAAATTAAGATGTCTTTTGAGAATATTTTTTTTTGTTTTGAGCTGAGCGATTTATTTCTAAATAGCAACATTAAAAAATGATGAAAATTAAATAAAATYCCGACAGTTGTAATCAATAAATCATAGCCTTTGGAAAAAAGGTTTTTTTGGAAATGTGTGAAAAAAACTCAAATTTTGTCTTTTCAGTTTTTTTATTTCTTCGGTTTTCTCAGTGTTAGACATTGTTTTTAAATTGGTGAATATTTTTTTTCTAAAACGACTAAATTATGAAAAAAATWATGTTCAGAAATTTTGAAATTWMAGTAGTGGACAGTATTTCCAGTAGTGTTTACATTCATTAATTCTAAAAAAAATTTGACAGACTATTTTTTGTACTTTTTAAGATTTGTAGTCCAAAAAATAAATAACACAGGTTTGACTGCCTGGAACTTTTCTAATAAAAGGTTTTTTTTTAATTTGTTTTCAAAAAATAATTAAAAAAAATTAAGATGTCTTTTGAGAATATTTTTTTTGTTTTGAGCTGAGCGATTTATTTCTAAATAGCAACATTAAAAAAATGATGAAAATTAAATAAAATGCCGACAGTTGTAATCAATAAATCATAGCCTTTGGAAAAAAGGTTTTTTTGGAAATGTGTGAAAAAAAC
>NW_025401068.1:15710435-15716695 GCF_015345945.1 Tribolium madens
TAGTTGTTAGTTTATGCAAACTACGTTTGGTTTCATGCTTTTTTACGTTTTAATTTTGGAAAACAATAAAAAAAATTGTGTACACAATAAAAAGAAAAAATGTAGTATTTCAAGATTTACAGTAAAAACAACGTTTAAAAAGTGCAAATTATTAGGTTCTTTGTTTAAAAGTGAATTATCGATTGTGATGACAGAAAATCTGCAGTTGTTAAAATATTAGATTATTCGAACACATTTTATTTTTAAGTAAATTTTATCTTTGATGGCTATATTTACTAAGGACATTCTTATCCCAAATCAAAAACAAAAACAAAAATTCAAGGCTTGACATACAAAACAAGTCTTGATTTTACGAAAACTTTTTGGTTTTTGCAAAGAATCAAGTGTTTATTGGAAGTTTCTTGGATTTTCATGTTAACTAAAACTCTGAAAACTAAAAGAAATTTCAAAAATTTTATTCTTAAAGTATGGACATTTTGTCCATACTTGGTAGTCTATTATAATTTTTTTTGCATTAAGTGTAAATAAAAAATTGAGGTTAATTGGATTCAATATTTTTTAAAGCGGCATTATTATGTGAATCGGCCTTTAAATTAAAGATGCATTTAGACTTCTACAACCTACTTGATGCACATTAATATGAAAAAGAGAGTATACAGGATGCGCCAGAATTTGCGCTCCAGAGAAAAACGCCATATAAGATAAGGTACCAGGAACTTGGAAAAAATGTTAAAAAAAAATTATCTATAAAAATTTCTGGCGCAACCTGTATATAGTACAAACTTAAGAAACAACCGGAAATGTCTTGAAATATTAGTAATCAGCAAAGTCTCATGAATCAAAGGTGAAATGTAACTTTTTTTATTCTTTAAAAACTTCAAAAATTGGTGTACTTAGACACGTTATACAACGTATTTCAAAATGATTTTCATCTAGTCGCCTATGGAATTTTTTACATGTAAATGTTCCTGTGCCGCTCTACTCTTTTTAAACCAGATAGTTCTGTCAATAGTGACAGCTGTCAATTGAAATAAATTAACATTTGAGGTTTTGTTAATTCAATATTTTTTAGAGCCGACTAGAAACAATTATATTAAATACGTGCTTGCAAATAAATTAAACTAATTTGGTTTTCAAACATCTTGTATTAGTGTTTTTCAATATTAATTTTGATTGTTTTCTTATAAAAATTGACTTTAGTTTACAAATTACTTATACTCGTAGGAATAAGAGTTTTTTTAAAGTAATAATTTTGCTACTGAAACAAATATTTTCGAGTTTATTCGTTTCGAGTTTCATTGTTTATTTTGTGCAGATACGACCCCCAAACGGACCAATGGTCATGCGACGTGGCCCCTACGACCTCCTGTCGTACAAGTGTCGGTGTGGCCGTCCTCGACAACCTCCTCTACGCCGTGGGGGGTCAAGATGGGGTCCAGTGTTTGAATCACGTCGAACGCTACGATCCTAAAGAGAACAAATGGACGAAAGTAGCCCCCATGACGACGAGACGTCTTGGAGTGGCCGTTGCAGTCTTAGGTGGTTACTTATACGCAATAGGGGGCTCCGATGGTCAATCACCATTAAATACAGTTGAACGATACGATCCAAGACACAACAAGTGGGCTCTGGTTAGTCCAATGTCAACACGAAGAAAACATTTAGGCTGTGCTGTCTTTAATAATTTAATTTATGCGGTTGGTGGAAGAGATGACTGTATGGAATTGTCAAGTGCTGAACGGTATAATCCACATACGAACACTTGGAGCCCCATTGTGGCGATGACGTCAAGAAGAAGTGGGGTAAGGGGGGGGGGGATTATTAATTGAAATTTTTATTTAATTATGATTTTAGGTCGGTTTAGCGGTGGTTAACGGTCAATTGTATGCAGTAGGGGGCTTCGACGGAACGGCCTATTTAAAAACAATTGAATTCTATGATACTGAACAAAATCAATGGAGGCTTTGCGGTTCTATGAATTATAGAAGACTAGGAGGCGGAGTTGGCGTTATGAGAGCCCCACAAACTGAAAATCGGATATGGTAGTTAAAGCTTAAGGAAAAACAAACTTATTATGTGTGGTTGCCTTTTGCTCACAATTTTGTATAATTGGATCATTTTTAAAACAATTGGGTTTTAATGATGACACGTACAAGATTGTAAGATTGTGATTTGTATTATATTTTGTGTTCTCTGTCTTTAGGAAAGTTGCAATTTTATTATTTGAGGTTCATTTTGTGGATCAGAATAGACCCACATTGGAGCCGATTGTATATTTATTAGTTAAATTATTTATTTTACATTAAGTTTAATATACTCATTTAAGAATTCCATACCTGCAAATATATAGTTTTAGAAAGCTTCTCAATAGGAAACATTATTAAATTCGTGTTAAATGTTATACTTCTAAGTACCTAATTGTTGAATCTTAAACTTTTATTCTTTATTTTCCCAAATCAAAAACTCGTGTATCATTGTTTACAAAAACGTAAATGTAACACTTTTGTTGACAGCTTTTTCTTTTATATTTTACGAAACAATAAACTGTTACAAAGTACAATTCTTAATTTACCAAAAAAGGGCGGGAAAAATTCATAGTGACGTAATGGAATAACACGAGAACCTAAATTGTGAAAATCCCTAGAAAACTGAAAGTCCCTAGATTCTCTCCGGCTGTCTTTCCAGTGAGCGGTTACACGTGAAATTTGTGTAAAATTGATAAAACTCTCTGTAAATTGTAAGTATAATAAAATGACAAGGTTTAATTCATTTTGAAGTATAATTTTCACAAATCGTCACTTTTCGTTTGCTCGAGCATGTTATAAGAGAAATCAGTCATTTCGTGTTTTTGCTTGTAGGTTGATTCACCATGCCTTCCGACGCGAAGAAACGCGAGCAGCAGCGCAAAAAGGGGGCTGCGAAGGCGCGTCAAGCCGGCAAGAAGCCCCCCAGCAAGGAGCAGACGTCGTCCCAGAACGGCGATTCTGTGCAAAACGGCACAGTCGAGTTGAGCGCCGAAGAGGCGCTTTGCGCGAAACTTGAGGCCGATGCGAGGCTGAATGCCGAAGCGAGGGCTTGCACGGGGAGTTTGGCCGTCCATCCCAAGTCAAGGGACATCAAAATCGATAATTTTTCCATTACTTTTCATGGGAGTGAGATGCTGCAAGACGCTATGCTCGAGTTGAATTGTGGAAGGCGGTATGGGTTGTTGGGGCTCAATGGGAGCGGTGAGTGGGCTTAGGGGTGAGATGGGTTTGTGATTGGTTGGTTTTCTGCAGGAAAGTCGACTATTTTGGCGGTATTGGGGAACAGAGAAGTGCCCATTCCTGAACATATTGATATTTTTCATTTGACTAGGGAAATGCCAGCGTCGGATAAGAGTGCTCTGCAGTGTGTCATGGAGGTTGATGAGGAGAGAGTGAGGTTGGAGAAGTTGGCTGAGGAATTGGTGGCGTGCGAAGATGATGGTGAGTCGCGGCTTTTGGGGAAATTTGGAGTTTTAAGAGTGGCCAAATATGGGATATTTTATTTAAATACACATTTGTCAACAAGAAATTGCCACCTAGGATTTGAATTTTTAGGAAATTTACGTTTTTCATGTTGTTTGTAACTAGAATTTTCAGAGGTAATTTTGAATGCCTAGGGTTGGTTATCCCTTGTTGTTGACAGTTGACGTTTTCTGTCAACTATCATTTAAATTATCCATACAAGCTGACAGGTGACTTGACCTAAATTTTGACACTAGTTACGATATCTTTTGTTTGTCACCAGAAACCAACCTAACCAAATTTAAGACAACCTATTCACGAATTTCCCTAAATTCTAGGGAGTAATTTCTTGTTGATACGATAGTATTCTCTTTTAATTATTAAAAAAAAACATTGTTTCATTTTATTTAGTAGAGGAGAAAATAAGAAACATTCAGAGAAATGTTTTTTTAGCAAGTGTTTAAAAATTTTGACTTTTTTTTATTTTGTAATTTAGTCTTCGGACTGACTATGTAAAATGTTCTAGGAAGTCGAGTGGCATCGACATGATTCAAATTGATTTTTTGCTTAAAATTATGCCAAATCGATTGAAAATAGCATAAATTGCTTCATTTCAGCCTAAAATTGGTATTGAAGCAATTATTTTTTTCAAAAATAAAAAAAATCGACAATTTTATAATTGAACTAAATAACGTTTTGAGACGAGTTGACAAAATTCGAATTTCTTGAGTTTTTGAAGCTGAGTCGTGAAAACGTCTCCTGCAACAATCAACGATATTAACTAAAAAAATTGTAAAAAATCAGTATTGTCAATATTAAAAAAAATATAATAATGTCTTAACACTTGCCAAAAATGTTGAAAACATTTTTTTATCTAAGATTCTAGTATAAATTGATATTTTAACACATACATTTTTAATTTATGTACTTTTATTGAAACTTGGCTGTTTGAAAATAAAGAAAAATAAAAGGAATAATAAAATTGAACTAATTAAAAAATAAACCACCAAGTGTCTGTATTGAAAATGAAGCTAACAGATGGGGAAAATATGTAAAAAATACATAATTTAGAAGAATTTAAAATGAATATAAAAATATTAAAATATTGGCAACGGTTCTTTCACATTTTTTTTTCTAACTTTATCCATCTTACTCTGGACAAGAATTCGGTCATTTTTTGTATTTATTTAATCTCATCAACTTATTATAGAGATTAAAATTGCAAATGAAATTTTTTGGAAGCCAACTAACCTCAAGTGTTTATTTTTTTAACACGAAAATTATGGAACCAAGCGTTTTTTTGTATAAACTGATTAATTTACCAAAAAAATTATTAGTATGTATGAATAAAATTTTTCGAAATTTCTTTTATTTTTCGAGTTGCAAAATTTATAATTTTTTAAATGGCAACCTTTTATAACCTATAAAAACCTTTCTTTATAAAGGCTACGATCAAAGGATTACAACTATTTACATTTTATTCAGTTTTTATCGAAAAAAAAACAAGATAAATAGAAATAAAATAAAACAACTATGCATCCTGTATGTAATTAATTCTGGGGGAAACAATTTTTTCTTTCATGAAAAAAACACGAACTGTAATAATCTAATCTCTATTGATTTTGAGTTATTGTATTTTATGTAATAAAAATACATACAGAGTGTTAAAAAAAGATTGTAAAATATTTCAAGAATAGTATGGACCAAAACAAACAGAAAAGTTTAAAACATGGGTCCGCAAAGTAATGGTTTCGGAGATGTCGAAAATTATTCGTTTTTTGAAACATTTATTTGCAGTCTGTTCAAACAAAAAAGAAAAGCTTTTAGTAAAAATTCTATTACCTCTTAAATATTTTACAATCTTTTTTAACACCTTGTATAATGTTTTTATGCGAAGTTGTAAAATTATATGCGAAACACGTGACCTTTTTTACTCTTTATGAGTGTTATTTTTATAACTATTGTGTACAGGGTAGTAAAATTTGATCGATAACTTCAAAAAATTGAAGTTATTCTCTATTTCGAAAAATATGTACTGATTTTTTTATTTCTATACAGGGTACCCATTTTAACTGTTCCCGCCTGAAGGAGCCAAAATAGGCCACATATTATACATTTCATAAAGTAGAGTATTAACTATTCTAAATCGAATAATCATAGTCGATGCTTGACTATCGAAAGTTTCAAAAAAATTAAATTGTATAATAATGGGAACAACAGCAAGAAATTAACAAATTATTGTATTATTGGTTGCCTATTTATGAAATTTAAGTTAAATATTTCAGTATCTGTTTCACATTTCTCACTTATAAATTGTTTTTTTTTGTGTGTGAAACAGAATCGCAGGAGCAGCTCATGGACATCTACGAGCGTCTGGAGGAGATTTCGGCCGACACCGCCGAAGCACGTGCAGCCAACATCCTCCATGGTTTGGGGTTCACTCGAGAAATGCAAAACAAGAAAACGAAGGACTTTAGCGGTGGTTGGCGAATGAGAATCGCATTGGCTCGGGCTCTTTACGTCAAACCTCATTTGTTACTTTTGGACGAACCGACCAATCATCTCGATCTTGACGCTTGTGTGTGGCTTGAGGAGGAGCTCAAACAGTAGGCGTGTTTCGAGGGGTAAACCGCTGCCCATATCCCATTTATACCGATAATTACAAAATAATTCCAGGTCTAAATAATTCCAAATTTAAATAAAAGTAAAAACTGATGTGATATTTATTAAATAACAGGAAAAGTTGTGTAGAATTAACATCTAGGCCCTTAT
>NW_025401068.1:15718360-15727340 GCF_015345945.1 Tribolium madens
TATAAGAATTATAACACTAAAAAGAAATAAAAATAACCAAATTTTTAATTATGTATTAAACAGTTCTTAAATGTGTAACACTCGCTTGAAGTCCATGAGGAGACGTGCTAAAAATAGGACAGTAAAAATAATTTCATTTTGTAATTTATGAAACTGCCCCAGGTAAAATATTTACAAAATTTTGAAACTCAACTATGAGAAAACTAATAGAATTATGTAATTTTTAGTTATCTATCATCTATACAGGGTGCGCCAGAACTCGCGCCCCAGAGAAAGTTCTCAAGTAAGGTAAGATACCAGGAACATGAAAAAAATGTTTAAAAAATTCTATCTGCCAAAAAATTTTGATATTTATTTTTTGACATTTGACATTTTTTTATATCTATTGAAGCATACTGATGATCTTGTATATGTTTTTTTACACTTATTTAGTAAAGGGACAAAAATTTTGCCAATAAAAGCCGCAAATAACATTAAACAGAGTTACAATTTAGGATACAGCTTCCTTTTCTCCTCTTTTAAAAGACTATAGCAAAAAAACTTTGAAAATTATTTTTCCAATAGAAATAAATAGAGTCAAAGTACAAACTTTAAACCCTCATAACTTCTAAATTTTTATAGATAAATTTTTTTAAACATTTTTTCCATGCTCCTGGTATCTTACCTTATATGGCATTTTTCTCTGGGGCGCGAGTTCTGGCGCACCCTGTATAATTCCAAATTTAAATAAAAGTAAACTGATGTGATATTTATAGTTTAAACTATAATATGAGTATAAATAAGTATAAGTTAAATGAAGCACAAGACTGCCTTTGCGAATAAACGCATGCGCATTCACATGAGTATTTCTAAGGAATTCTAAAGAATTCCAAACAATTCCACAGTGGTTTACCCCTCGGCGTGTTTAACAAATCATCAATTTTTCTATGTGTGTTAATTACAGTTATAAGAGAATTTTGGTGTTGATTTCGCACTCACAAGATTTCTTAAACGGCGTTTGCACAAACATTATCCACGTCAATAAAAAACGCTTGAAGTATTACACGGGGAATTACGATGCTTTTGTGAGGACTCGAATGGAGTTGTTGGAGAATCAAATGAAACAATACAATTGGGAACAAGATCAGATCAATCACATGAAGGTAATTTTTTTTTAATAAATAAATTTAGACTAATTTTTCTTTCAGAATTATATTGCTAGGTTTGGACACGGTTCGGCTAAATTAGCCCGCCAAGCCCAGTCTAAGGAGAAGACTTTGGCGAAAATGGTCGCTGCTGGTCTCACCGAAAAAGTGGTCAGTGATAAAATCGTCACGTTTTATTTCCCCAGTTGTGGGAAAATCCCGCCACCTGTCATCATGGTACAAAACGTTAGTTTTCGGTATAGCGATGACGGGCCTTGGATTTATAGAAATCTGGAATTCGGGATTGATCTGGACACGAGGCTGGCCCTCGTAGGACCCAATGGTGCGGGGAAAAGTACTCTACTGAAGCTTCTTTACGGCGATGTGAGTAACTTTGTTAATTTTCATCTAGTAACTTTATTTTTCTTAGTTGGTACCCACCGAAGGCATGATACGGAAAAACTCGCATTTGCGCATCGCCAGATACCACCAACACCTCCACGAACTCCTCGATTTGGATCTCTCGCCTCTGGAATACATGATGAAATCGTTCCCCGAAGTGAAGGAAAAGGAAGAAATGCGAAAAATTATCGGACGGTATGGTTTAACAGGGCGTCAACAAGTGTGCCCCATTAGACAGTTGTCAGATGGGCAAAGATGTAGAGTCGTTTTTGCGTGGTTGGCTTGGCAAGCCCCCCATTTGCTCCTGTTTGATGAACCCACCAATCACTTGGATATGGAAACAATTGATGCTCTAGCTGAGGCTATCAACGATTTTGAGGGGGGAATGGTATTGGTCAGTCACGATTTCAGACTTATCAGTCAAGTCGCTAATGAAATTTGGGTTTGTGAGAAAGAAACCTGCACGAAATGGAATGGTTCTATTCTCGAGTACAAAGAACATCTCAAATCGAAGATCTTGAAAGATAATGATAAACGGAAATAACTTGTCCAGACTCTAGGTTTTGATTTTTCGATAGTAAATTATTTTTATGGAAACGTTGTATGATCTTGTACAGTTTTAGATGAAATTAATTTATTATTTAGTGGCAGGTTCCCACCTTTGTACTAACTCCAAATTTTCAATTGCACTACTTTAAGAACACCAATTGGGTTATACTGTCGTCTATTTACAAAAAAAAACTTTTATTTAACTATGAAATAAAGAATACTAAGTTTAAAAATACTTGTACCTAAACACTGGTGTTGTAACTTGCGTTTATGACATTTTGGATTTTGCCCGAAGCCTCCTGAGTGATAGCAGCCTCTCGTAAAACCTACAATCCCCCTCTTGAGCCCCCACAAAATTTTCAATTTAAAACATACCACCATGTGTCCATCCATTTCAGCCAAAGACTTGTCAATCCAAGTGAAACTCTTGTCTCTTTGTCCACACTCGTATTTCGCGATGAGTGCTAGATGACTGACTGCCAAAGACAGGGCCGCAGCCCGGGCTTCGAGGAGTCGGGGGTCCAGAGGGGGGTACATGCTTCGCACCATGTCGTCCACTCTGCTTGAAATTCTCTTGGCGCTCTACAAGAAAATGTCAAGTTTGGGACAAGCAATGTTTTGTTTTACTTCAACAATGAGGGAGAGGCCGCTCCCCGAGGCCTGCGTTGTGCCCATGGCCAGCGCTGTGAGGCGCTCCGTTAAGAACCTACAAGTTTTTAAAATGGAGAGGCAATGAGGGATTAGGCCAGTGGCGTCGTCAATCCATTGTTCGTCAGCAAGGATTTGCTCAAGATTTGGGTTTAGTTGGACTTCCCCCAACTCTAGTTCAGCTTTTTCCGGCTCAATTAGCATCACTTCTGGCCTACAACTTGTGATTATTGTTGGGTTTGTGGCTTTGTGAGTTTACCGAGACAACTCATTCTGGGTGTCCAAATATGTGGACTTGTAGTAAAGTCGTTGTCTTCGGCAGATTATGACGAGGACTACGAAAGCACTCACAAAAATTGCAGAGAGGACCCCAAAGGCTATCGCCGCCACCATTTCGGTGTACTCCGGAGACATTTTGCTAAAAACAGGGGTGCTAATTGCGATTGCAAACAATTAAAAGGTGCTTACATGTGTTACATTATTTGTTGACCTCTTCAGGACTTTGTTGTTAACATTTAGAAAGTAGTTTCGGGCACTTTACTACGCAATTCACACGCAAATTAAGTGCGTTTCATCAAACTTTACTTCCAAAGTGGGAGGTTTAGTGAGAAGTATCAGGTATCAAACTAATGTTCATTTTATTATTTTTATCACTTGAAACTAAAAAATAAGGTGGGGCGAAACGAATTAAAATAAAGTTTGCAATTTTTTGATTTTATTATTTTTTTTAAAACCCCCCTCTCTTGCAACTCCGTGTTTTCTGCAGTGTTGCCAGTCTGATTAAAATTTCACCAGATCTAGTACTTACTCCAAATATGGCGACGTAACTAGTTACTTTTTATTTTTCCCTCGTTTTCCCCCCCAAAAAATGATATAAACATTGACAAATTATTTTGATTTGTTCTATCTTTTTCTTTAGCTATTGTTGTATCAACAAGAAATTACTCCCTAGGATTTTGCGATATTATTCCATAAATTTGGTTAGGTTGGTTTTTGGTGACAAACAAACAGTATCGTAACTAGTGTCAAAATTTAGGTTAAGTCACCTGTCAGCTTGTATGTAAAATTCAATTGATAGTTGACAGCAGGCAACAACAACGGGTAACCAACCTTATGCATTCAAAATTATTTCTGAAAATTCTAGTTACCAACAACATAAAAAACGTAATTTTCCTAAAAGTTCAAACCCTGGGTGGTAATTTCTTGTTGGCAAATCTGCGGATGGGTTTTAAGGTTGTTATGTGGTTTGCTGTTGTTCAGAAATGAAAAACCATTTAGGGATGTCTGGAATTGAAGGCTTTTTTACAAGATTTTGAGTTTTCATGAACGAATTTCGTAATATCCATTTGCTGCGTGTTCAAATCCTGATAAAGCGCAAAATCTTTTTCATAGTGATAGAATATTTTCTTAAACAAAAATTTCAAGTTGTAAAATAAAATTTCAAAACTCAAAGAATTTTTGAGGGGCAGAGCTACAGAGCTCTGCAAGGCTTTAGTTATATTATTTTCTGCTAGATGGCACAAATGCTTTTAGTGACTTTTTGTGACGCTGGTCTTTTTTCTGTCAATTGTCAAAAAAAAAGTTGTGATGTGATGATGGTTATGTTTAAAATAAACCAAACAAAAAAGTGAAAATGAGTGAAAAAACCCAGGAATGCCTCAGTGCTCCTGAGGGAACAAGCAAAGACGCGGAAATAATCCCGGGCTACTCCTCCATGGAGCAGTTCACGAAGGTTTAGCACACGGTAATTTTGAGGTTAAGTACTAACATGAGGGGTTCCAGGATGGATTTAAAGTCCTAATGGAGGCAATCAAGCACTCCAATGCCCTACCATCGGGCCGTGACTGGGATTTTTACACCATTTCGGACTCATTCAAAGAAATGATGAAAAACGAGGGCAACAACGTCTTGCGTTTAATGAACCAAATTATGAGATTCAACGATCTTGATAGCAATCTAAGAAATCGCGTTTTGGACGAGAAAATCGAGCTTGTGATTGAAGCAAACGATGTCATTCTTGAAAAAGTCGCCAATAATATTGACGAAATGAACGGAATTCGCAAAAGTGTGGTCGCCCCAGTGGTTCTGCAAACAGTCAGTGCTGAGTTGCCTGTGAACGGGTCGTGGAATAGGCAAATTACTGTGAATTCGGCCGTTGAAGTAATCATTTTCTAGTCTAAAACGGGTTTTAACACTGTAATTTCAGTCAAGTGGTCAAAATTGTATCAAACTGATAACAGCGAAGAATATTATCAGGCCCCAGAAATTCTTCAAGGATCAAATTGACAACAGGAACAACTCGCCGTGGTGTCCGCGCATCACCGACAAGCCCAACTCTCTCAAACCTCTAGCCATTTTTTTGGAAGAAAATGAAGACAGACAAGAGTAAGGGGAAAAAGTCAAATTAGACAAATCGGTGGAAAAAAATCCTAGAGTTGGATTTTTTTAAACGCTTTCTTTACACTTGGGTAGACATATATCAAAAGTCCCCGAAGGTGGGAGGCGAGCTCGAGAAGGGGGAGGGGGTTAAAGGTGTCTTTTTTTGGTTTTTTGCTTATATCTCTGAAATTGTCACTCTTATAAGTTTTTATCTTCTTAGCAAAATTTCCTACAAAAATGGTCCTTTGCATTTTTGTTGTAGGACTAACCATAAGCGAGTTATAGGGCAGAAAAGAAACATCATTTAAAAAAATGTGCTTTATCTGCATTTAAAACAGAATTAGTCTTGTAATTTAAAAAAAACTGACAGTAAATTGAATTTACTGTGTCCAATACTTCATTAAAGGAAGGGGGAGTCACGAGGGTCTATAAATACAAACTCATCGTTTATGTAATTTATGCAGAATTTTCTATTTCTGCATCACAAAAATGGTCCTATTCATTTTTGTCGTAGGACTAATCGTAGGCTTCAAAAGTTTGGAGTCTACATAAAATTGCATTAAAAATCCTTTGAAACTCATTTCAGTAGTATATAGAAAGTATTTATATGTGTAGAGCGTTCCCCAACTAAGCTGGTCTACCTGAAAGGTGTAAACATTTAAACGGAGAGATAAATAAAAATTTTGGATGAAAGAGAGAATCAATCTGTAAGGGGGTTAAATGGGGTGTGAATGTTTAAACAAAGATATAAACATAAAATTCTTTAGAGGTGTAAAGGGGCACTAAAATCAGATTTTTCGAAAATTAGTTTTTAAGGGAATAAAACGGTGTACACATTTAAAGGGATATAAAAACATTAAATTTAGAAAATATGATCCTTAGAGAGTGTATAAGTGCACTTTTCTAATTTTAATGAAATAAAATAGAGCTTAAACGCTTAAAAACAAAATTAAAAACATGAAATTTCGAATTTTGAGAGTGCAGAAGTGCACTGAGACGACACTTTATGAAAATCAACATTTAAAATTGTCCATAAACATAGCCCATGCGAAGAATGAGACTACTATAACTGAATCCTATACATAACAAAGGTAATTATCTAGCTTTATAGAGACCTAAGCCTATGGAATAATAAATAAATCATCGATATTAAATCATCTATTTATTAATATTGTACTGAACAAGACTGTAAATCGGTTTTCAATGTTTAAGTTGAAGACGAAGATGCAGCATATGAGAACGACTCCAAAGACTTTATAGACTCTCTAATGAAGTGTTGCACCTAATAAATTCAATTTGCTTTCAGTTTTTTCAAATCACAAGATTAATAAAATAAATTTATTTAAGAAATGTATTTTGTAAGTATACAGTATATTTCCGGATTAAGTTTACAAGAGGAAAAAAAGTTTACCTTTGATTTTACGCCAAAACTGCAAAGGAAAAACATTTTTAGCTTGACTTGACTTCTACAGCTTTCAAAAATCAAGATTGTAGAACTAGTTTTAAATGCCAGAATTTTTTTGCCAATTTCAAGTTATTTCTTTTATAATCAAAATTCTAAACTTAATAAAACATTTTATAATAGCCAATAAAAAGGAAACAAATTTTTACCTTTGATTTTACTCCCAAAAAGCAAAGGAAATACTTTTTTTCTATAGCAGATGTTAAACTACTTCTTTATAAACTCTTTTGACTAGATAAAGTAACACTTTAATAGCAAGGGTTGTTTTTGCTTTATCTGAAACGAGCAAATCTGTAATTAAAACTTCATTATTCTGACGCAGTAGAGAGAAAAGTTATTTTTTTTTCTTACTTTTGGACTTGTAATAATAATCTTTCTTTGCTTTTCAAGTCCCATCACATTGGCGATTTTATTTTTCTGTTTTAAATACGGATAAAGCACATTTTTTTATATGATGTTTTTTGTCAGCTTTATAACTCGCTTACAGTTAGTCCTACAACAAAAATGCAAATGACCATTTTTGTAGGAAATTTTTTAGGCTTTAATTTTGATAAGCAGGCAAAAACCGTTAGGAGTAATAGTTTCCGAGATATAAGCAAAAAACCAAAAAAGACATCTTTAGCCCCTTCCCCCTCCTCGAGCTCGCCCCCCACCTTCGGAGACTTTTGATATAAGAAAGCGTTTTAAAAAAATCCAACTCTCTAGGATTTTTTTTCCAGCGATCGCCCTATTTTTGTCTAATTTGACTAGGCTATTAATAAAACGACAAAAACAATATTTGTTTCAGATATTCTCATCCGTACGAATTCGAATTGGAGCGTTTTCAACCCACATTGTCCCAATTAGCCGACGAAAAGCCACTCCCCCCTAAAAGTCTTGCAGAGACACCTTTGGTGGAAATAAACACACCAGAGCAACTAGACCAACTGGTTGAAACTCTCAGACTTTGTAGTGAATTCGCCGTTGATGTTGAACACCACTCTTACCGATCTTTCATGGGAATCACCTGTCTTCTCCAAATATCAACTCAAGATAAAGATTATCTCATTGACGCTCTTGCTTTACGCGATAAACTCTCCATTCTTAATGAAGTCTTCACCAAAAACACCATTGTTAAGATTTTTCACGGGGCTGATAGAGATATCGAGTGGTTGCAGAGAGATTTATCCATTTATGTTGTTAACATGTTTGATACGCATCAAGCAGCGAAAACTTTGCAATATTCAGCCTTGTCGTTGGCTTTTTTGTTGAAAAAATTTTGCAATGTTTCACCAAATAAACAATTTCAATTGGCTGATTGGAGGATACGGCCGTTGCCTGACGAATTAAAATCGTACGCTCGCGAGGACACTCACTATCTTATTTATATTTATAAAATGTTGAAGCGAGAATTGTTGCAAAAAGCCAACAAGTGTGATAAACTTTTGAGATCGGTGATTGAACGAAGCACCGAAATTTGTAAAAAAGTAAGTTTGTTTAGGGTTTTATTTGTTTTTATGTTTGTTATGATTTTAGAGGTATTTTAAACCGATTTTGCACGAAGATAGTCATTTGGAATTGTACAGGAAGTGTAAAAAAATGTTTGATAATCGGCAAATGTATGCTTTGAAGGAGATTTACGTGTGGAGAGATAATTTGGCCAGAATTGAAGATGAAAGCTTAGGGTAAGTTTTGGTCTTAAAACCGAAATTGTGCTCTTTAATTTAAAAAATTTTTTGTTATTAAAATTATTGTTTTATAAAGATTTTTCAGTAACTTTTTAATATACATAGTTACTTTTCTCGGTTCTGAACAAAATCAAATATAAATACATATTGAATATTCAATTCGTATCAATTTATTGTTTTTATTGCTTAAATTTTTGTAAAATAAAAATTTTTAAATTTAGTGTACTAAAGTACCAGATACGAATTTAAGACACAAATTGGTTTCTAACAAAGTCTCAATAAAAGTTTACAAATTTTGAAGGCGATTTCCTTAGCTCAAAAATAGAAAAAAAATTCCATTGGCATAAAAATATGACAAAATCAACCAGAAAATCCGAATTTTGAAAAAACTATTTTTAACAAGCCTCTTCCACAACAATTTTTGATCTAGCGCCAAAAAATATACTCAGTGTAAATTTTAGCGAATTTATCTCAACGAATTATTGAGAGAAAAAATATAATCTCTTTTTTCTATTTCGATTTTTCAACTTGTTTATTTTAAAAATAATTAAAAAAACTGTTTGATTTCCAAAAATTTTCTTCTTGCAATTGTAATTGTGAAAAAATTCTTTTGCTTTATTTTTGTACAGACTGCAATTATTAAAAAAAAATCACAAATCAAACAAAAAAATTAAAGAATCTTAAGGATTTCTGGCTTAAATTAAAAATAGAAAAAAGCCATGGGCGTACAAAAAACATAAAAAATTGTC
>NW_025401068.1:15727400-15766328 GCF_015345945.1 Tribolium madens
ATTATTAAAAAAAATCTCTTTTTTTTCATATTTTAATCTAAAGAAAATCACCATTGTGTTCGTAATTTTAAAAATGATTGTTTCCAAAAATTTGCTTTGAACAGTTGTAATTGTGAAAAACAATTTTTTTGATAGATTGCAATGAAAAATATTAAAAAATCAAGAATTTAACAAAAACATTTTCTATAGAAAAATGAAATTAAGGAAAATAACACAAAATTTTTGTTCCTTGTAAAATTCTGTAAAAGTGGACTGTTTTGTAAATTGACAATTTTTTTTATTTCGAAAGAAAATCGGATCTCTTGTAACAGTCAAATATACCATACAGAGTGTTTGAATTTTTTTTTGATAGATTGCAATTGAAAAATATTAAAAAATCAAGAATTAAACAAAAAGATTTTCTATAGAAAAATGAAATTAAGGAAAATAATACAAAATTTTTGTTCCTTGTAAAACACTGTAGAAGTGAACTGTTTTTTAAACTAACAAAATTTGACATTTCGAAAGAAAATCAGAGCTTTTGTAACAGTCAAATATACCATTCAGTGTTTAAATTTTTTTTTGATAGATTGCAATTGAAATATATTAAAAAAATCAAGAATTAAACAAAAAGTTTTTCTATAGAAAAATGAAATTCAGGAAATTAACACAAAATTTTTGTTCCTTGTAAAACACTGCAGAAGTGGACTGTTTTGTAAATTGACAATTTTTTTATTTCAAAAGAAAATCGGAGCTCTTGTAACAGTCAAATATACCATAGTGTTTAAAATTTTCTTGATACATTGCAATTGAAAAATATTAAAAAATCAAGAATTAAACAAAAAGATTTTCTATAGAAAAATGAAATTCAGGAAATTAACACAAAATTTTTGTTTCTTGTAAAACACTATAGACGTGGACTGTTTTGTAAATTGACAATTTTTTTTATTTCGAAAGAAAATCGGAGCTCTTGTAACAGTCAAATATACCATACAGAGTGTTTAAAATTTTCAAAAGTTTTTCCAAAATAATTTTTGAGATTCAACGCTAAAACATAAATTTTAATAAGTTTATTTCAACGAATTATTAAAAAACTAGCCTTTTTTTTCTATTTTAATCTAAAGAAAATCACCATTGTGCTCGTAATTTTAAAAATGATTGTTTCTAAAAATTTGCTTTGAACAGGTGTAATTGTGAAAAACATTTTTTTTTTTGATAGATTGCAATGAAAAATATTAAAAAATCAAGAATTAAACAAAAAGATTTTCTATAGAAAAATTAGTTAGTTTGATGAAAATTGACTTTTTTAACGATTTTCTACTTTTTGTTAAAGAGAAAACATTGAATTTTGTAACACTGAGTGTAATTTTTTGTATTTTTTTTATTTTAATTAAGAACACTTTTGTTTTTTTTTTCCAAGAATGACATTATTTTGCAGTTACGTTTTGCCCAATCACATGATGTTGCAAATTTCCGAAGTACTTCCGCGAGAAATGCAAGGGATTTTGGCTTGTTGCAACCCGATTCCTCCTTTAGTAAGGTCTCATTTACTCGAACTACATCAAATTATTTTAAAAGCACGTGACCAGCCTTTGGAAAAAGTAAATAATGTTTTTTTTCTCTTTATTTTGTGTCATTATGCACTTTTAGGCAATTCTAAAAGACACAACTGGTCGTGGTGTTTTGAAAGAAATATCCAAAGTTAATATGGACAGTGTCCTGCATTGCCCACATGACTTAACAAAAACAAATGAGTTTCGTGACGACTTACCAACTCTTTTACAAAATAATCAAAATAAAAGACTAGCCGAAGTCGAGTTATCTATTGAAAAACCTTCATCGTACTCAATTTTCAACACTGATGAAGCTTTCAACGAACACGAAACGTTTAAGAAACTGTGCGGGTTTACCTATTTCAGTCCTTATGAAAGGTACAAGTTGGTGAAGCCGTTTGTTGTCGCTGAAAATGAAGCACAAGCTGAAAAAGAAAAACAACAAGAGAGGACTGATGATGAAAGAATAGCTTCGGTATTGTAGTCTCGCTTTTGTTTCAAGTTTTAAATTCTGTCCTCAGATTAGGGATCATTTCGTCCAGTTATCGAAGAAGTTTAGTGAAGATTTGCAAGCGCAAAAAGAGGAAGAAGAAAAGGAGAAAGAATTGTCTTTAAAACAAATGGGAGCTTCAAGGAAACGAAAGAGAGAAGAATCCCCAGATGTGATAATAGTTGAGGATAATTTAGAGTCTCCTGTGAATGATATCGTCGATGAAAATAATTTCTATCGGAGGAAAAAGCCACGCAAGAGGAAATTTTCCGAAATTAATAACAAGAATAAAAATGACGGTGCACAAAATCAGACTCAAGGTGGCAAGAACAAAAAAAAGAAGAAAAATGGGAATAGGGGGGCACAAAGTGAAGGAAATAAACAAAATCAGGCCCAAACTGTGCCCAAGAATCAAAAGAAAAATAAAAAATTTCAAGGAAATAAACCAAAGCAGGCTCAAAGTGTGTCGAAGAAAGACAAAAGGAGAAATTTTGACCAGAGGCCTCCTCAAAATCAACACAAAAAGAAGTTTATCGAGAAAAATGCACCACAGAATTCGAGTTTTGTGCCGTATGATTACTCCTCTGTTGATTTCAGGCAGTTTCAAGGTGGGGCTGGGAGTGTCAGTGGTGGGGTGCAGATTAAGCAGCGTTTTCAACCCAAGGTGAGTAATTTATCTACATGAAATTGAGTACTAGTCGAATTTTAGAATCGCGGAAAACACAACAACAAAAAGGGGACAAAATCATCGACGTTCCCCAATAACAGGGGGCAACACAAATAATTGTTTATAGAATATTATTGTATATTTTTTCAATAATTGGTTATAATTTACAAGTGCGTTTTAGCAGTCCTTAAAATATCATATTTATCCCTTCCGCAAGCCCCCTTAAAGTCGTCCAAAGACAAGTCAACAATTGCAATTCCTCCCAGTCCTTTAGCTTTCACATAGCTGGCTTTATATCCCGCCGTATCGGTGTCCTCATAGCCGACCCAAAGGCCCCCATTGTTATTTTCATCAGGAAGTCTGAAAATGTAGGATCCTTTGCGTTTTGAAGGATCTGCGACTCTTTTAACTTGGAAGGCTTTCTGGATTTTGGCGTTTTGTGGGTCGTTTAGTAGAGTACAAATTTCGGGATAGCTAAGAAGACCGGCGTCTTTGGTAAGGGGGCCCGGTTCAGCGGGGCCTGAGATGTGGAGGGGTGGAGTGCCGTTGATGTCGGATTCGTCGTCCATTGCCCAAGCACGGCCGAAGGTTGGGAGGCCTAAGATGATTTTCGAGCTGGGTGCTCCGTTACTCATCCTAGTTTATAAAAATTAAACAAATTTTTAATATTAAAATGATTAATTTTCCTTAAGTTGGTAGTATCGAATTATTGGATATCAAATTGTGTCAGATGACGGGCATGCCAGCGGCCGCCCCTTGGAAGTGAATGACAATTCACTATAGAAATGTGACGTTTGAGTTTGATAGCTAATGTTGCCAACTTAATTTCAAGTCATAGGACACTTTGATTGGAAATTTTTCTATTTTGCTGTCGCTATTTTGACACTGTTTTAACAAAAAATTGTGCTACTTTTTGTTTTCTTAAATAAGTACTTTCTTTATACAGGGTGATACACATAAAACTACAGTAAGTCTGACCAACGAGCACCCTGTATAAGTTTCTTTTGTATTTTGTATTTTTTCTAAGAAAAACAGTGCTACTTTTTTTCTTTTCTTAAATAAATACTTTCTTTACAGGATGATTCATATAAAACTACAAGTCTGACCAACTTCAAAAATTAGATTTTATTTAAGCGTATTTTTGACAATTTTCTCAAAATTTATGGCATTACTTTTAGGGATGACCAAAATAAAAAGTTAAATTATTAATTTTTATATGGGTCACTTTGTATAGATATTTTTTCTGTATATCACGGTGAAAAACAAAATAAATGACCTCAGAAATAACATTCAAAGAAACAAAAAACATTACTACTTTTTTTTAATTCTCTTAAAATTACAAGTCTCTCAAATTTGACATTTTTTAGGGATGACCAAAACAAAATGTTAAATTAATATTTTTTCTAAATTAAGCTAGGCTTGCAGTTTTATATAAATCACCCTGTATAGGTATTTTTTTTCGTTTATTACAGTGAAAAATAAAATAAAAACCTCGGAAATAACATTAAAAATTACTACTTTTGCTACTTTGCTTTCTTTATGTAGGATGATTCACATAAAACTTCAAGTCTGACCAACTTCAAAAACTAGATTTTATTTAATCGTATTTTTGACAATTTTCTTAAAATTTATGACATTAGGAATGACCAAAATAGAAAATTAATCTATTAATTTTTATATGAATCACTGTATAGATATTTTTCCGTATATCACAAAAATAAATGACCTCAGAAAAAAAAACATTACTACTTTTTTTGATTCTTATAAAATTACAAGTCTCAAAATTTGACATTTTTTTAGGGATGACCAAAAATGTCAAATAATTATTTTTTCCAAATAAAGCTAGGCTTGTATTTTTATATAAATCACCCTGTATAGGTATTTTTTTCGTTTATTACAGTGAAAAATAAAATAAAAAACCTCGGAAATAACATTAAAAAAGTACTTCTTTTTTGGTTTCTTTATACAGGATGATTCACATAAAACTTTAAGTCTGACCAACTTCAAAAATTAGATTTGATTAAATCGTATTTTTGACAATTTTCTCAAAATTTATGACATTATTTTTATGGATGACCAAAATAGAAAATTAAATTATTAATTTTTATATGAATCACTTTGTATAGATATTTTTTTGTGTATCACAGTGAAAAACAAAATAAACGACCTCAGAAATGACATTCAAAGAAAAAACATTACTACTTTTTTTGATTCTTATAAAATGACAAGTCTCTCAAATGACCAAAACAAAATGTTAAATTATTATTTTTTCTAAATTAAGCTAGGCTTGTATTTTTATATAAATCACCCTGTATAGGTATTTTTTGCGTTTATTACAATGAAAAATAAAATAAAAGACCTCGGAAATTGCATTAAAAGTGTTACTTTTTTTTCTTTTCTTAAATAAATACTTTCTTTATACACGATGATTCATATATGTATAAACTTCAAAAATCATATTTTTTGCCAATCTTTTAAAGTTTTTTTAGGGACGACCAAAACGTAAAAAAATAAATTATTAGTTTTTCTAAATCAAGATCACAATGAATTAAATATAAAATTCAAATTTTTGAATATTGATCGAAAATTTTGAAAATGTTATTTTGTAAGCAATTTTCTCACCAGTATTTGACTTGAGCATCAACATTTTCGTCGTTTCGTCTGTCAACCAGCTCGTAGAGGGGCGACGGATAATCAGCTTCTTTGGGGTTCCTTGCAGGCGTGTAAAAATCGAAAGCTTCAAGTACGATAAATTCCAAATTGGGTGCCAAATTTCGTGGATCGTAATAGACTGAAAACGAGTAATTACAAGTCTGAAAAAAATCACTCGCTGTATTATTACCAGTGCTGTTAACATTGGGCAAGACGGTCAAAGTCACCAACAAATTCTCGGCCCTGAAAGCCCCCCGAAGCTCTCTGACTAAACTAACAAATTGTTCGCGATGTTCGGCGGCATTTTCGTCCAAAATCTTGTCTCCGGTGACGGTTTTCTTCACCGAATGCCAGATACTTCCGAGTTTTGATCGGATTTTCTTCGGTTTGTTCTCGGGGAACTCCCAGGCGAGGTCCAAGCCATCGAAACCGTAGGCTTTGATGAGGGTGTAAGCGGAGTTGACGAAAGCGAGTCGACGAGTTGTAGTTTCCAACTAGAAATAATTATTTTTAGCCCAGTCAAATTAGACAAATCGGTGGAAAAAAATCCTAGAGCTGGAATTTTTTTAAAACGCTTTCTTTACACTTGGGTAAACATATATTAAAAGTTCCCGAAGGTAGGGGGCGAGCTCGAGGAGGGGGAGGGGGTTAAAGATGTTTTTTTTGGTTTTTTGCTTATATCTCGGAAATTATCACTCCTATAGGTTTTTATCTTCTTAGCAAAATTAAAGCTTACAATTTCCTACAAAAATGGTCCTTTGCATTTTTGTTGTAGGACTAACCGTAAGCGAGTTATAGGGCAGAAAAAAATATCATTTAAAAAAATTGCTTTATCTGCATTTAAAACAGAATTAGTCTTGTAATTTAAAAAAAAAAACTGATAGTAAATTAAATTTACTGGGTCCAATACTTCATTAAAGGAAGGGGGAGTCACGAGGGTCTATAAATACAAACTCATCGTTTATGTAATTTATGCAGAATTTTCTATTTCTGCATAAAAATTTCCTACAAAAATAGTCCTATTCATTTTTGTCGTAGGACTAATCGTAGGCTTCAAAAGCTTGGAGTCTACATAAAATTGCATTAAAAATCCTTTGAAACACATTTCATTAATATATGGTAAGTATTTATACAAGGTGATTCTTTTAGGGCCTATATTAGAAACTTTTTAACTTCTAATGCAGATAGAAATTTGAAATTTTGTACACAACCCAAATCAACCAGTCTGAGTTCAACTAAATTATTTTCAAAATGGCTGAACTTCCGGAACTACGAGAAATTGGCGCCAACTTTGAAATTTTAAATGGTAACCAATTATTTTTATTGCATTTTTGAATTCTCCTCTCCAAACTGAGTAAAATGTACCTAGTTGTTAGTACTTATCTATCATAGTTTTTTACATATGTCAATTTTTTGCTCAAAATTTTCATTTGCGGAGGTTTATTAAAAACATCACAGCTCTTGAACCGTTTGCAATAAGTAAATAATTTTTCTTGCATTTGATAACCAAAGGTTCGAAGAGTTTCCTAAAATTTTCAAAATTGTCAACTGATAAATTGCAAAGCTTATATGATTTTTTGAAAATGATATGTAACAAACAGCTATAAGTTTTTTCAAATAAAATGACCCCATTTTCTCAACGGCAATCGAAAGTACATCGATTTGTAGAAGGACTTTTATCAACATGTCTCTTACAGTTTCTGAAATAATCACGAAAAACGTGGTTTTGTTTTTTATTTTTATAGTAAATCACGTAGCCTTTGGAAAATGATCAAAACGAATTAAAGATTTATTAGTCTACACAACACCCATCCGGAATTACAAAGAATTGAGGCGGCATTTAATAATCTTCAACCAAATGAATATAATAATGGAAGCCACTCAAATCAGTTCACCATCGAGTTTTGGACTGTTTGAAAATGGTAAACATATCGAACATCTGCATTAATTATAAGTATATCTTATTATATTTTTCCAAAGCCTACGTGATTAACTATAAAAATAAAAACATTAACATGTTTTTTGTGATTATTTTAAAAACTATAAGAGATAGGTATAGGACATGTTGATAAAAGTCCTTCTACAAATTGATGTAGTTTTGATTGCCGTTGAGAAAATAGAGTCATTTCATTTGAAAAAACTGAGTTAAAGCTGTTTGTTAATGATCATTTTCAAAAAATCATACTAGCCTTGCAATTTGACAGTCGACAATTTTGAAAATTCTAGAAAACTTTTCGAACCTTTGGTTTTCGAATGCAACAAAAAATATTCACTTATCGCAAAGGGTTCAAGAGCTGTGATGTTTTGAATGAACCCCTGCAAGTGAAAATTTTGACCAAAAAATTTACATATGTCAAAAACTATGATAGTTAAGTACTAACAACTAGGTACATTTTACTTAGTTTAAAGAGGAGAATTCAAAAATGCAATAAAAATAAGTGGATACCATTTAAAATTTCAAAGTTGGCGCCAATTTCTCGTAGTTCCGGAAGTTCAGCCATTTTGAAAATAATTTAGTTGAACTCAGACTGGTTGATTTGGGTTGTGTACAAAATTTCAAATTCCTATCTGCATTAGAAGTTAAAAAGTTTCTAATGTAGGCCCTAAAAGAATCACCTTGTATGTGTAGAGCGTTCCTCAACTAAGCTGGTCTGCCTGAAAGGTGACTCGGGTGTAAACATTTAAACGGAGATATAAATAAAAATTTTGGATGAAAGAGAGAATCAATCTGTAAGTGGGTTAAAGGGGGTGTAAATGTTTAAACAAAGATATAAACATAAAATTCTTTAGAGGTGTAAAGGGGCACTAAAATCAGATTTGTCGAAAATTAGTTTTTAAGGGAATAAAACGGTGTACACATTTAAAGGGATATAAAAACATTAAATTTAGAAAATATGATCCTTAGAGAGAGTAGAAGTGCACTTTTCTAATTTTAATGAAATAAAATAGAGCTTAAACGCTTAAAAACAAAATTAGAAACATGAAATTTCGAATTTTGAGAGTGCAGAAGTGCACTGAGACGACACTTTATGAAAATCAACATTTAATATTTATCCATAAACATAGCCCATGCGAAGAACGAGACTACTATAACTGAATCCTATACATAACATAAGTAATTATCTAGTTTTATAGAGACCTAAGTCTATGGAATAATAAATAAATCATAGATATTAAATCATCTATTTATTAATATTGTACTGAACAAGACTGTAAATCGGTTTTCAATGTTTAAGTTGAAGACGAAGATGCAGCATATGAGAACGACTCCAAAGACTTTATAGACTCTCTAATGAAGTGTTGCACCTAATAAATTCAATTTGCTTTCAGTTTTTTCAAATCACAAGATTAATAAAATAAATTTATTTAAGAAATGTATTTTGCAAGTATACAGTATGTTCCCGGATTAAGTTTACAAGAGGAAAAAAAGTTCACCTTTGATTTTACGCTAAAACTGCAAAGGAAAAACATTTTTAGCTTGACTTGACTTCTACAGCTTTCAAAAATCAAGATTGTAGAACTAGTTTTAAATGCCAGAATTTTTTTGCCAATTCCTATCAAGTTATTTCTTTTATAATCAAAATTCTAAACTTAATAATACATTTTATAATAGTCAGTCAAAAGGAAACAAATTTTTACCTTTGATTTTACGCCCAAAAAGCAAAGGAAATACTTTTTTTCTATAGCAGATGTTAAACTACTTCTTTATAAACTCTTTTGACTAGATAAAGTATAGCAAGGGTTGTTTTTGCTTTATCTGAAACGAGCAAATCTGTAATTAAAACTTCATTATTCTGACGCAGTGGAGAGATAAGTTAATTTTTTTCTTACTTTTGGACTTGTAATAATAATCTTTCTTTGCTTTTCAAGTCCCATCGCATTGGCGATTTTATTTTTCTGTTTTAAATACGGATAAAGCACATTTTTTATATGATGTTTTTTGTCAGCCCTATAACTGGCTTAAAGACCATTTTTGTAGGAAATTTTGTAGGCTTTAATTTTGATAAGCAGGCAAAAACCGTTAGGAGTAATAGTTTCCGAGATATAAGCAAAAAAACAAAAAAAGACACCTTTAGTCCCTCCTCGAGCTCGCCCCCCACCTTCGGGGACTTTTGATATATGTCTACCCAAGAAAAAAAAGCGTTTAAAAAAATCCAACTCTACTATTTTTGTCTAATTTGATTGGGCTATTTATGACCTGGAGAAGCCAACTAAAACTTACCAAATTTCTGTATTTGATGTTCTTTTCTTCGTCTTGGCCGCTGACATCGGCGTTGCCGCCCACTGAGAGTAAAACTTTCAGTTTCGGGAAACGTTTTTTCAGATCTGTTACTTTTCGGTAATTGTCTTTGATTACGTCGAATTGCTCATTGAGGGGGGTTAATTTGTAAGTTTCTTCGTCTATGGCGGCGTAGCCGTAGATGAGGTGGGTGCAATACTGCAAAGCGGGTTCTAAATCGGTGATTTCGAATTTGGCCTGACCTGAAAAAAATTCAATCAAATTTAAATTTTGCTAACACAATTACGACATCAAGGTTGGCCAATTTTCCATTTTAAAATCAGAGATTGTTGCTGACCGTTTCTTTGAATTGAAACACATGTTTTCGTGGTGATAACCTTCTCTGAGATAAATAAATAAATTGGAATTGTTTATAAATTAAAAAATATCAATAAATTATTGGCTTTCTAGAATTATTTTGTACGTGACGTATGATTTAGCACCTAATTACGTAATTTATATTCAGCCGCCTCAATGGTCATCTTGTTGGCACTTCACGGTCAAAAAATACATTATTAAGTCAAGGCAAACATTTGTGCTCGAATTTATTTATTTATTTATTTTTGTTTTAAACTAAAACTCACCCTGTCTGAAGTGTGATTTGCTGTCGTAGTAACAGACAACTTTGCTTTCGGCGTTACAGTGGGCTATGAATAAGGTAGCTACAGCAAAAAGTAGAAGTGGCTTGAAGGGGCCCATGGTTGGTGCTGTACTGAATGGTTAGCGCGAATTTGCAGCTAGATATTAAAGAATCAAGCCACTTACCATTGGTTTATTGCTGACGATTACTAACACTTTTGTTGTTGTAGTGAATTATTATAATTTTGTAAAATTAGATTATTACATTTTGTGATTCATGTTCTCTAAAATGATTGTGATCGGATTTTTTCCACGTTTTAATGATTGTTCGTGAAATTTTATCTATTTTTTTAATATTCTACGTCCATGTTTTAATTAATAAAAAATAGTATCAAAGTAGCGTTTTTTTCTTTTTAAAGAGCTATATCTATCTCAGGTAAATTAGTGCAGTCTTTTTGAATCACCCTGTACATTAAACCATTTATACTGGAACAATCTGGATTTCATTCGTGTTTTTTGGATTGATTGAATTGATAAATAAATTTGAAATTTTTTTTTTCAGAAATTTTTACTAGTTTTACTAACGAAAAACAAAAAAGACAGCTTTTTATTGTCAATATTTATTTTTTTCTACAATTGTCTGAAAAAATGATATTTGGACACTGACTTCAGTGTCTTATCAAAGTTTTTTTTTTTTCAATTTTGCAATGAAAAAAATTATTCACGGTGATTAAAAAAAACAGATAACTTCAGGATTTTTTGATATTCTACCGGTGTGTTTTAATATATTTTACTAATAAAACACAGAATTATTATTCTTAAAATATATAAAAAAAATAATATCAAAGTGGCATCTTTGAAGCGCTATCTACCTAAGGAAAATTAGTACCTACGCTCTTTTTTAATTACCCTGTATATTAAATTATTTAAACTGGAATAATCTGGACTTGCTTTTTGCGTTGATTGAATTAATAAATAAATTTGAAATATAATTTTTTCATAAATTTCTTAATCTTTGACCACCAAAACACATAAAAAGCAGCTTTCGTCGTATTAAATTTTTCTATAATTGTCAGAAAAAATGACATTTGGGCACTGACTTCAGTGTGTTATCAATGTTTTTTTTTCAATTTTGCAATGAAAAAAGTGACACGACTTTTATTACATTTTGTGATTCATATTCTCAAAAATAATACACGGTGATTAAAAAAAAAACGGAACTTTTACCGGTATGTTTTAATATCTTTTACTAATAAAACACAGAATTATCATTCTTAAAATATATATAAAAAAAATAATATCAAAGTAGCATCTTTGAAACGCTATTTACCTATGGAAAGTTAGTATCTACGATCTTTTTTAATTATCCTGTATATTAAACTATTTAAACTGGAAAAATCTGGACTTGCTTTTTGTGTTGATTGAATTAATAAATAAGTTTGAAATATATTTTTTTCATAAATTTCGAAATTTTTGACCACCAAAACACATAAAAAGCAGCTTTCTGTCGTTAATATTAAATTTTTCTATAATTATCAGAAAAAATGACATTTGGGCACTGACTTCAGTGTGTTATCAATGTTTTTTTTTAAATTTTGCAATGAAAAAAGTGACACGGCTTTTATTACATTCTTAAAATATACACCCTGTATTAAACTATTTAAACTGGAATAATTTGGAGTTGCTTTTTGCGTTGATTGAATTAACAAATAAATTTGAAATATTAATTTTGCACAAATTGCGAAGAGTTTGACTACCAAAAAACATAAAAAATAGTTTTTTACTGTTAATCTTTATTTTTTTCTACAATTGTCAGAAAAAATGACATTTGGACACAGTTATCAATGTTTTTTTATTTTCAATTTTGTAATGAAAAAAATGTGACGGCTTTTATTACCACATTTTATGAATCATGTTTTCTAAAATAGTACACGGTGATTCAAAAAACTCAGATAATTGGGATTTTTTTCATGTTTTACTGATTGTTCTTAAAATTTTATTTTTTGTTGATATTCTGCCTGCAAGTTTTAACATTTTTTACTAATAAAATACAGAATTACCTTCCTTGATTATTAAAAAAATACACTCTTTTTGAGTCACCTTGTAGATCATAACATTTAAACAGAAACAATCTGGATTTCATTCGGTTTTTTTTTGGGTTGATTGAATTAATAAACAAATTTAATATTGATAATAGTGCAAGTCCGTTTCTATCTATTTTATTTTGAAATGGTCACAAATTTCGAAGAGTTTGACTATTAAAAAACATGAAAAACAGCTTTCTGTTGTTTACAAAAAATAACCTTTGGGCACTGATTTTAGTGTGTTAATTGATGTTTTTTTTTTCAATTTATAATAAGCCCAGAATTTCGATGTTTATTTTTTTATTTAAATTTTTGTTGCTTTGTTCTTTTTTGAAGGCTGTAGAAAAGTGTGTTTATTTTGAATTTGAATAAATTTTATTGGTAACTAATTTTTTTTATTAAAGTGAAATATTTTGCAATGAAGATGAAAAAACTATTCGTTCTAGAAAATCGAGCATCTTATTTACAATTTTCAGAAAGAAGTTGCTTGTTTCTTATTTATTGTTTAACTAGAATTAGGTCATGTCGATTATGTAAAGTGTTTATTATTCAAAAATGCACTGAACTTGTTTCTGATTTATCATCGTAATTGGAACTACATAAATTGATAAGTGTATTTATTGCTTAGTCTTTGTTATTAAAAACAGCTGAAATTCATAGTCAATATTGAATTCAAAACACTTCCAAGTAAAGTTGTAATAAATATTCATGATAACAAGTACATGAATCATTTTAATTTTTTTTTCTACCGACTTTGGAAGTTGGGGAAGGAGCAAACATGAGATATCAATTCTTGTAAAAAGTTTATTTGTCAAAATCACATAAAACTAAACAATTAAAGCAATGGAATTCTTTTACAATTACAAGCGAAACTTAGCAGCTCTCAAAATAGGATATTTATCACCAGTACAAAGTCCTCTGAAATCATCTAAAGTGATATCCACAATAGCAACCCCACCCAAACCCTTCGCTTTAGCATAGGAGGCTTTATTTCCTGCAGTATCAGGATCTTCATAACCGACCCAAGCCCCCCCTTCTCCATTTTCATCAGGGGTCCGGAAAGCATAAGTACCTAAACAACACAAAAAAAATTGACACAAAATTTCTTGGTATTTACCATATCTATTAGTAACTTCATTTCTATGCCACACACCTTTCCTCTTTGATGGATCTCCAACTTTCCTCAAGTGTTTACCAGCAGCTGTGGTCAATTTTTGAGGATTTGCAAGTTTGACACACACTTCAGGGTAGCTCAAAAGCCCTTCTTCTTTACTATAAGGACCGGCTTCGTAGGGGCCGTCGATGGAGAGTGGGGGCACACCACTGATGGCGGAGTCTTCGTCCATTTTCCACGCCCGGCCGTAGGTGGGGATCCCCAGGATGAGTTTGTTGTTAGGGGCCCCCTTTTGCAACCAATATCTGACTTGGTAGTCGACATTTTCGTCGTATTTTCGGTCGATTAGTTCGTAGAGAGGGGCCGGGTAGTCGGCCTCTTTGGGGTTGCGTTTGGGGGTGTAGAAGTCGAAGGCTTCGAGGGTGATAAAGTCGAGGTTGGGGGCCAAGGCGCGAGGGTCGTAATAAACCGAGCTGTTGACGTTGGGTAAGACAGTCATTGTTAATAAAAGACCGTCGTGTCTGAAGGCGTTTCTGATTTCACGCACGAGGGCTGTGAACTGTTCTTTGTGTTCTTCGGCCTTTTCGTCAATGACAGACTCGCCGACAATCTTGTGTTTCAGGTTGCTGAAAAACGAGCTGATTTTGCCTCGGATTTTCTTTGGTTTCGTTTCGGGGAATTCCCAGGATAAGTCTAAGCCATCGAAGCCGAAATTCTTGACTAGGGCTTGAGCCGAGTTGACGAAAGCTAAACGATGATCGACTGATTCGAGCTAAATGAGCTAATTTAAGCGAAATTTTACAAAATTTTGATTTCTTACTATTGTTCTGTATTTTATATTGCCGTCATCGCCGATGTCTTCACCTCCACCCACTGATAAAAGCACTCGAAGTCCGGGGAAGCGCCTTTTTAGTTCGGTGATGTGGCGATAATTGTCTCGGGTGACATCGAAAAGCTCATTTAAAGGTTGTGCTTTGAAAGTTTCCGGGTTAATGCCAGCGTAACCGTAGATTAAGTGGGTGCAGAATTGCAAGGCAGGGTCGATGAAGTTCACGTCGAATTTACCCTGACCTGATAATAAATATTTTCAAGATCAAGTTTTTGAAAAAAAGCTATAAATAAAGAACAAAAAATAAAGTAACACAAGAGAATTACGAAAAAGACACCAAAGTATTAAATATTCAATTATTTATGCTTTTTTTATTACAAACAAGTAAGAAAATCTTAGTCAACACACCCGATGTAATAAAAATAAATGAAAACAAAGCAAAAATTAAAAGAAAAACAAGATAAGATAATGAAGAAAGAAAACGAAAATGAATKCATTATGTAATACAAGAGAATTATCAATACAAAGACAGAAAAGTTTAAAAAACAAAACTCGCGTTAAAGTACTACGAACACGTTTTTAAATGAGGAATTATCGAACCAAAATTGCCTTAAAATTCATGTTTTTGCATTTTGTACAAAAAAAAACTATTAAAATTGTTATTTTTATGTTGCAACTGCAAAATTCCAAAATATTTTTGCTTTTTGTTTATTACAAACAAGTGAAATATCTTAGCTGACACACCTTGTGTAATAAAAACAAAATATATAAATCAGTATCAATTTATTGATTTCTCTAAAAAAGATTAAAAATAAAACAAAGTAACATAAAAATTAAAGGAGAAACGCGAAGAGGAAAGACAAATAACAGACAAATTTGACCAAAATACATACAAAAAAAGAAGGAAAAGAAATAAAGAAAAAGAAAGAATAAAACTCAAGTGTGAAGAAAAGAAAAAAAGAAAAAAATGACACAAGAAGCTAAAAAATAATAAAGTAGCACAAGAGAATCATGAAAAAAACATCAAAATACAGACGACAAAAAGTTGAAAAAACAAAAATTGAGTTAAAAAAATACGAAAAATGTTTTTAAATTAGAAATTATCAAACAGAAATTTTCTTAAAGTTCACGTTTTTGCATCTAAATAGAAAATTTTATACTAAAATTGAATTTTTTATGTTACAACCGCAAAAATGAAAAATATTTTTGATTTTTGTCATAAATGATAATAAATCAGCACCAATTTAATCGTTTTTCTGAAAGGGAGTAAAAAGTAAAACAAATTATGTACGCGAAGAGAAGAGAAAAATAACAGACAAAAGGCAATAAATAGACAAAAGAGAATTATCAAAAAAATATACCTATATCAAACTGCAAAGCTAACAAAGTTGAAAAAATAAAAATTATGTTAAAAAGGTTATTCCGAGGGTGATTCTGTACAATAACATTGTTTTAACTTTTTCAATTGTAAAATAATTTTGCTTTCATCGGAGTAGATGTCAACTTCGTTATTTTAAATAGAAAGTTATGTTTTTTATTGCGTTTTTAGATTACTCAAGTGATTTTGAGAGAGTTTTCATTAACCTTCCCTATCCCTAAGAAATATTTAAACTTTTTAAAAAATTTTGTTGGAACCGTATTTGGGTATGCGAGAGAGAAAGTTTACATCTTTTATTTGGTGTATTCATAATTGGAAAAATAATTAACAAGCCACCAGAATGAAGGGTTACGTTTAGCCGGAACACCCTGTATAAATTGATAATATTCTGCTGACCTCAAAAATATCAAATCAAAATTTAGCGAATATTCTAGAAGATATATTTATAGTGTGTGGAAAAGCACAAGTCTTGCATTAGATAATACAATTTTTGCACTTATTTTCCTAATTACAATAACATAATTATCATTATTATTCATATTTTGCTCAGGGTCGAAACGCTCCATTTATTTAGATTTCCACGTTCAAGGCAATCTCGTCTTAAAAAAAAGATAGACCACAAGATGTATGACGTAATTATTTAAAAAGTGCCACTTTATTTGTGGTTTTTGAACCTTGGTGTTGACCGATTTAATGAAGAAATTTCAGAATATGATTGTGTAAACTTTACATGAAAAAAATTGGTCATTCACTTTATTTTTTATGTAAAAACAAAAAACAGCCTTGAACTGAGCACTGTTGAAAAATGATTTCTTCTTGATTAAAAAAATTAACTTACCGTCCCTGAAAAACGCCTTGCTGTTGTAATAGCACACAACCTTATCGTCGGCGGCCACATAGGCCCCCAGTGTTAGAAAAGCGAAAATAAAAATTTTCATAGTTGTCGGCAAAACAGTTCTCGAGACACTGGACGTCCACTTTCGTGGTGTTCTTTTTAGCGATTTTCACACAAGAAGCGTCATAGTTTGTTTAGAGGGGGGAAAGATACGCTTTTTAACACTACAAAAATAAGATATTTTATCGTTATTGTTGAAACATGTCTGATTCAATATTCGGAGAATGAGTGGTTTAATTGTTCTTTTTACAAAGTGTGATTGCAATTATATGTTTGTTGTGGGTCGAATTGAATTACTCGATGGTTTGCATAATTTCGTGTTTCCTGTCTGTGTTTATTTGAGAAGATTATTCAAAAGTGAAAGTAAAAAAATATGTATTTTGATGTGAAACTGAAAATCAGCAATCAGCATATATAATTTTAATTAATTATTAATAAATGACAAGGAAAATTATTTTACAATTAAAAATGTTAAAACAATGTTTTTAGGCGATTATTTTTTGTACAGAATGACCTATTTATCAAGTTTTTGGAAGTTTTTCAACATAATTTTTATTTTTTCAACTTTGCTTCTTTGTAGTTTGATATACTTTTTTTGGTGTTTATTTATTGCCTTTTGGCTTTTTCAATTTTTTGTTTTCTATTTTTTTTATACACACCTGACATTTCTATTCTTCTTTTGTGTTTTGTTCCTTGTTTCCTCAAATTTGTCTTTCCTCTTCGTGTTTTTCCTTTAATTTTTACACAAATGTTTCTCATTTTTGCGGTTCTAACATAAAAAAATCAATCTTAACAGTTTTTTTTTGTACAAAATGTTCTATTTAGATGCATAAACGTGAATTTTAAGAGAATTTCGGTTTGATAATTCTAATTTAAAAACGTTTTTCGTATTTTTTTGACTCATTTTTTATTTATTTAACTTTTTGTCGTCTGTATTTTGATGGTTCTTTCAGATTCTCTTGTGCTACTTTATTATTTTTTAGCTTCTTGTGTTAATTTTTTTTCTTTTTTCTGTTACCCCCACTTGAGTTCTTTTTCTTCTTATTTCTTTCTTCCTATTTTGTATGTATTTTGTTCCATGTTTTTTCAAATTCAAAATTATTTGTCTTTCCTCTTCGCGATTTTCCTTTAATTTTTGTGTTACTTTGTATACTTTTTAATCTTTTTTAGAGAAATCGATAAATTGATAACTGATTTATTTTGTTTTTATTACACAAGGTGTGTCAGCTAAGATGTTTTCACTCGATTGTAATAAACAAAAAGCAAAAATATTTTGCAATAAAAAACAAAAATAACAATTTTAATAGATTAAGATGCAAAAACATAAATTTTAAGACAATTTTGCTTCGATAATTCCTTGATCTTGAAAATATTTATTATGGCTATAGACAAAATTTTAGATAAATATCATTGTTAGAATTCCAAATACTTCAAATGAGGGGTTTAGCCGGAACAGCCTGTATAATATTAATTAATTATTAAAGCAAAATTATTTTACAATTGAAAAAGTTAAAATAATGTTATTAAGCAATTATTTTTTGTACAGAATCACCCTCGGAATGACCTTTTTAACATAATTTTTATTTTTTCAACTTTGTTAGCTTTGTAGTTTGATATATATATATATTTTTTTTGATAATTCTCTTGTGTCTATTTATTGTCTTTTGTCTATTATTTTTTTCTTCTCTTCGCGTACATAATTTGTTTTACTTTTTACTCCCTTTCAGAAAAACGATTAAATTGGTGCTGATTTATTATTATCATTTATGACAAAAATCAAAAATATTTTTTATTTTTGCGGTTGTAACATAAAAAATTCAATTTTAGTATAAAATTTTCTATTTAGATGCAAAAACGTGAACTTTAAGAAAATTTCTGTTTGATAATTTCTAATTTAAAAACATTTTTCGTATTTTTTTAACTCAATTTTTGTTTTTTCAACTTTTTGTCGTCTGTATTTTGATGTTTTTTTCATGATTCTCTTGTGCTACTTTATTATTTTTTAGCTTCTTGTGTCATTTTTTTTCCTTTTTTCTTTTCTTCACACTTGAGTTCTATTCTTTCTTTTTCTTTATTTCTTTTCCTTCTTTTTTTGTATGTATTTTGGTCAAATTTGTCTGTTATTTCTCTTTCCTCTTCGCGTTTCTCCTTTAATTTTTATGTTACTTTGTTTTACTTTTTAATCTTTTTTAGAGAAATCAACAAATTGATACTGATTTATATATTTTGTTTTTATTACACAAGGTGTGTCAGCTAAGATATTTCACTTGTTTGTAATAAACAAAAAGCAAAAATATTTTGGAATTTTGCAGTTGCAACATAAAAATAACAATTTTAATAGTTTTTTTTTGTACAAAATGCAAAAACATGAATTTTAAGGCAATTTTGGTTCGATAATTCCTCATTTAAAAACGTGTTCGTAGTACTTTAACGCGAGTTTTGTTTTTTAAACTTTTCTGTCTTTGTATTGATAATTCTCTTGTATTACATAATGMATTCATTTTCGTTTTCTTTCTTCATTATCTTATCTTGTTTTTCTTTTAATTTTTGCTTTGTTTTCATTTATTTTTATTACATCGGGTGTGTTGACTAAGATTTTCTTACTTGTTTGTAATAAAAAAAGCATAAATAATTGAATATTTAATACTTTGGTGTCTTTTTCGTAATTCTCTTGTGTTACTTTATTTATTACTTTATTTCTTGTTCTTTATTCATTCTTATTTTTTTGGGTCAAAATGCGTCATAATTATAGTTTTTTTGCAGTATAAAAGAAGAATTTTTATTTAAATTGACAGATTTAGAGCCAAAACACTATATTTCAAGCAAAAAGTAATTTTTAACTGGAAATATAGTGCATTCAGTGTAAAACTCTGAGTTTTAATCATTGATAACTGCCCTTCACTGCGTTGAATAATCCTTGTGACCCAAATTGAGTCTTTTCTTCATTTTTTAGTTAATATAAATAGTTCCAATGTTGTTTGTAATGAGTTTTATTGTGATAACCCTTGACCCAATTCGTTTCATTACAAATCTCCATAAACAAATTCCTTGAAACAATGCACACCAGTGATATTTTGAAGCATTGTCAGAAATGTGTCAAAATTATCAAACGTAAAATGTGTGAGTGTTCGGAATTACCATTTTTTCCGAAACACGAAACAATCAATCTACAAAGCCATCCCGAAATACGGGTCACTTATTTTGAACCAAAATTTTCTCAAAGTCATTACAATTACCAAAATGTGTCGATTTCAAGCAACGCTTGTACTTTAATTGCCATTTTGATGGCGTCTTACTGCAGACATGAAAGAATTATCGTAAGTTGGCTCTTCAACCAACATTTTTTCAAAACTAGTTTTAGATTACTAAACCCGATGATCCAATAAACCCGCGATTGATTCATTTACTTGCATACAGCATTTTGGACGGGAATAAAATCCACGAGGAGTTGAAAGCGAAAGGCACTTTGGATAATTTCAATTTAACGGTGCCTGAAGCCATGAAATTCGCCGGCTACAGGGCCGAGGGGCTCACTGAATGGGTAAAAATTTCTTGTTTCAGGGGGCGAAAAAAACATTTCGATTTTAGAAAAGTATGATTTATATGGAGTCGCTGTTCCAATCGCTTTATGGCAATATAAAGAGCAATTTATCGGAATGGTCCAAAAGCAATAAAAGTAAAAGTAATCCAGATTTGTACATTATTTTGATAGCTGATAACAGGAGTGTGCTCTTTATTTTGCAAAAGGAAACGGTGAGGGAAATTTAACGTTGATTTTTGGTAAAATTCCCATTAGGTCACGCTAGTGGACTCCCACCAACACTCCGACTCCAAGGGGGCCCTCATCGCAGTGGGGCTACGAGAAAAATTCAACATATTGTGTCTATGGTTTGCTCATATTGTCAATAAATGTTACAAATGTGATCCCGGCTTGTACGAATTATCGTTTCTATATTTCCAAAGCAAAGCAAAACAACGATAAAAATTGTACACAAAATATTGGCAATTATAAAAATAAATCTGAAGTTTTTTGCTTATATTATAGAACGAGTGCACCAATGCATTATAAAACTGTATTTTATGCTATTTTTTCTAATTTGCGCCCACTTTTTTCTTATTTTAATTAAAAAAATATATTTTTGTCGTCTAGAGAATTTTGTGTTAGTTGGTATCGGTTGGTAACACTTGGCGCCCATCTAATTTTTTGACATTTCTGCCGTGTGTCATTGAAAAAAAATCCAAATTATTAATTATTAGTTTTACAACATAGTAATAATAAATAAAATTGCCGAAGCAACAATGCAAAATTTTTTAAAAACGTGAATTTTAAGAAACTTTCTGTTTGATAATTTCTAATTTAAAAACATTTTTCGTATTTGTTTAACTCAATTTTGGTTTTTTCAACTTTTTGTCGTCTGTATTTTGATGGTTTTTTCATGATTCTCTTGTGCTACTTTATTATTTTTTAGCTTCTTGTGTCAATTTTTTTCCTTTTTTCTTTTATTCACACTTGAGTTCTATTCTTTCTTTTTCTTTATTTCTTTTCCTTCTTTTTTTGTATGTATTTTGTTCAAATTTGTTTGTTATTTGTCTTTCCTCTTCGCGTTTCTCCTTTAATTTTTGTGTTACTTTGTTTTACTTTTTAATCTTTTTTAGGAAAATCGATAAATTGATGCTGATTTATTTTGTTTTTATTACACAAGGTGTGTCAGCTAAGATGTTTTCACCTGTTTGTAATAAACAAAAAGCAATAATATTTTGCAATTTTGCATTTGTAACATAAAAATAACAATTTTAACAGTTTTTTTGTACAAAATGTTCTAAGATGCAAGACTCCAAGGGGGCCCTCAGCGCAGTGGAGTTACAAGAAAAAATCAACATATTGTGTCTATGGTTCGCTCATTTTGTCAATAAATGTTACAAATGTGTACGAATTATCGTTTCTATATTTTCGAAGCAAAGTAAAACAACGATAAAAATTGTACACAAATTGTTGGCAGTTTTATAAGGGTTGAGAGCGCCAATGGCATTATAAAACGAGTGTTTTATGCTATTTTTTCTAATTTGCGCCCCCTTTTTTCTTATTTTAATTAAAAAAAAAAAATTGTCGTCTAGAGAATTTTGTGTTAGTTGATACCGGTTGGTGACACTCGGTGCCCACCTGATTTTTTGACATTTCTGCCGTCTGTCATTAAAAAAAATTACAAATTAAAAGTTATTAGTGTTACAACATAATAATATAATATAGTTTGCACTCCGCCCGAAATTCGCGAAATTGTCCAAAATTTGTTACCTGACAAGTCAGGAAACATACAAAAACTAAATAACCCTAAATTCATTAAAGTACAGTGTGCTTTTACATAAACGTATTATAAACGCAAATTAGAAAAACACAATTAAAATTTTAACTTGGTAATTTCCATTTAAGAAAAAACAGACTTTAATTAAAAACAATATAATTATTTATTACAGCTGATGAAAATTTACAATTGTAGTGCTCAAAAATCCTTCATGTTTGCTATTTACACTCTTCTCTATTTTAATAAATAAAACGAAAACAGACTGAATGACATTAAATCGAAACCGCTCAAGTTGTATAAAAAATAGTAAAACTTTCACAACCGACAAAATTATTAATTAATGCACAATCCGCTATATTGATTACTAAAAGCGTAATCTGTATTTTTAAATCGTTGGAATTCGCAAAAAAAGTTTAATGTCATCCAAGTCTGGCGTTCGGCACGATAGTTTCGCTAGTCGAGGGGGCTGTTTTGGTTATCTTTTGTTCTCGAGGAGGCCCACTCGACGAAATCATCAATGAGGACGGGCCAAGCGCCTTCTTCGTCATAATTACTCATATCATCGGCGATTTGTTGAGCAAAATCTAACAGCAAGTTCCAGGTGTCTTTGGGAATCGATCGTTTGTGGTTTTCCTGGAGAGAAATTTCAACTTTGGGAGATTTTAATTTTATTTAATTACCTGCAGAAATGTGCACCATAAATCCAAGAATTTGAATTTGCCTTTGAGAACAATGTTCCAATATGCGATGGCCATGTCTAGATCTAGTCCTTTTTGGCCCGGATTCTTCGCGTAATTAAAAGTGAACTGATAAAAGTCTTTAAACTTGTAATTATCTCTAATTTCATTTTCTAACGTTGACAGTCTAGCTTTTAACTTATCAATATTATCACAACCTAGTTCTGTCATTCCGGTTATAAATTCATCTCTGGTGAATTCGCATTGTGTCGCAGCCTTGAATTTCCAGGCTATTATCAGGACTAATTTTGATTCGGGAGGTAAGCCTAAATCGTCTAAGAATTTCATAATTCCATCAACTGTGATTTTATCCGGCTCATTGGGGTCTTTATATCTATTGTACAAAGCTTCCAACTTCTTCTTATCGACGTTTCGCGGCTCTTTATAGTAAGCATCAGGATTTTGAAAGTAATTATCGCTGGCTAAGTCCAATTTCCAGTCGTTTTGCGTAAGGCAATAAATCGCTGTATTCTCGCCAGTTTGGGTAAACGATATAAATTTCTTCACTTTTTCTCTTTGGGACGACTTGAGTTTATGCTAGAAAAGACAACATAAAGTGGGGTTAGAAGTTTCAAAATAACTCAGAGAGCCAAATAAACCGGCAAAAAACACGTTTTCGCACATCATTCAATCGTTGCAACCACTCACCATTCTCACAGCACAAGTTTTCACAAGAAATTTCGACCAAAATGTAAAACTTTGAGATGAAAGTGAGGTTATGTCAACCAAAATAATTTTGACATTTCGCTTTGGAAAATCACATTTTTCGCAAATTTTCTTGCTATTTCACTCACCATGGTAGATTGGGGCTTGCACTATAATTCCTAATATTTTTCAATCATTTGATTGGAGTTTCGTTAATGCAGTCGAAGGATCATGAAAATAACCTTAAAAGTCTTGTACAAGGTTGCCACTCTTACAAACAACGACAGAAAACTAGGACGAGAAACCAAAACGCGATAAATAGAGAAAGTGAAAAGAAAGTGCAAGTTTGTTCAATTGTGGGTGACGAAATTGCACCCATTTCCCAAATTTTTCCCCCAAATCAAACATGAGGACGCTCATTTCCACATAACCTCGAATTTGCAACAATGCAATCTTTTATTCAGAAGACTCCAATTGCACGTTTTTGCACCAAGGAAACAGTTAGAGTGCGTTTTGCGCCAAGTCCGACAGGTATAATTCTTAAAAAATAAATTAGTGTTTTATTTGGTCGTTTTTAAGGCTTCTTGCACTTGGGGGGCTTACGAACAGCGCTTTACAATTACTTTTTTGCCAAATCTCGCAACGGTGCGTTTATTTTACGTATTGAAGACACGGATCAAAGTCGCCTGGTCGAGGGGGCCATCGAACAATTGCAACGCGATTTAGACTGGGCCGGGGTACAAATTGATGAGGGGCCAAGCACAGGGGGCTGTTACGGCCCCTATATCCAATCCCAACGACTACACATTTACAGGTACCGGCACTGAATTTTGAAAATCTAGTAACTTTACGTTTCTAAAGTTGTAAGTTTTGAAACTAAAAGTTGGTACTTACAATCTAAAATTAGGTTTAATTATTGAAATAAAAACAACAGGGGGCATGTTGAGACTTTGCTGAACAACGGCTCGGCCTACCACTGCTTTTGCACCGAAAAACGACTCGAGTTGTTACGAAGGGAGGCTATTCGAGTCAGGGAAGTCCCCAAATATGACAACAGGTGTCGCAGTTTAAACCCTCAAGAAGTGGGGGAGAAACTAGCGCAAGGAATCCCATCATGTGTCAGATTCAAGGTACAATTTTGCGAATTTAGTGATTTTAGTTTGTTTGGTAATTTTAGTTGGTAGCTGGGGTTCAAAGTTACCTTGATTTGATTTATGGTGGTTTTAATTACGATGTTGCCGCGAATGAGGGTGACCCAGTCATTGTGAAATCCGATGGTTTTCCCACTTACCATTTTGCCAACGTGATTGATGACCATTTAATGAAGATTTCGCACGTTTTGCGCGGGGTTGAGTGGCAGATTTCCACCCCAAAACACATAATGATGTATAGGTAGTTTTGTTTTGTTTGGTTGGCGACACTTATTGTCGGGTGTGTTTCACAGAGCTTTCAATTGGGAACCCCCGCTTTTTGGACACTTGCCTCTGCTAATGAACCCAGATGGTTCGAAACTCAGTAAAAGGCAAGGGGATATCAGGATTGGTCATTACAGGGATCAAGGGATTTTCCCTTTAGCTTTAATTAATTTTATTGCGAGTTCGGGGGGCGGTTTTGGGAAAGATAGTGAGCAAAATGTGAAACCAAAGTGTTACACTATTGGAGAATTGACACGACAGGTATACCAACAATTATTTTTTTTTATTGTAATAAATTGTAGTTTGATGTTTGTAGAATCAATGCACATTCGGGTAAATTAATGCCAGAGAGACTCTTCGATTTTAATAGATTAGAGTTGAAGCGAAAACTTGAAGACTCTGAAGAGGGGGAAAAACTAGTGGAAGAAGTGCGCGAAATGGTGAAGAAACATTTCCCGGGGGATTCCCTTCAATTGGGGTCAGAACACGTGAGAAATATTCTCCATTGGTCGGTTAATAGGGTCACAAAATTGCCGGATTTACTCTCAGATGATTTGAAATTTATCTGGGTTTCCCCCAAAAGCTACAAAATTGCCGAAAATGATTTAGTTCCCATCAGGATTTTTGTTGAAAAGTTGGATAAACAAGTGTTGGAACGTGACAATTTGAATGCTTTTTTTAAGAGTTTTTGCAAGGAACATCAACTCAAATTCGGGAGTTTCATGAAGACTTTGAGGTCACTTTTAAGCGGGTTGAAGGTTTGGGTTTCAGGCCAATTTTTTTGAAATTATTTTGTTTTTTTTTAGGAGGGGCCAAGTGTTGCCGAAATGATGGAGATTCTGGGCAAAGAAAACACCATTGAACGTCTCCACGCGTGCATAAAAAACAACAAATGAGATAAATATATTTAATATCTTTCATTGTAATACAATTATAACAAAAAGATTAAAAAACATAGTAAAAAATTCAATTTAGAGTTTCGTCCTTGTCGTAGGTTTAGTAAAATAATTCAAGTTTGAGGTTTTATTATGATAACTAAAGAGTCGTATTGCTGGCCATTTTATTACAAGTGACTGCAATATTTTATCACAGAAGTTCAACAGCAGTCTTAGGTAAAAAAACAGATTTTGAGACTTCTCGAAATCTGCTTAAATAATACAAATTCGGTGAATAAAAGTGGTGGTTGTGGTGTTGGAAAACAATTGGGCCACTTTCACCACCAATCAGAGCGGTTTTAGGGAAATTTTGGTCCACGCAAATGTGTCCTTTCGTTTGATTAATGATTGTAGAGTGGAGAAAATAAGGAGAAACGTGAATAAAAGGAATGCAAAATTTGCCGAAATCTTCTAAATCTAGACATTTTGTACATACGGGAATGATCGTAAGGCTACAACATATTTTGTGCTAAGTAATATACAGGGTGTTGCGTCTAAACCCAACATTATAAATATTGCGAATTCGAATAATCGTATTTATTTGAAAATTGGTACATAGCCATAATCCATTAAGTCCTCCTAAATGAAAATATTTTCAAGATGGCGACACTTCCGGTTATACCGGAAGTCGGTCTCAACTTTCTTATTTTAAATGGAAAGGTATATTTTTTATTGCGTTTTTGGATTAATCGAGTTATTTTAAGAGATTTTTCATCAGCTTTCCATATACCTAAATTTAGCCGTTTTTGAAATATTTGGAGTTTTTCAAAAATTTTTGGATTTGCACCTTCCACTTTAAAAATCGGTAACTCTGCCATTTTTTAATATTTTGAATTCGTTTTTTGGCGTTTCAAAGAGAAAGTTTAGATCTTTCTTTTGGTGTTTTCAAATTTTGAAAAAAAATTAACAAACCCCAAAATTTTAAGGGTACTTTTGTAATTCCCCAAATGAAATACCCCAATTGTTATTTTACTAAATGGGATACATTTTTTCCTTTAGTTTCACTAGTTTATCATTCGTAAGGAAAAAATGCCTACTCTATCTACTATCTACTCTATTTAATGTCCAATAGTAATTTACTGTTGACGTTTGTTTATTTTATAAAATTTTGACATTTTTGATTTCCATAGAGTAATAAATTTTCTGTAGTCTTAACAAAAACTCACTCTAACTTGAAAATTATTAAATTTTGGTATAAGGAATGTTAAGACAGATCGATGCAGAATTAATTCTCTTCCATTTAGTAAAATAAAAATCGGGGTATTTCATTTGGAAAAACTGAGTTATGGGTATTTGAATTACAAAAGTAACCTTAAAATTTTGGGGTTTGTTATGTGTTTTTTCAAAATTTGAAAACACCGGAAGAAAGATCAAAGCTTTCCCTTTCAAACGCCAAAAAACGAATTCAAAATGTTAAAAAATGGCAGAGTTACCGATTTTTAAATTGGAAGGTGCAAATCCAAAATTTTTTGAAAAACTCCCAACTATTTCAAAAACGGCTAAATTTAGATTTAACACTTTAAAAAAATATACCTTTCCTTTTAAAATAAGAAAGTTGAGACCGACTTCCGGTATAACAGGAAGTGTCACCATCTTGAAAATATTTTCATTGAGGAGGACTTAATGGATTATGACTATGTACCAATTTTCAAATAAATCTGATTATTCGAAGTTCCAATACTTTTAATGTTTTGTTTAGACGGAACACCCTGTATAACACAGGAAGTTTGGTTAAAGTGCGCTGTTATGGCAGTCAATTTACCTTCTTAGGATCACCAAATGGTTTTGTCACAACTAGTCTAAAAAATTATTCTCTGATATGGTAATTGTGCGAACAAAAAACAGCTCTACCAACAATAACAGTTCTTAGGAAGCTAAGGTTTGACACAATAATCACATTAGGCTAACATGCAAAAGGCAATAAGTAATGATTATCTTAGTTACTTCTATATAACTCGTTCTTTGAAATGATAAATAAACTAACACAGAATTTTAGCATAGTTCTTATACTCCTAAAGTACTAAACTAGTTCTATAAATACTCTTCAACATCCAAAAAAGCTTAAAATAATTTTTTATTAACATGTAAGGTCACCTAAATGAAGTATGAAGAGTCTCGAAGCCGGCATCCTGATTGGTTGTTGCGGCATACCAATCAAAATGGCTTATTCGAGATATTGCAAGGGAAAACAGGTTCGATTCCAAGATGAAGTAAAACAATGCACTTAGCGATAGAACAGTTGAGATATATTGCTAGGGAAAGATAATTGCTTTTAGTTTAGAATATTAGTTTTTTGCTTTTTCAAAGAGAGTTCAAATTTAACGAGTTTTATAAGCGTACGATTTTTATCATTATTTTTGGTTTTATATTGAAGAATAGATGAATTTCGATCTGATGAACATTACATTACACTTAACTAGAATCATTTTATGTACATATATATTCTGGAAATCACAGCAATTTCTCATATCAGTAACTAATATCGATCAACATTTATTTTATTTTATACCGAATTAAAATTAACACTTTCTACGAATGATGATAAAATACGTTGGTCAGCGCATTTTTATTAAAAACTTATAAACCTTGGGTCAAATCCTTGATGGCTTGCAGTATTCTTTTCACATGTCCTACTTTAGTAACCCCTAAGTCTTTCAAATCCCTCCGAGCCAATGTGAGAAGTTCGCGGCCTCGGATGTCGTTTTTAACGAAACTGTCGATGTACTCGGACAATTGGAGAGTTTCCAACCAAGTTGCCACCTCTTGTGTGCCCCACGATGCCACCTCACGGCTGGTTTTCTTACCGGCTTGCTGCTGGCTCGAACTTGCGCCCTTTGTGCGGAATTTCAGCCAGAACAGGCCCTTACGTTTATGTTCACCCTGAAAAATACAAGGTTTTTAGTTATTATAATTTAAGTTATTATTATGAATAAATTTCGTTAATATTTATATTTCCTAACAGCATTACAAGTTTTTAGAAGAACTGATTTTTGAATTGAATTTAAAGTATTTAGTTATTAGTACAAAAGCAACTAGAAAATGTGGTTAAATCCTATCGGATTTTTAAAACACAACGCGTCTCAATAAAAACTGTCAAATCCTATCGGATCTGATTAAGGGTTTTATTTTTATTTAGTAAAGTGTCTTTTAGATTGTAAAAAATAATGTTTGGGTCACTTCGAGTAGATTCAGGTCACTTTAGGCCACTTCGGGTTATTTCGGATTACTTTGGTTTGAAGTAAAAAGAAAGTGTTAAATGTACTGACTTTGATTTTCAAAAGGAGAAAAATTCTTAAAGAAATGTTTACATTTAGTAGTAAAAATGCCAATCGAGACGTTTCAAAACATCGTGCTACAAAAGACAGTTGGGGAGACTAAGAAAGTGTCAGATGTCCCGGATTAAAAAAAATTAGACTTGCAAAAAAACATTTAAAAATTTCTTAAAGAAATGCTTAAATTTACAAAAATGTCATTTAAGACGTTTCAAAACATCGTGCTACAAAAGACAGTTGAGGAGACTAAGAAAGTGTCAGATGTACTAGATTAAAAAATTTAATAATAATTAATAATTATTAAAAAGTTTAGAGATTTTGAGATCTGTTTCAAAAAAAGAAAAATAATCTCATGGGCGTATGACAAAAAAAACATTTAAAAAATTGATCAAGAATTCAAATTTTCAAAATTGTTTTTCTAAAACTATCTTTGAGATTTAGCAAGAATATACTGTGTGTAAATTTTAACAAGTTTATCTCAACGAATTATTAAAATAATTATAAAAAAATTCTTCAGCCCCTTTTTTTCTATTTTAACCCAAAAAAATCATCAATAAGCACCATGTTGTTCGAAGTTTAAAAAAATGATAAAAAGTGTTTGTTTTCAAAAATTAGCTTTGAACAAGCAGTTTTTAGTCTTTATCTGTAAATTTTGGAGCTAGCTTAGTACTCCAACTAAAAAAATTCTAACTTCATTAATCGGTGTCCGATTTTTTTTAAATTTTTACTGTTTCTGTAATTCATTATAAGCTAGCAAAAAACACAACAAAATGGTTTTTTGTTTGAGAATTTGAAATGTACTGACTTTTTGATTTTCAAAAGAAGAAAAATTCTTAAGGAAATGTTTAAATTTAGTAGTAAAAATGTCATTCGAGACGTTTCAAAACATCGTGCCACAAAAGACAGTTGGGGAGACTAAGAAAATGTCAGATCTAGTGGATTAAAAAATTTAATAATAATTAATATTTATTAAAAAGTTTAGAAGTTTTGAGAGCTTTTTCAAAAATAGAAAAATAAGCTCATGGGCGTATGACAAAAAAAAAAACATTTAAAAAATTGATCAAGAATTCAAATTTTCAAATTTTTTTTTCTAAAACTATCTTTGAGATTTAGCAAGAATATACTGTGTGTAAATTTTAATAATCATAAAAAAAGTCTTCAGCCCTTGCGTTTATGCTCACCCTGAAAAATACAAGGCTTTTAGTAAATAATAACCAATTATTATTAATTAAGTTATTATTATGAATGAATTTCGTTAATATTTATATTTCCTAACAACATTACAAGTTTCTAAAAGAACTGAAAAATATGAAACTGAAAAATAAAAATATTCTCATGGGCGTATGACAAAAAAAATTCAAAAAATGATCAAGAATTCAAATTTTCAAAAAAATTTCTAAAACTATTTTTAAGATTTAGCGCCAAAAAATATACTGTGTGTATATTTTACCAAGTTTATATCAACGAATTATACCTAAAATAATTAAAAAAAGTCAGCCTTTTTTTTGTATTTTAACCCAAAAAAATCGTCAATAAGCACCATGTTGTTCGTAGTTTAAAAAAATGATAAAAACTGTTAAAAGCAGTTTTTAGTCCTTATCTGTAAATTTTGGAGCTAGCTTAGAACTACAACTAAAAAAAATTCTAACTTCATTAATCGGTGACCGATTTTTTTGAAATTTTTTATGTTTCTGTAATTCATTCTAAGCTACAAAAAACACAAAAAAATGGTTTTTTGCTTGAGAATTTGAATTTTTTTGGACCATTTTGAATCAGAAAATTGTTCATTACGGCCCTGATATGGAAATGTACTAAATACACAGTGTTCCAAAAATGTCAAATTTTGACAGTTTGGCAGAAAAGAAAATTAATTAACGTTTATTCTTCAAATAATTATTTTTTATATTGACAATAAAATCAATTAAAACAAAATTTTTAATTATGTGTGTTCTGATTGGTTGATTTTACAAGACGTAATTGGTTGGCTAAGGATGGCCAATGATACTAAACTTTAGCGCATTAAATAATTTTTTGCGTTTTATTGGTCTAATAATCGAAAGTGGCTCTGGGGTTGGCTCTTCCCATTGTGCAAAATTCGATCCAATTAAAGTAAGATAACTCACACTAAACGCTGATTTGTTATAAAAATCGATTCAGAATTCAATAATTATTCACGATTTTTTAAATGTGTGGAGCTACTTATCGTTGCTAGGTTTTTGTCGGATTTTGGCCAATAAGAAATAAAAACCGGTTTGTTCTCACGTTACTGGTAATTACGTGAATCGTAAATGATTATTATTGGCCCTTGTAACAAATATGTCCAACCAATCAAATTCAAGATTTTACAAAAACCTCACCGATTATCCATAAAAAAACTGGTTTAATCCAATTCGAATTTGCTTTGAAAAAGACGCAAAAATAATGAATTTCAATTAATTTTTCCAATTAGCCGCGAAAAATTAATGTTAGATAAGGGACTCTTTAATCGATTTTTTTCTCAGTGGGTTCCAAAAAATGCAGATTAAAGCTTTCATGTGAAAAAATTTCGTTTGATTTTCTTGAAGAGTGTAAGCCACATTGTCGCGAAATGTCAACAACTGTCAGATTGAATGATTGAAATCCAACGCACTCTTAGTGATTTTTTTAAAATGTTAATTTAGGCACTTTTAGACCTTTTTTCTTCATGAAACTCTACCACTTTGTAGAATTATGACCTCCACCTTTTGCTGTTTTCTACTTTTAGTGCTTCCAAATTTTCCAAAAATCTCCAGCAAAAACAATTGCTATCGCGCGACAAAGGTAATTTTGAACAAAAAATAATTTTTTTGTTAATTTTTTTTTTAAATAACATTCACCAAGATTTTTTTCAGACCAAATGTTTTTCCAAAATTGGGTTAAGTATCTTAATTATTTAAATTACGATTAAAAAAATCATTGTTTAAGAACTGTGAATCATGTATTTCCCGAAAGTCAAATTGTTTGTTTTTTAGAATAAACAAACAAATTTTGCATTGGAGTATCTTTCGTTTTTTTACAAAACGTTAATTTAGACACTTTTAGACTTTTTTTTCTCTATGAAACTCTACTACTTTGTAGAATTATGACTGAATTTTTGTTTTTTACTTTCACTCAGTCTCTACCTTTTACCGTCTTCTGGTTTTAGTGCTTTAAAATTTTCCAAAAATCTCCAGGAAAAACAATTGTTATCACGCGACAAAGGTAAACTATTTTTTTGTTACAAATTCTTTTTTGATAAGATTCACCAAGATTTTTTTCAGACCAAATGTTTTTCCAAAATTGGGTTAAGTAGGTATCTTCATTATTTATATTACGATAAAAAAATTGTTTAATTCATTGTTCATTGTTTAAAAGCTGTGAATTTATTATTTTTCGAAGGTCAAATTGTACGTTTTTTAGAATAAAGAAACAAATTTTGCATTGGAGTACAGGGTGTTCCATCTAAACCCCACATTAAAAGTATTGGGAATTGGAATAATTATATTTGTTTGAAAATTGATACATAGCCATAATGCCTCCTAAATGAAAATATTTCCAAGATGGCGACACTTCCGGTTATACCGGAAGTTGGTCTCAACTTTCTTATTTTAAATGGAAAGCTACATTTTTTACTGCGTTTTTGGATTAAATTTAGCCGTTTTTTAAATATTTGGAGTTTTTCAAAAATTTTTGGATCTGCACCTTCGACTTTAAAAATCGGTAACTCTGCTATTTTTAAAAATTTTGAATTCGTTTTTTCGGCGTTTAAAAGAGCAAGTTTAGATCTTTCTTCCGCTACAATACTTCTAATGTGACGTTTAGACGGAACACCCTGTATCTTTGGTTCGTAAAAGTGTTACAATTACAAACTTATTTTTTTCAATAACATGTTTTTTGTGTTTTATTATTAAATAATAAAAAATTATGAATACCTGGTCGCCTTGTACCGGCTGTAGATAAACCAGACTTCCTTCCGGTTTCTCAAACATCACACACTTCCTTAATTCCATCTCCGTGTTGGCTAAACTAGCACTTAGTTTGTTCTCCAAATCTTCCCTTAACTTCAATTTCTCGCCTCGATCATGCAAGAGACAGCAACTTTCTTCGTATAGTTGCTTAACAGCAGTTACTAGTTTAGTAAATTCGGTTCGTAACATCGGTCCTTGTAGTATTTTCCCATTTGGGTGAATTTTCTCAAGACATGTATCACATTTCGCTGCTAGCGAATACAAATCGGCTTCAAGCGAATGACTAATAGCTAGTATCTTAATCCATTTGGTCAAAGTAGTGACACATTCGATGAAACCAAGAAGTAAATGATGTTCCTCATCGCTGAAGACAACATCCGGTTCAATTTGACTGATCGGTTTTTCGACAAAAGTGACAGTTTTCTCATGATGGTGCACCGGAACGGCACCACTGAACGAATGTTGTCGAATTTTCTCGAAGTTGACCCCCAAAAAGGAGGACTTCTCATGGCTTGGCATACTTTGGCGTGTGAAACTATGACGGGCTTTGTCATGGGAGATGGAATGTCGTTGTTTGGTCTGTGCAGCTATACTCTGTCTCTGTTTCTCCTCCCAGGACTTGAGGGAGTTCTCCAAGGCCCGGTTCCGGCACAGCATCTGCATCCGGTTCTTGTGCAAAATCCGGATGATTCCGGGAGGCTGAATCCAGGCCTCGCCATCGACTTGAATCGGAACTCCTTCCTCGCCCAAAATATTGATTTGGATGCTTTGACATTGGGCGATTCGGTGGTGTTGCAAGTTGATGAGACGCGAAGCTGCCATTTGGACCGACCCAAAAACTGCCACCACTTCGAGGATCTTGTCGTCGAAGGAGGGTGGGAGGAAAATGTGGTCTTCTTTGTGGCCGCCCCAGAAGTTGATGCCGCCCATGAAGCTTTTGGAGGGTTCAATTACACAGAGTGACAAAAAATCATGACAACTTGACAAATTATACAGGGTGTCCCAGAGCTCCGTATTTCTTCAATTACTCTGACAGTAAAACTCTGCGGTTTCTTTTGGACGATAGACATTCATTTTTTCTATGGTCCAAAAATATTTTCGTCATTATAGGTAATTCCTATATAGGGTGGCGCAACAAAGTTATATTTTTTCTTATGGAACACCCAGTATATTATGCGCTTATTTGAAAGAGTCTTTAATTCTAAAAATATCCATATCAGGTTTTATGGGTCTACCATGGACCGTTTATCAATTATGGGCAATTTTATGATTATTATGGTAGAAATTCAATCAATCTTTTGCAACTACTGTAGAGTGTTCACATTCGCAAAATATTAATTATCTTGATTTTTTCAAATGAAATACCCTGTATGTAAAAAACTATTAAATTCAGAGGCTACTAACAACTGATTTTTAATTACGGTGTTATCTTTTTTTATTATTATATTCTCGTGATTTTTAGATTTATTTGTTAAATCAGAGACAAATTTCCATACTTTTTTCGTAATGTTATCCGATTTAAAAAAGCTATTTTGATAATATGTTTTTTCTTCTGCTGTTAATATTGGATAAGTTTTCTTTATGAAAAAAAGATCTTTCAATTTATTACATGAGATTTGTGTTTCCACATCGATCCATCGTTTTAGTTTTTTTTATAATATTGTTTTTTTAAATGATATACAGGGTGTTTTGTTTTTATTGCTACAAATTTGAACAGATAAAAGAACATTCAATTTTAAGACAAAAGTTTCCTATAAACATGTATCAAAAAATTTTTTGTAAAGAAGCTTCACCCTCTGAAAGGGGTGCGTTTTTATTCAAAAGAACTCTTTTTTGTGAAAAACTATGGAATTAAAATTTTGTTCAAAATTGTTAGAGTTTTTTTTATCCTAACCCCCAGTTTAAAAAAATATACTAAAAAATATACCATTTTCAACTTAATTTGCTAATTTTTTGGCCCATTTGGGTAAAATTTTACTTGAAGAAGGCAAAAATAATTTCGTTTTCGACCCCTAATTTGGGTGTTTTAGCAAAATTTTGTAAAAAAAATCGGTTTTGGTTCAAAAACGTTTTTATTTTATTTGTTTGAAAATAGATGGAAATGATACAATTTTTTGCCTATTTAATTTTTGGGCATGTTTTGATCAAAAACAATTAAGATTTTTACTCAAAAATAAGCAAAAACACCATTTCCTATCTAATTAGATTTCTCGGCTTACTTGAACAAAATGTCGCAAAGGAAAAGAGCATTTTTAACAGAAAAAGTTAAAAAAAAAATTTTTGCCAAAATTTTGCAAAATCTTAAAAAAACAGCTTTTAACTCAAAAACATGTTAAACGCTTTAAAAGGTGCAGTAACTTGGTGGTTTTTTGCTTGTGAATAATTTTTTTTGAAAAAAAGTAGATTTTTAGGTCACCAAAATAAATCCAATAAAACAAAATAGAACGGTAATTTGAATCTAGTTTAATGATTTTGTAGATATTTTAGCGAAATTTTGCGAAAAATAATTTTTTAACTGAAAAACATGTTTTTACCTTCGAAAATGTAAAAAATTGCATAATTTTCGATCTAATTTGGTAGTTTTTGAACTTTTTTGAATGAAGGATATTTGAAACGGCAAAAATATTATAATTTTCGATCTAATTTGGTAAGTTTTGGTCTGTTTTAGCGAAAAAAACTCAGTTAATTAGCCCAAAAATGTATTTAACTGCTTAAAAAAGCAAAAACAGCACAATTTTTATCGATTTTTGGACCCGTTTGAACAAAATTTTGCAAAAAATTGCATTTCTGGCTGAAGAACTTTCTTAAACGCTTGAGAAAGTAAAAAATAACATCATTTTCGATTTAATTTTGTGATTTTTATCTTGTCTCAATGAAGTCTTATTCAAAATTTGAGTTTTTATCTTAAAAACATGCTAAAACGTTCAAAAAAGCAAAAATAGTTTGATTTTCGACCAAATTTGACCATTTTTTTTTCGGTAAAAACACAACAAAACAGGTGTAACATGAATATTAAAAAGATTTTACTCAAAAAGGGTAAGTTGTATCGAAAAAAACGTAAAAGAACTTTTTTTTGTGAAAAACTATGGAATTTAAAATTTTGTTGGTACTCGTAGCAAGAAACTTAGGCAAAAATATACCAAACAATATACCATTTTCAACTTAATTTGCTAATTTTTTGGCCCATTTGGGTGAAATTTTACTTGAAAATGGCAAAACTAATTTTGTTTTCGACCCTTTATTTGGGTATTTTAGCAAAATTTTGTGAAAAAAATCAGTTTTGACTCAAAAACGTTTTTATTTGCTTGAAAATAAATGGAATTAATATAATTTCTTGCCTAATTAATTTTTGAGCATTTTGGACATCAAAAACAATTGAGACTTTTACTCAAAAATAAGCAAAAAACACCATTTTGTATCTAATTAGGAGATTTCTCGGCTTACTTGAGCAAAATGTCGCAAAGGAAAAGTGCATTTTTTAACTGAAAAAGTCAAGAAGAATGTTATTTTGGTCATTTTTTGCCAAAATTTTGCAAAATCTTTTGACTCAAAAACGCGTTAAACGTTTTAAAAGGTGCACCAACGTGGTGGTTTTTTGCTTGTGAATATTTTTTTTCGAGAAAAAATAGGTATTTTATCTAGTTTAGTCATTTTGTGGCCTATTTTAGCGAAAAAAAGTTTTTAGTTGAAAAACATTCAAAAAAAATACTTGAAACGGCAAAAATATTATCATTTCCGATCTAATTTGGTAAGTTTTGGACTGTTTTAACGAAAACAACAGTTTATTAGCTTAAAAAAGCAAAAATAGCACAATCTGTATCGACTTTTCGACTGGTTTGGACAAAATTTTGCAAAATAATTGCATTTCTGGCTGAAGAACTTTCTTAAACACTTGAGAAGGTGAAAAATAACATAATTTTCGATTTAATTTCGTGATTTTTTATCTTGTCTCGACGAAGAAAAATAGTTTGATTTTTGACCAAGTTTGACCATTGTTTTTTCGCTAAGAAACACAACAAAAAAGGTGTAACATGAATATTAAAAAGATTTTACCCAAAAAGGGTAAGTTGTATCGCAAAAACCTCTTTTTTGTAAAAAATTGAATGAATTTAGAATTTTTGTTTTTGAAAGTAACAAAAAACTTCAGCCAAAATAGTTGTAGTAGTACTTTTTATCACAAACCCCCCAAATTTAGGTCGCCCCTGATTAAAAATTTCGATATAAAGGTAATCAACTGGACCAAATTTGTAATTTTATCTAAAATAGTTTTTGAAATATTAGACAAAATCCAAAAAAACATGCACCCCTTTCAGAGAGTGTAGCTCCCTTACATAGTATTTTTCAATAGGTACATGTTCATAAAAAACTTTTGTCTTAAAATTGAATATTCTATCACCTGTTTAAATTTGTAACAATAAAAATGAAACACCCTACAGGGTGTTATATATACAGCGTGTCCCAGAGCTCCGTATTTCTTCGATTACTTTGACAGTAAAGAAGATAACGAAATGCGGTTTCTTTTGAACGATAAACATTTATTTTTTCTATGCTCCGAAAATATTTTCGTCATTATAGATACTTTCTATATAGAGTGGCGCAATAAAGTTATATTTTTTCTTATGGAACACCCGGTATATTATGCGTTTATTTGAAGAGTTTTTTATCAATTATAGGCAATTTTATGATTATTATGGTAGAAATTCAATCAATCTTTTGCAATTACTGCAGAGTGTTGACATTCGCAAAATATCAATTATCTTGATTTTTTCAAATAAAACACCCTGTATGTTATTAGAGCTGTTAATAAGCTTTCTAAAAAACCTAGGGTTTGGAGGTCTTTGTATAATTTGTCAAGTTGTCACGACATGACTTTTTTTGTGTTAGAAAATTTGGGGGGAAGAGTCTCACCTTGGAATGTTGAGAATGACGATACCTTGTAGACTGGGCAGAGGTATTCTTTGACCATCACACTCGAGTTGGACCCTTTGTTCTAGATTTTTGTAAGTCTTCTGGAGCCACTCTTTGCTCCCCAAGACACCATACCACATGTAGTTTTTGGCACGCGATCTGCACTTTTCTGGATGTTCTTCGCGTTTGTGGTGGAAGTCGAGCGAGATTTTGGCATCGATTCCGATGCCAAAATAGTTGTTCATGACGCAGCGTTCGTAGAAACCTTCTAGAAGTGTTTCGTCTGGGTCAATTAGAGGACTTACTGCAGCGCAAAGAGTGTCTGCATTAGCTAGAAGACATTTGCTAATGAAACCACTTCCCGTGCTCACATCTAAAATGCGATACACACCGATAAGACATTCAGTAATACTTCTACTTGGCGTTGCTGGGAAATAAAAATAAAAATAGGGAGAACAATGCTTTGGCGATGATATCCTAAAAAATCAACCAAGACAAGGGTTTGTCATTCCCCAAAGAAACTAAAGGGTTAATTTTGCCCACTACTGGGGAAACTTACTTGGCCATGTTGGTAGTCTCACTAGGGGATTTATGATTGGCAGTTTGCGGTTCTCCTTTTCTCGTTCATCCTTTTTCTTTTCCGCGTCGGTGTAGAAACTGGTTGTGGCAGCAGCAGCTGCCAAAGCGGCAGCTTCAGCAGGATTCAACATGCTGCAGCAGGAAATCCTGCGAGTGGCAGCTGGGGACCGTGTCATAAACTGCTCATTGTCAATCCCAAGCAAGTTTGAACTAGAACTGTTGTTACTAGTGGTGACATCAGTTGATAACTTCTCGGATTTAGAACCCAAATTACGCAAATCCAAATCAGAACCTGAATCAATCTCAACAGATAGTTTCGCCAAACGCTCGCTTCGAATTTCTTCTGTTAGAACGGGCGAAGGGGGCTCCACTATCACACTCACTTGTGGGAAAATACACTAAAGAGACAAATATAACTGTAATTAAATTTTCATAATTACCATTTCAGCTTTAGTATTTAGTAGTAAAAATCGAGACGTTTCAAAACATCGTGCTACAAATGACAGTTGGGGACACTAAGAAAATGTCAGATGTCCAGGATTAAAAAATTTCTAGACTTGCAAAAAAACAAAATTTAAAAAAATGTCATTCGAGACGTTTCAAAACATCTGGATTAAAAAAATTAATAATAATTAATAATTATTAAAAAGTTTAGAGATTTTGAGAGCTGTTT
>NW_025401068.1:15769061-15770784 GCF_015345945.1 Tribolium madens
AATTCAAATTTTCAAAATTGTTTTTCTAAAACTATCTTTGAGATTTAGCATCAAAAAATATAATGTGTGTAACTTTTAGCAAGTTTATCTCAACGAATTATTAAAAGAATTATAAAAAAATTCTTCAGCCTCTTTTTTTCTATTTTAACCCAAAAAAATCATCAATAAGCACCATGTTGTTCGCAGTTTAAAAAAATGATAAAAACAGTTTGTTTTCAAAAATTAGCTTAGAACAAGCAGTTTTCAGACCTTATCTGTAAAGTTTGGGGCTAGCTTAGTACTCCAAGTAAAAAAAAATCTAACTAAGGGGGCTCCACTATCACACTCACTTGTGGGAAAATACACTAAAGAGACAAATATAACTGTAATTGAATTTTCATAATTACCATTTCAGATTTCAGTTTTTCGAGTTTTGTTGGGGCATCTTGATCCAATTCCAAGGCTTTTAAAGTTGAAGTGGACACATTTGACAATTCCTTTTCTAATTTATTCAAATTGTTGAAGGAGCCAACTGGTGTTATTTCACTTTCTTCAAGTAGGATGCTTTGTCTGGTGACATTTGCTTCAGTTTTTGACTTTTTCGTTGAACGTCTTTTGAAGGATCTTCTCGCAATGTCATTACCTTCTACAAATTGGGCTAAACTGCAATATTTCGCCGGTTCATTTTCGATTTTATCATCTAGATACACGTGTTGTGACATAAAGGCACGATTTTCAAATCCAAATTGCGTGTCTTCCTCCAGTTTGCTTCTGGAGTTTCTTCGTTTCTTGTCCAAAGAGTCCCTTTTCGCGCTCATTCTTCTCTCGAGTTTTAGATCGGGCAAATCGCTGGTGAAAAGTGTCGTGTCGTCGGTGATGCTGTCTTGGTCATATCCGTACATCACTTCGCCCAACATGGAGCTTATGTCGTCCATGAGAGACTCGCCATGCAAGGCGTCCGAATTCGGATAAGTGTCGGTTTCGGGAGAGTCTATGTGACAAATGTGGCCGTTGAGATCTTCTCCGTCGCTGTTTTTTCGCGGACAAAATGATTTCTGGTCCAGGATTTCCGATGTGATGCTGACTTCTTCGTTAGAAATCGCTGATAATATGCTACTGCTTTCTTTCTCTTCCTCCTCGTATTTTGTACTTTCGCGTCGTTGTTTGTCATGACTTAGGGGTACCTCCGGTTCGTTGGTTTTTAAGTTGCCTATGGAGATCAGTGTTGAGCAAGTTTCGCGAAGGATTTTCTCCGTCGCGATGTCCACCATACTACTGAAAATTGACGATAAGGGTCCACGAAAATTAAAAATTTCAGTACAATTCTTTCAAATTTCAAATGAAAGTAAAAAAGTAGACGTATTTAAAAAAATTGATAAATTTGCTTTTGTTCATTATTATTATTAAACATTTTGAACTATACTTTGTGTAAAATGTCTTGAGACGTCGATTGATGTCGAGAAAACCGGAAAATTTCTGATGGTTTATGCGTTGTTGACGGATATAGTTTTTGCTCGTAGTTACTATTTAATGGTTTTGGTAAAATAGATAAATTTGCTTTTGTTCATTATTATTATTAAATATTTTGAACTATACGTTATGTAAAATGTTCCGAGAAGTCGATTGGTGTCGAGAAGACCGGAAAATTCCTGATAGTTTAAGCGTTATGGAGGAATATAGCTTTTGATTATTATTACCTAATTCAGCGATTTTTAGTAAAACCAGCGTCCAAAATTGAACTATT
>NW_025401068.1:15771659-15776033 GCF_015345945.1 Tribolium madens
AATTTGGACTTTACTTTATGTAAAATGTTCCGAGAAGTCGATTGGTGTCGAGAAAGCCGAAAAATTCCTGATAGTTTGAGCGTTATGGAGGAATATAGCTTTTGCTTATTATTACCTAATTCAGCGATTTTTAGTAAAACCAGTGTTCAAAAAATTGAACAATTTGGACTTTACTTTATGTAAAATGTTCCGAGAAGTCGATTGGTGTCGAGAAAGCCGAAAAATTCCCGATAGTTTAAGCGTTATGGAGGAATATAGCTTTTGATTATTATTACCTAATTCAGCGATTTTTAGTAAAACCAGCGTTCAAAATTGAACTATTTTGAACTTTACTTTATGTAAAATGTTCCGAGAAGTCGATTGGTGTCGAGAAAACCGAAAAATTTCTGATAGTTTAAGCGTTATGGAGGAATATAGCTTTTGCTTATTATTACCTAATTCAGCGATATTTTAGTACTATTTTGGTAAAATCACCGTTCAAAAAGGATAATATTTTAAACTACACTTTATGCAAAATTTCTGATAGTTTATGCTTCATGCTGTTTCGTTTAAATTATTTTTGGGACGCCCATTGTAATTGAACTTTTATTTTTTGTAAAAATCAAAAAAACGTTGAGTTTATCATTATAAAAACCTGTGTTTATTTTGATTTTATAGTAATTTTTAAAACTTTTTGGATGAAATCAGATTGTCTCGAAAATAAAATAAGTTACAATATTTTGTGTATTTACCGAAATTCCGTGTTTTTTTTTAATATTTGGATAAAAGTTTGTGTTTTTTTCTATAATGTAGTGGAATTTAGTCCTTAGTCTTTGTGTATTAAATTTATAAAAACAATATACCGAGGGGCCATTAACTCTGGAATTAGTTGTACAAATTTCTGGAATTTAATCGAAATTGCTTGGAATTATTAAAATTATCTTTGGATTGTTTGGAATTTCTGGAATTTTTTGGAATAACTGGAATTGTCAGAGATAATTTCTTTTGAAAATTACGGGAATTATGTTGTAATTACAAGAATTAATTTGGCCATATACGAATTATTAGTACTAGAATTTCGGTGGAATTTTTTTAGAAATTCAGGAATTCTTTTTGAAAGCGCTGAAAGTTTTTTGGAATTGTCGGAGATAATTTTTAAAATTAATTTTTAAATTTAGTTAAATTATTTAGATGCTTATAAGATTTTTTGATAGAACTATCGGAATTAATTTGGAACTACTAGTACAGGAATTATTTTTCAATTACAAAAATTAAGTTGGGTTTACAGGAATTTATTTGGAATTATCGGAATGAATCTAAAAATAATCGAATTACGAAAGAATYTTGTAATTATGGAGGAATATAGTTTTTGCTTAGTATTACCTAATTAAGCGATTTTTAATACTATTTAATCAATTTTGGTAAAATCACTGTTCAAAAATTGAAATATTTTAAACTACACTTCATGAAAAATTTCTGATAGTTTACGCTTTATCGACGGATGTAAATTAGTTTTCTCTCTACTTTTTCACGATAAAATTTACTGAACTTTTCGAAATACCTAATTCAGTTGCTACTTTGGCTCCTTTCAATTAATGAGATTATTTTTATTTTATTATAATTCGAAATTGGAGGCATAACAATTTGAAATGTTTTGACTTTACATGACAAGTATCAAAATTAAACAGCTAAAATTTTGAAATTATGACATTTTAAAGTGACACTGACGACCAAATTTTTTTGATTTTAACTGTATATGTTTATGAAACTAATGTTTTGTTTAAATAACTTTTGGGATGCCCACTATGTTTTGTAAATATCAAAAAAAGCGTTGAGTTTATTTTTTTTTCTAATAAATTACTAGGTGGTTGTAAAAACCTGTGTTTATTTTGATTTTATAATAATTTTTTAAACTTTCAAGATGAAACCAGATTATGTCAGAACTAAAATAACTTACAATAGTCAAATATGTGTGTTTAACGAAACACCCTATTTTCTTGAATATTTGGATAAAATTTTCTGTTTTTTTCTATAATAATTTAGTAAAACTTGTATTATTGTGTTTTTTTGGTAATAAATTTTTGAAAATAATATACCAAGGGTTTGTTAACTCTGGAAATAGTACAAATTTTTGGAATTGGAATTCAACCGAAATTGCTTGGAATTGTTGGGAAGTAATTATCTTTGGATTATTTGTTAATTAACTGAAACTTTCCTGAAACTACTGAAATTCGTTTTAGAATTTTTGGAGATAATTTCTTTTGAAAACTACGTTGAAATTTTTAGAATTATCAGAATTAATTTGGAATTACGGAAATTAAGTTGCAGTTAAGGTGGAATTACAGGAATTAATCTGGAAACAATGGAATATTATTGGAATTAAGTATTAGAATTTCAGTGCAATTTTCTTAGAATTACAGGAATTTTCTTCGGAATTCTTGAGAGTACTGACTTTTTTTGGAATTATCGGAGAGAAGTTTTAAAATTACGTCGATTTTTTTAGAATATGATTTTCTTGATAGAACTATTGGAATGAATTTGAAATTACAGCAATTGTTTTGGAATTACAAAAATTAAGTTCGAATTATGGAAATTAAGTTGAATTATAGGAATTAATCTGCGATTAATGGAATTACGAAAGATTATTGCAGTTACTGAAATTAATTTGGAATTATAGGAATTAATCTAAAAATAATAGAATTCCAAAAGAGTTTTGCAATTACTGGAATTTCTGTAAAATTTTTGGGAATTAGTAGAATTGTGATGGATTTTTTAAATATACCTAATAATATGTGTTTTTGTCAAATAAAGCAAATCACTCAGTGAAAATGCTTAAAATTGTCAGCAATAAAAACTACATCAAAACTGGGTGTTTTAAACAAAAAACATTAAAAAACTATTATTGCCTGTTTTTTATTTCAACTGACAAAAAATATGTGACAAAATCAATATGCAAAAATTTTAATTGCTTTTGTTTTAAATCACCACTCTTTGGGTTAGATTTTTGGGTTCTATCAAAATTAAATTTTAAATAAATATCGCAATTTACCTTGGTTGCACTTGGCTGGCCCTGCGACTGTCTGCAAAATCCGGTGGTACCGGTAACGTGGTCAAAAAATCCGGATCATCAACTGTTGAGTCTCTTCTAACATCTGGCATTGGTGATATGTTGGCTAGCCTGGCAGTAATAATCGAGCTCGTGGGTGATGGGCAAGAGCTAACATCTGAACTAGACCCAGACTCAATAATTGGTAGCACTTTAAGCGAGTCCATTTTGGCCGTTTCCTTATCCAGATCCGTACTTAGCGAGATTTTGACTGTTGGTAAATTGGATGAAGTTTGTCTGTTTTGCTCATCGACCACTTGCTCAGTATGCTCCACCAAATTTCGTATCGCTCTTTTGAGACTGTTGGCCCTCAACAACAGAGCGTCCTTTTCCCGCTCCATAAACCTGGAAGTGCGTCTATGTTTCCTAAAGTTAAAATTACTCAAATCTTTTTCGCTTTTCTCCGATTTGGCTTTATCGAAAGACATTTCGCTGTCGGTGTCTTCTTGTTTCGTTTTGGCATCGTCTAAGTGTGCCGCATCTAATTGTTCGCTGGTTAATGTAGCTAATAATAAATCTAACTTCTGTTGTAAAATATCACACTTTTTGCCCAACTGCTCGTCACCTCGCGTCACTGAACTTTCCGAAAGTTGGGTCGCAAACTCCTTCACAGTTTCGCATAGTCGTTTTGCAGAGTTTAGAATGACGGAAGTTTCGTCCGATTGGAGGATATTTTGCAAGTGGGTCACTAGGGAGTCTTCATATTGGGTTATTTGGGTGTGTAATTGACCATCGGGTTGACCGGGAGTTAGGGAGAGTTTAGGCATGGCTATGGTACGCTCGAAGGCCATTATTGACCAACGATCGAGCATTTTTGTTCCGGCTTTCTCGTATTTCTCCAACAGCTGTGGCAAGTGGGTGTCGTCGTCACAGGACGAACCCCAACCCAAAACACGGGCTAGGTCGTTGCCCGTGCCTAAGGGCAGCACCGCCACCTGGCACTGTTTCTGCAACAGAAAGATTTATACAGGGTGTTCCAACTATTGATATTTATCGAAAATCTTGTTTATAGCCATAATTCGTCAGAACAAGTAAGAAAATCTTAGTCAACACAAAATAATGAAAATAACGCAAAAATTAAAAGAAAAACACGACAAGATAATAAAAAAACAAAACAAAATTGACATAAAAATTCAAGTTATAAATAATGTACATTACGTAATACAAACGAATTATCAAAAAAATACCAATATAAAGACAGAAAAGTTTAAAAAACAAAACTCGAGTTAAAAAACTACGAACATGAGGAATTATTAAGTTTTTTATTTTGTACAAAAAAACTATAAATA
>NW_025401068.1:15776183-15790635 GCF_015345945.1 Tribolium madens
AAAAAATAAATGAAAACAAATCAAAAATTAAAAGAAATACGCGATAAGATAATAAAAAAAGAAAACAAAATTGACATAAAAATTCAAGTAATAAATAATGTACATTATTTAATACAAGAGAATTATCAATACAAAGACAGAAAAGTTTAAAAAACAAAACTTGAGTTAAAAAACTACGAACACGTTCTTAAATGAGGAATTATCGAACCAAAATTGTCTTAAAATTCATGTTTTTGCGTCTTAATAGAACATTTTGTACGAAAAAAACTATTACAATTGTTATTTTTATGTTACAACTGCAAAATTGCAAAATATTTTTGCTTTTTGTTTATTACAAACAAGTGAAAACATCTTAGCTGACACACCTTGTGTAATAAAAACAAAATAAATCAGCAGCAATTTATCGATTTCCCTAAAAAAGGTTAAAAAGTAAAACAAAGTGACACAAAAATTAAAGGAGAAACGCGAAGAGGAAAGACAAATAACAGACAAATTTGACCAAAATACATACAAAAAAAGAAGGAAAAGAAATAAAAAAAAAGAAAGAATAGAACTCAAGTGTGAATAAAAGAAAAAAGGAAAAAAATTGACACAAGAAGCTAAAAATAATAAAGTAGCACAAGAAGATCATGGAAAAAACATCAAAATACAGACGACAAAAAGTTGAAAAAAATTGAGCTAAAAAAATACGAAAAATGTTTTTAAATTAGAAATTATCAAACAGAAATTTGCTTAAAACTCAAGTTTTTGCATCTAAATAGAAGATTTTGTACTAAAATTGAGTTTTTTATGTTACAACCGCAAAAATGAAAAATATTTTTGATTTTTGTCATAAATGGTAATAATAAATCAGCAACAATTGAATCGTTTTTCTGAAAGGGAGTAAAAAGTAAAACAAAATATGTGCGGGAAGAGAAGAGAAAAATAACAGACAAAAGGCAATAATTAGACACATGAGAATTATCAAAAAAAATATATATATATCAAACTACAAAGCTAACAAAGTTGAAAAAATAAAAATTATGTTAAAAAGGCCATTCCGAGGGTGTTTCTGTACAAAAAATAATTGCTTAATAACATTATTTTGACTTTTTTAATTATAAAATAATTGTGCTTTAATAATTAATTAATATTATACATATTTTGCAAAGATAAATGTAAATCTAGTAGTGTGAAAATACACCAAAAATAAGTCAATAAATCGTTTGTCCTGAAATATGATTTCTAGGAAAAATATATTGAATTTTCTTGAAGGAAATTTTTAAGACGATCTATTCAGGAATTCAGGAATACGCCTCTAAAGGGATTAATAAACGCTTCGAATAATTCACCACAAAAAAAAGGAATTTTGCTGGCGTTACTTGCATTTCTTTCTGAAGAGATTATCTAGTGGAAACTTAAATATTATTTGAAAAAATTTCATTTGCATTTTTTAAAAGATGTTTTATGCGTGGTTTAATTTTTTTCTAGTTTAGATTTTTCGATAAGAAATAACTCTGAATTTGTATAATAATGTTAGTTACACTTATCATCTTGTTACGATTTTTTAAATTTAATTTATTTCGCTTTTTCTAGATCGATTAATGGCAAATAAAAATGTCAATGTCAGCTTTAATTTTCCATAAAAGTTTATGTTTGGACGAATCAAAACGCTATTCCGTAGCCAATCAGATTTTAGTATTTTGACGTCATATCAGACGAATCAATGGATTGTTTAATCGTACGATTGTAAAGGGCGCAAAAATGGTGAAGGTGAAATTGTGTAGTTATTTTGTGACGTTGCGAATGGCGGGATTACGCAACAAAACTGTTACATGGATCTTGCCGTTTTTTGTGAGAAAAAATACCTTTTAAGGAATGAATCAGTCTTAACCTTGCTCCCATACGAGTTAATCAAATTGTAATAATGGTCCGAATAAATTACTTATTTCGTGGTTCAGTGCCAAACTGTAGAAATGGGGGCTGTTATATCACTGCGTGCGTGTTGGGTATTTTCGAGTGCCTAATAGACATTTAATAGTATTGCTGTGTATTACTAGAAGTATTTGTGCATTACTGGAATTCTTTTTGGTTTTGTGAGAGTTATTTTTCTTAAAGTCGAATTTCTAAGAACTAACGTAATTAATTTGGAATTACTGGAATTTCGGTGGATCTTTTTGGAATAACTAAATGAGTTGTACACATTTTTTTTAATTAGGAGCCCCTTGTTGGTCACTTTCCTTTCTGGAATTAAGGTGGAAAAAATTACTTTCTGTTAGGGTCCTAGGAATTTTTTTTTATTTTATTTACTTTCCTAGTTATGATTTTCATAAATTTGTCAAAATGAAAAATAAAATGTAATACTTTTTTCACTTAAAACCGACAACATTGGGAATTTAGAATACACCTATTATGGTGCATTATTGATTAATCTTCCCAGAATTCATTGTATTGTGATTTTAACCTATTGATTTTCTTGTAAATTCTTCCAAAGCCAATTAACAATGTTTCTCGCATTATTTTTCACTTTTCCATAAAATAGGTTAAAAAAACAGTTAACTAAAAATAGTAAAAAAAGTTTACCACTTCATAAAACAAAGCCAAAAATAAGATCATTTCTCGGAAGAAAATAGACTTCTCAAGCATTTATTTCATGTAGAAATTCGCACCCAATTATGTAGATTACACTGCTTCAGGTATACACTACACATAATAAAAAGAAAACTAGTACGAAACATTTCGTAAAAATCGGTCGCACCATTCGGGCGCAAAATGTTTTCCAAATAAGTAGGATAAGGAAAGCCGTGTGATGTTCACACCAGATTTTCAATAACAATTAATTTTCGACTTACGTGCATGTCGAGCTTGTCGATCTCCGACAGGACCCACCCCACCGACCCGTCCCCGCTGCAAACCAGAATCCTGAAAGGATCAAAGTGTCGAAAAAGCCTTAAACCTAATCTGGGCCCAGTAGAAATGAGATCGAAAACTTGTGCAGGATTGAGTAATTGTTTGAACCGTCGTAGAAACTTTACGCCTTGATTATCACCTGAGCAAAGAAAAAGCGTCAATTAAGCGAAAAATTGGTTCGGAAAAGTCCTCATTACCTGATTTGGAATTAACGAAGACTAGAAGCGGTGAAGAGGCTTGCGGTCTGACGACTTCCCAGGCCTCGTCGTGGATGGCGTGGAGGGCCGTGGGGGGCACCACACTCACCCTCGCCGGCCCCAGGGGGCACGACGGAGGGAGATTCGGTCTGCATTGGGTGTGAACTGTGGCGCGACACCACAGACACCGCCAATCTTGTAATCTGGAACGAAACAATCCTCAAACATCATAGGCCCCCCCTAAGACATTTTTTCAGAATAAGTTTTATTTTATTCCGTTTTCTTTCCAATTTTGTTGTGAAAAGCAACCATTGTGATATATCATCATTTTAGTTGTCAAATGTGTTTAATTTTATCACAAGTTATAAAATATGACATTATTTAATCACTAGTGTTAAAAAGTGTGACATAAAGAAAACAAATAACACTATTTCACTAGTATGATTTTGGAAAATTATTGAAATCACAGATTTTAAATTCGAATTTTCACAACCAAATTGGAAAAAATCTTGTAACACGATTCAAAATGGCTGTTTTTTTCACACGTCTTGTAAAAAACACGCTCATTTTACAACTTCTTGCATAAATAGCTAACATTTTCTTTAAACAATTTTTTTCATAGACGATTTTGGTTGCGAAAAACGAAATTTAAAACTTTTATTTCTTTTAATTTTTGTATTTCTATTGTTTTTTTGAATGTATTTTGAAAGAGTTTTTATTTTATGTTTTGATTTCCAATTCCCATTTTTCTTAGTATTTATTAGTTCATGTTATGTACTGATTTGTGTTATTTTTGCTTAACTTTTTTTATTTTTTATATTTTTTTTAACTTTTACACTTTTATACTCCAATTTATGGTTTTATGGTCTTACGGTTCACTTAAAATTTCCGTTGGAAAAAATATGGTTTTATGTTCCTATTTTGTGTTTGTAATAAAATATGTATTTTTAAACTGCCATGAGGTTGCCCCTCTCTGAAAAAAATTGTAACGACGCCCATGCTCAAACTACACTCGCCGCCAAAATTAATCGGACTACTAAAATTTTGCGATTTTGACAAATTTTTGTTTGGCTTAAAGAAAACTGTGTAGATCATTGTAATTTAATTCAATAATATTTCTAGTTTTGTCTTTTAAATGTGATACTCAAAAGACGAAGGCACTGCTTTTTTTACTTAATTTTAAGTTTTTACTGTTTTCAGATTATTACCCATTCTTTTCTGAATTATGTATCACATTTTTCATAATTTTAATTCTTGAGACATGGGAGATATAAACCTTAAAAAAAAACATTGTATACAAAAATTTACTTTTGTGTTTTATGGATTGTATAATCATTTTTTTGTTGATTGTAATTTTTTCCAAGAACTAGACCAAAAACATTATAACATTTTATAAGCAAATATAATTTTATTTATTAGAAAAAATAAATATTTTTCATCTAGTCAGACAAATTTTTCGTCCAAATTTATTGCATTTGGAATTTTTTTTTAAAATCAAAATCATGAGTATCACCTACTTTTAAATCCCCTTGTTGATCAAAATCAAATCGAAATGGACTTGAAATTAAATAATTTTTATCAAATGAGTCTAGAAATTGGAGACACGGTGCAGGCGAATTAATGGAAGTGGTAAAGATTAACTCAAAACGAGTAATTCTTTTATAATTCTGCAACAAGGATGGAACAAAATTTGGTAACAATTTTTTGTCTTTATAATAACTCGTTATTTCAAAGAGTTTTCCACAAATTATGGAATTTGGGGTTTGGGGTATATTACTATCAATCAACGCTGATGACGATATTTCCGATTTCAATCAATATTCGTATTAAGGTTGAACTATACTGAATAAAAAAATAAATCGCTATTTAAAAATTCCAAAAAAATTATCATAACTTTGTGATGGCTTTAGCAGTATTATATATTAATTTGAAATTTTTTGTCCCTGCCGTTTAAAAATAAATTTAAAAAACTCTATGTTTCTCCATTTTATTTTTTTATAAAAAAAACTGTACGGAAGAATTTTTTGATTTATTTTTGGTGTATTGTAGATTACCTACTTATGTTACTGTATTTTTTCATGTAATTTAAATAATGCGTTTTTTCATAAAAAAATAAAAACTATTGAATTTTGCAATCCGTTACAAATATTCAAAATGAGATAAAAACTCGGTGTTACTGTGTGTGTGAGGTACTTTTTTAATTCAGGAACAACATCCAATTGAAAAAAAAACAATTTGCTGTATTTCTTAAAAATTCAATTTTTCTTTTTTTCATTTGAAAACTTGTTTGAATGGATTTCTGTCAGTACACAAGCGACAAATTTTTCTGGTGGTACATTTTGGAACTGGCTAGAGACATGCTATCTATGGAACGGTAGTTTGAAAACTGTAATTTTGTAATTTTCTGCAAAAAGACTAAAAATTGCAAAAATTTCAAATAATAATTTTTAATAAATTATGTAATATATTTTTTGTTTGTTCTGATTCATTTTATTATAACTATCATTGTGGCGTCACCATCTATTTATCTTTCTGTTTTTAGTCATCGAAATTAAAAGAAACAAAGCAAAATTAATTATTTGAAAATTGAGAAAAGTTTCGCACCTTCTGATCGATATGCTATTGTTAAATTAAATTTCTAATATTAGTGAAATGTATGTGACAAAATAAATTTACATTTGTATAAGATAAGATGCATACTACCAATATTTTGAATCGGGAAAAAAGCAATTTTGTTAAAAATTCAAATATAACTTAATAAATTCGTAACTAGATTACTTTGTTCTAAAAAAGAACTGCTCCTAAAATAAAATTTATAATGGAAATAAATAAAAGTGTAAACCTTAATTCCAAGGTTCCTTTATAGAATTCTAGGAAAAAAGAGAACGTTGGTTCAGGAGCTATCTGTCCGGGATTCCCTAATTTTGCGAACAAAAAGCAAAGATTTCTCCTACGAATATTAAGATTTTCTGATCCTAGCTACAATAATGTTAAATTTATTGCGTTTTCTTATTAAACGTACAAAATTACCTTTCTCGGATGGTTGCAATAAAAAATACCTTTTTCCACTCATATTGAATTTTATTTTTATTGTTTTGACTAATTTGTATCGAGAGATCAAGATAATTTGTAATCGAATTATACTTGGATTCGAAAACGGATGTCTGTGAAACATCAAATAAAATGTAAAATGACAGATCGAAAAATAAAATGGCATGGTCAAAAAGATGACGATTATAGAGAGTATAACAATAAATAGTAGTTAATTATTCATGTAAATTAAAAATTGTTGGTTCTAGTATGACCAACATTATATTATATAAATTTTCTTTGACTTCTTCTTTTGGCATTTCCATTTAAAAACAAAACAGACTTTACCTTTTTTTGTAGCTTACTTTCTGAGTAACATTAGAAAAGCAACGTTTTTTTCAATGCTTTGTACCTCTGGGGATAAAATTTTGAAACAAATTGGTCCGTATTCAGAAAAGAACGGGCAATTTTTTGAATTAAGTAAAAACTTAATCTCTCTGTGTCTGTTGCACATTACAGCTCAGTGTAAAAAAAGTAAAAAAACAGTGCTTTTGTCTTTTAGGTTTATACCTAAACAAGACAAAACTAGAAATTACAATGATCTATAATTTTTTTTCTTTAAACTAAAGAAATTCGTCGAAATCCGACAAAGAGTAGGTAACAAAAATACCGGGTGGGGCATCCGTTACGCCCAAAAAGAAAATCCCCACTTCTAATTAAATAAAATTGTTGAATTTTTTCACACTTACCTGGGCATTAGTAAGGTACATTCTCTAATTTTTTGGTAATTTTTCATTCACAAACAAAGCCAAAAAAAAGTAATTTTCTCCCAAAAAGTTTAATTCTAATTTTTATACTGACCTACGCAGATCACTTCCTACAATTGTTTACAAAATCAGAAAAAAAATACCAATTAGATTTTGAATTAAACGCAATTTTTGATCTTAACTTTGAAAATCATTTTTATTTATGACCTGCTACTTGTGCCATCGTAAATAAGATAAGATTCCAAGGTTTACAACAAAAAGACCCTTTAAAGCGGTCGGCTACCAGTAAATGATTCTTTTGTTGGCAAATTATACCATTTTGTTATAAATCACGAGTCTTGTTTGTGTTTAAATAAAAAAAAAGCGATTATTTGACTAACCAAGTCAAAATTTGAAATTGTGATATCAAACTTTGATGTACTGATAGGTATAGATTCATTTAGTGTAAAAACTTTATAGGTAAATTAACAGAAAGTATTCATAAAACACACAAAACTGTTACGGACTCATTTATTATCCAAAAAAATTAGAAAAATTCTCAAATTATAACCTATCAATAATTAGTTAGGTATATGAAATATCGCCAGTTTTAATTAATTTGAAGTCGCGATTTATCAAGTGCGCGTAACCGACGTCCCACCCGGTATTGCAAAGTGAAAAATTGCAAAATTTTAATTGTCCGGTTAATTTTGGCGGCCAATGTAGTTCAGGGGGTGGAAATTAGGTGCGAGTTTTAGCAAAATTCGGTGTTGTCTATCAGCAAAATGCAGAAGTGTTTGATCAAAAAACGTGCTATTGTTTAAGTGAATTACAAGTTGTAGAAAGTTTTAGTGGTTTTCTATTGGAAAAACAAGCCATTTCTGCCAACCACAAGTGCGTTTGATTCGGTGGATCTTGCAAAGAAAGTCACAAACAGATCGATCATCACCAACAATTGCCAATTTACGTGCAGCATTGTTGCCAAACTCGTATAACGAAGTTTTCTGTTTGGTATTTGTACAATGCGAAAATATGTTCGTATTGTAAAACAAGCGAGAAAATTGCTTACCTAAGTACGGAACCGCAGGTTTTATCACAAACAGCGCATTTGGCTGAAACTGGCAAATTTCCTTCCATCCACTGATGCGGCATTGTAATATTCTGAAAGAAAAGTTCAGGTTATTGTGTAGGCATCCAACACAACGTAAACATAACAGATAGGGCATGATATTACCACTGCGACATTGTTGTATGTTTTATCACTCCCTGGAGTACGTCTAACCCTAACTTTGGGTTGCAGAAACTTGATGTTGATTTATTATACCTGTTCATTGGGGGGATCATAACTTTGACAGCTTCTTTGTTGAAAAACATTATTTATGCCTTGACCATACAGTTTATTTGGTTATCACGCAAAAAAAACATTGTAAACAGACTGGGCGATAAAACCCACGATTCACCTTTCTAAAAGGTGCCTAGAGGAATTATAACATTATTTTCTTTTTTAATAATTGAAGTTTATTTACTTTAATGAAACAATATGTCTAAAAGCTCCTGCGTTTTAAGATTTGTTTTGTTTGAATTAATTATTTAATTAATTTTATTTCTATTGTTTATTCCAATTTGAAACAATGTCAATTTTGGTGGATGCGCCGGGTTATTTAAAAATATGTGGATTTAAACTGGAATTAAAATTAAATATTTTATAGTGTTTTATGTATTGCTTTAATAAATACATATTTGATTATTAACAAAGCTTTTTGAAGCATGAAAAAATGATTATAAACATGAATATTGTGCTTAAATTTTGAAGCAAATTTATTATATAGGGTGTCCCAGCGAGTTGAAAAAGTCCATTAGTGACCTTTGAATAGTAAAATTTAAAAAAATTATATGGGACTGTGCATACTAAATTAGTTCATCGCCTGAAATTATTTTCAACTATACAGCATGTTCCAAATATAAGTTATGATTAAAACATGCGTTTTTTTAAATGATGTAGCCTTTTAAAACAATGTTTTTACACTAAACTTATATTAATTTTAGAAATCTGACGTTTGTTTTGACGAAAACATGTACTTTTTAAAAATTTATTACACAAAAACAGCTAGAAAAAATTTTTTCTTACTTTTGCAAAGAAGAAAATTCCGAGTTTAAAGCTGTAGCACTTTTTTAGTGTTTTGCATTTGTAAAGATTAATAAATTAAAAAGTTTGTTAAAAGTTAAATAACTTGAAAAATTTTAATGGAACACCCTATTTTTTATTTTTGCATCTAATAGATAGATAAATTGTCTATCTAAAAAAATAAACTTTTAATGTCTATAATTGATAAATGACATTCAATAATTGTAGTTGATATATCCAGAAATTGTAAAAGTCGTTATAAATACTGAAATTCGAATTTTTTTTATTGTAAAAATTTCTTGTGCAACTGTGCACTTTTTGGCTACTGAAACAATGGTAATTATTTTTTTAATGTTTAACGTTAAATATCTTTTTAGTTATTGATTATAATAAACACCTAAAAGTAAATAATTTTAGAAAGACAATTTAATAATCTTTTAAATGCAAAAACAATAAATAGGGTGTTCTTTTAACAAACGCCCTCATTTTTTTATCTTTGTAAATGCAACACACCAAAAAAATGTTACAACCTTATAGCTTGTACCTTCTTCTTTGCGGTAGTAAAAAAAATATTTCTAGATCATAGTTTTTGTGTAATAGATTTCTAAAAAGTGCATTTTTTCGTCAAAAAACCGTCTTATGTTTAAAACTAAGCAAAATCGACCAATAAAAGTTTAGCTTAAAAGATTTGTCATAAAAATCTACATCGCCAAAAAACATATGGTGTTTCATTTAAAAAAACACAAGTTTGTATTGTAACTTATTTTTGAGATACGCTGTATAGTTCAAAATAATTTTAGGCGATGGACTAGATAGTATCAAACAATGTCCTATATATATATTTTTAAATTTTCTAATTTAAAGGTCACTAGTGGACTTTTTCAACTCGCTGGGACACCCTGTATGCAAATACTTTAACTCATGACGACCACAAGAAACAAAGAAATGAAAGTTGCAAAACAAACAAAATAAAATAAAACGAAAATTAAAAAATAACGATTTTGTGTCATTTTACAACGAAATTTTTTTGAAGCTTAAATTAAAAAGATTCGATAATACAAGTTTTGTGCATAAAATTTTAATTACAAAATCATTTTTACCACACAATTTAATAACGTCTCAGCGAGTTAGTAAAGTTCATTATTTTAAATAATAAGATTTTAAAAAATTGCGCATTGTCTGAAATTGTTTTCAACTATACAGCGTGTTCCAGAAATAAGTTACAATATGAATTTATGATATTTTAAAGAAACCCCATATGTTTTTTTGGCATTTCGGAATGTAGCTTTTTATTAGGAGTATAATGTTTCTAAGCAAAAATTTTATTGGTCGATTTTGCTTAGTTTTTGAAATTTAATTATTTTTTTGCCGAAAACATTTTATTTCACAAAACATTTTTTGCAAATAGGAAGAAAGTACTTTAATACTATTAAAAAAATCAAGAAATTTTTTAAAAGTCAAATAACTTAAATTTTTCTTGATGGAACACCCTATTTTTGTTTCTGCTTCTGAGAGATTATTTAATTATCTTTCAAAAAACATTTACTTTTTAAGTGCCTTCAATTAATAATTAATAAAATATTTTATAATAAACATTATTTCGATAGCCAAAAAATGTGTACATTATTTGAAAAACTAAGCAAAATCAACCAATAGAAATTTAGCTTAAGAATATTGAAATTAAAAGCCACATAAAAATGCAAACGAACAAGAATACATGTTTGTATTGAAGCTTATTTTTGGGTCACGCTGTATAGTTGAAAATAATTTCAGACGATACAATAGATTAGTATTTATAATTATCAAGTGACTACATTTTTTAAAATTTTAAAAGTGAACTTTAGCAACTCACTGGGACCCCTACATACATTTATTATTAAGGAAGTATTTTTGAACTCAAACTTCAATGTTTATTTTTTTCAAAATAAAATCCTAAGTGTATTTTTATTTTGAATTTTTAACGATTTCTCGGTTGCAAATTTATTGCAGTAAATTGTAATAAAACCAAGCTTTTTTGGGTCAGTTCCCTAAAGCCCCCATTAAAACACAGTCGATGTAGCAGGATGTGAATAGTTTATTGTTTCTACGACTGCTCCACTAGAGCGAAATACAGATACTCGATTATAGTTTCATGGTGGTATGAAACTGTTAGTTATCTATTATTTTATTCAACACAGTTTCGCCAGGAAGTCGATATAAAAGGGTGCAGCAACAGCATGCGGCTTGTGAGCGTTTATCAATAATACATTGACCTAAATTATTACAAACGTGACGTAACTATTGGCGAGATAAACCCAAAAATGACTGTTTTACAATTAAAAGTTACAAAGAGGCCATAGAACAGTGTTAGCTTTAATAACGTGCAAAACAATAACTCATTTACTGTTAATATTCGCTGTTAAACTTTGTATTATACATAATTATATTTAGTTGTTTAATTTACAAACATAATTCAAATTGTAGATTTATTTTAAGGGTTATTACATACGAGTATATTGAAATGTGAAATTAATACTTGTAACTAGAAATTATTATTAATTTGTAACAAAAATGGGCTTAAAAGTGGGGCCGCTTCTGAATTAAAGTTGTAATCCGACCTTATACGACTTCCATTTATTTAGAATTCAGGAGAATCGCTTTTATAGAACTGCCCGAAATGAAATCTTTTATGAAACGAACGTACAAAAAAGCTGAAACTTGGATATTTTTGGGATAACTTTATGGTGAAACTTACACAGACTCGGTTTGTATATTTTAATGAAACAACAACATGTCTAAAAGCACCAACGTTTTAAGATTTGTTTTGTTTAAATTAATTAATTAATTAATTAATTTTATGTCTATTGTTTATTCCAATTTGTATTCAATTTTGGTGGATGCGCCGGGTTATTTAAAAAATATGTGAATTTAACTGGAATTAAAATTAAATACTTTATAGTATTCGATATTTGATTATTAACAAAGCTTTTTGATGCATCAAAATAATGATTATAAACATGAATATTGTTCAGCATATTAATTTACAGGTGTCCCAGGGAGCTGAAAAAGTCTATTAGTGACTTTAAATGGAAAAATTAAAAAAAATTATTATCTAGTCCATCGTGTAAAATTATTCTAACTATACAGCGTGTCTCAAAAATAAGTTACAATACAAACTTGTGTTTTTTTTAAATGAAACACCATATGTTTCTTAGCGTTTTTGGATGTAGATTTTTATGACAATGTTTTTAAGCTAAACTTTTATTGGTCGATTTTGCTTATTTTTAAAAATAACACGGTTTATTTGACAAAAAACAGCACTTTTTAAAAATCTATTACACAAAAACTGAGACATCGAGAAATATTTTTTACTACCTCAAAGAAGAAGATAAAAACTAAGCAAAATCGACCAATAAAAATTTTGCTTAGAAACATTATACTCCTAATAAAAAGCTACATTCCGAAATGCCAAAAAACATATGGGGTTTCTTTAAAAAATCATAAATTCATATTGTAACTTATTTCTGGAACACGCTGTATAGTTGAAAACAATTTCAGACAATGCGCAATTTTTTTAAATTTTATTATTTAAAATAATGAACTTTACTAACTCACTGAGACGTTATTAAATTGTGTGGTAAAAATGATTTTGTAATTAAAATTTTATGCACAAAACTTGTATTATCGAATCTTTTTAATTTAAGCTTCAAAAAAAATTTCGTTGTAAAATGACACAAAATCGTTATTTTTTAATTTTCGTTTTATTTTATTTTGTTTGTTTTGCAACTTTCATTTCTTTGTTTTTTGTGGTCGTCATGAGTTAAAGTATTTGCATACAGGGTGTCCCAGCGAATTGAAAAAGTCCACTAGTGACCTTTAAATTAAAAAATTAAAAAATATATATATAGGACATTGTTTGATACTATCTAGTCCATCGCCTAAAATTATTTTGAACTATACAGCGTATCCCAAAAATAAGTTACAATACAAACTTGTGTTTTTTTAAATGAAACACCATATGTTTTTTGGCGATGTAGATTTTTATGACAAATCTTTTAAGCTAAATTTTTATTGGTCGATTTTGCTTAGTTTTAAACATAAGACGGTTTTTTGACGAAAAAATGCACTTTTTAGAAATTTATTACACAAAAACTAAGATCTAGAAATATTTTTTTTATTACCGCAAAGAAGAAGGTACAAGCTATAAGGTTGTAACATTTTTTTAGTGTGTTGCATTTGCAAAGATGAAAAAATGAAGGCGTTTGTTAAAAGTTCAATAACTTAAAAAAATTTAATGGAACACCCTATTTATTGTTTTTGCATTTAAAAGATTATTAAATTGTCTTTCTAAAATTATTTACTTTTAGGTGTTTATAATCAATAATTAAAAAGATTTTTAACGTTAAACATTAAAAAAATATATTACTAATGTTTGCAAAAAAGTGCACAGTTGCACAAGAGATGGAAGAAATATCATTTAATAATCACATTTGTGTTAAACTTAATCCATTTTTCTTTATTTTTACAATAAAATAATTCCAATTTCAATATTTATAATGACTTTTACAAAATTTTATCATTTAAAGGACTTTTTCAACTCGCTGAGACACCCTGTATGTTTAACAGGTTTTTGCTAGTATGAATTTTGTTGTAGGATGGAATTATTGAGAAAGCACAAGGAATGAATTAGTAAACGTAGCATAAAGCAACAATATCTAAAGATCAATTATTGATGCTTTTTTATAACAAATTAATTCAATTAAAAATCGACAATATGAAAAATCCGTGAATCGGGTTTTGTAACATCAAAAAATGAGGTTGTTGATCAAGAACTTTCTAGAAACTCTCTGAAAGATTTAAAAGCTTGATTGATTGTTCTACGACCCAGTCATCAAAATTTTAGTTTTCTTTGCTTGACTTAATGACCTTTAGTTTTACCTTTACACAAAGAAAAACTGAACAAAAAGGTCAGTTACCAGAAATATGAACTCATCTTTTTTCTCTCAATTCTCATAATTGAAGTTTTTGTGTCCTCTCGTAAGAAAAAGCGATTTCTTTGTTACTTTCGCTTTTATATTGTCATTTTCTGGTTCGCTGCCTGCCGAAATTTAAATCATCCATCAGAGCTTTCCATTTAAATTTAAAAATTTGCGATTTCTTTCTCAGTTTACGAAAGCGTCTAATGCAACATCATTTTTACTTTCCTTATCCTATAAGAAAAGTATTGTATTTGTTCTCAAGAACGATAAGAGCTAGAAACTTGAAATTTGGTGTGTAAGTTTCTTGTAAGAAGGGAAATTTCCACAAAAAGCTTATGATATTATCTTATCAAAAATATCTGATCAATTTTTGAAAACAATTTTTATTTATGAAAAATTTTATTTTTTTTGCAAAAAACAGCTGAAAGGATAACAAGTAAATGTTAAATGACAAAGTATCTTACAAAACTTTAAAAGTTATTTTACATAACTGTTTTGTTTAATTTA
>NW_025401068.1:15790827-15792901 GCF_015345945.1 Tribolium madens
ATTATGGTGGATGCGCTACAATTTTTTTAAATATTTTAATTACTGAAAAAAACAGTTACCTACATTTTGAATTAAAATAATTGTAAGAACAGAAGTTGCGAAAGTTTTACGAAACATCGAAGTTTAACAAGTTGTATTTTCTTACGTTTTTATTGGCTTCTGTGCAATAGTTGTCTAGATTGCAGTGATATATTGAAAAAAAGCAATTTAACTAATAATAAATGAAATTGTTAAACTCATCTTTAAAACTATTGTTTGTAATTTATCAGTTATTGTGGCAAACACTTCATCATAATACTAAAAACTTTATTAAAAATAATAAAAATGCAGTTTTATTAATTTTTTTGTGGGCAGATCCTTTTATATTAAATTCATAAAACTGCAATACGCTAGTTGATTGAATTTGAATGACAGAAAACTCGAAATGAAAAGTTAATTGACATATTAATGGACTATTTTATGGTAAAAGCATTTTTAGCAAAATTGAATTATTAAACTTGTATTGAATCCTAATTAAACTAAATTGCCAGACTGCGCTAACAAGAATTAAATTAAACATTATTTGCAGGTTTATCATAGTTGTTACCACAGTCAGAGTAGAGTAAATTAAAATATGCAGTTTTTTAACAAAATTTTTGCACTTCACTTTTCATTAAAGCAACATAAAAGCACTGCAATAAAACGCTAACGTAATATCGTAAAGTTATTATGAAACTGTGCGAAAAATTGCATTATCACCACTTACTGTTAATTTTGGTTTACGTCACAATTTTCAGCAAAACCTAACTCAATTAAAAATAACAAACTACAATAAATTAATAAGATACATTTTTACTTCCCTTATCCTATAAAGAAAGTATTGTATTTGTTCTCAAGAACGATAAGAGCTAGAAAGTTGAAATTTGGCATGTAAGTTACTTGTAGGAAGGGGGCGCAGCACGAAACATTTGGTAAAAATCGGTCGCTCCGTTATTATACCAAAAATCAAAATTATAGGTTGAAGATACAATAAATAAATTCACGGGGATAAAAATTATTTAGAATCATGAAATATACCTTATTAAACAGTAATATACACTGAAAAAGTTCTTAATAATCACTCAAAACCGTTTTGGTGGTTCCTAGGGGGAATTAAAATGACATGATAAGTGACACACCTCCACCCACCCTTGAATATAATAAGAAAAAATAAAATTTAACGTCTTCGTTTTTGAATAATTGGAAAAATGACTTTACCAAATAGGCTGTTGTATGACATTTTTGAAAAGCGCTTGTTATGGGCTTTCCAACGATGTATCGCAAGTAGGGTCGTGCCATTTAAAATTTTCAACTTAAGGTGGCTGTGGCTTGAAGGGTGGGTGGAGGAGCGTCACTTACCATGCCATTTTGATTCCCCCTAAAAACCACCGAAACGGTTTTGAGAGATTCTCAATAACTTTTTTAGTTCTAGAGATATTGCCGATTGCAAGTTTTAAAATTGACACCCTGTATGATAAAATTTTGGTGTGTAATCCGGCAGGTGGCACTAACGCAATGACGTTTTCCAAATAAGTAGGATAAGGAAAGTCGTGCGATGTTCACAGCAGATTTTTAATCGAAAACCCCAGGTGTTTGCACTCACCCCATCGGCCTCCTCGACGATGTCTTTCCCGACGGAGGCCAGCGTCGTCCACTTGCAGTTGTTGATGGCTTTGGCGGCGCACCGCTTGTGCACTTTGCATTTGCAGACCTCGCAGGAGAGGCCATGACTGGTGACGCCGCTGAGGGCCTCCCGACACACGTTGCAGTAGGTGGGGCGGGCATGGGACGTGGCGTACCAATGATGGTAGCCGGAAAGGCAGTCTGGTTGGTCGGGCTCGTGGAAGCGGCGCTGGGAAGCGGCAGTGAGGGCGCTGAGCCAGTCCTCCATCTCGCGGCGGGACTCGGCGCACAGCACCAGGGATCTGAACGGGGTGATCACCTGAAAATCACAAAAAAACACACCCATTTCTTGAAATAATCAAACTATCTCCTGGGGGAAATGGCCGCTGATGTGCTTTTATACTAGTGAAATGAGTTTCGTTTTGAGAAATGA
>NW_025401068.1:15794451-15807223 GCF_015345945.1 Tribolium madens
GCTCGTCTTTAAAACTATTGTTTGTAATTTATCAGTTATTTGACAAACACTTCATCATAATACTAAAAACTTTATTAAAAATAATAAAAATACAGTTTTATTAAATTTTTGTGGGCAGATCCTTTTATATTAAATTCATAAAACTGAAATTTGCTAGTTGATTGAATTTGAGTGACAGAAAACCCGAAATGAAAAGTTAATTGACATATTAATGGACTATTTTATGGTAAAAGCGTTTTTAACAAAATTGAATTATTAAACTTGTATTGAATCCTAATTAAACTAAATTGCCAGAATGCGCTAACAAGAATTAAATTGAACATTATTTGCAGGTTTATCATAGTTGTTATCACAGTCAGAGTAGAGTAAATTAAAATATGCAGTTTTTTAACAAAATTTTTGCACTTCACTTTTCATTAAAGCAACATAAAAGCACTGCAATAAAACTCTAACGTAATAATGTAATGTTATTATGAAACTGTGCGAAAAATTGTATTATCACCACTTACTCTTAATTTTAGTTTACGTCACAATTTTCAGCAAACCTAATTCAATTAAAAATAACAAACTATAATTAATTAATAAAATACATTTTTACTTTCCTTATCCTATAAGAAAAGTATTGTATTTGTTCTCGAGAACGATAAGAGCTAGAAACTTCGAAAAGTCGTGTGATTTTTTGGTTTTTGCTACCATACAAATCCGTTTTTCTGAAAAACACTCACCTGAAAACTGTGATTGACGTTTTTGGTTGAACACTCGGCTAGGCACAGGTCGGTGAGTTCGATTTCATCGAAAATCACAGCCTGAAACAAGCATGGAATATAAATGGAAAATGCTCCAAACTATTATTAATTAATCAAAAATTGTCATTGTCGTCAATAATTGAGAACATGAAATGTAAAAATTGAAATCTCGTTACTCGACTTTGTTCTATAATTTCTAAAATAGTCAATTCAACAGCTATTAGCTTCATTTATTCTTGTTAAGGAGTCTTTGTTTCAAGTTTCAGACAAACAATTTTAAGCTCATTATAATACTTTTATTTCAATGCAACCTGAAGAAATAATCAATAATTAAATGATAAAGAAAAAGAAGAATTTAATAAAATTGGATAGTTATGTGTTTAAGCGTCATGAAATATTTATTAAAAAATCAATTTATTTTATACCCACGCTCATAACTTTCCCAGAAATCATTAAATACTCGTATTTAGTTTACGTTCATTATTTGAACAATTTTAGATATTGCACTGAATCCGTTAATACCCAGAAATAGCCCTTATGTGAAGGTATTAAAACTTCAATACTGATATTGTTATAAAAAAAAATGATTTCAAAATGGTAAAATTGCAAGTTCTGAGATTTTTTTTACCATCGAAGATTATAAATAACTATTGATTTCTTCATTACAACCTTAGATCATGGTTTTTATTGAAAATGTGATAAATTTATTACCGTTGTGCTAAAAATAGCCTTTGGAGATTAATTTTCATGCTGAAAATGTCTTGAAGAAATGACTCACTGAAACTGCATAAATCGTGTTTTATCATCAATGAATCAGCTTTTTATGTAGTTAAAACAGCCCCAATTTATTTGGAAAATTTAAAAAATCAGTTTCCAGTGAAATTTTACACGAATGAAAGGGAAAATACACGCCACCCACACTAGTTTGTTGAAAGTTGCGTAAAACGGGAACTGGTGAAAGTAAAACAAATGTAACTCAAACTCTTGCTACCACTTATGATAATTATCTAGTTAAACAGATTCAGGGGATAATAAATTTCAAATCATTATTGCAACTTTGAAAATATTACTACTTCATTTTCATAAAATTACAATTCGCTGTGATTTATGCAATAACTTTTCCAATAAGCGGATCCCATTTGCGTAAAACATTTCAATTTAACTGTTTTTTTCCTCCAATAGTTGGAAAATTATTACCGTCACTTCATACATTTGCTTGGTTTTAGTGTTGTTGCGTCAAATAACAATGAAATCCAATTTCGTGATCCACTAACTTTACCAGAAATCCTGATCCACAATGGTCCAGTTGTTCACTATTCATGTTTGCTAAACCATTTCTATTCAAATTGAGTTTGTTTTTCAATTTCGCGAAACTTTATTAATTTCGATAATAATTTAGTCAATATATCTAATCTAATTTTCTTGATTAAATGGCACTTTAGTGTTTTCTTGAAACCCTTCAATTTAAATTTAAAAAGAAAGCAAATATTGGCAGGAGGATACGCCGAGGAAATTGATGTTAAATTAAATTTATCCAACGTTCAACTTATTAAATTTTTTACTGAGAATTACTAGTAATAAAGAAAAAACTGGTGTGAACATCACACGACTTTCCTTATCCAACTTATTTGAAAAACATCTTTTTTTAGTTCGGTACCTATTAATATTTTTATTTTATAACATTTCACTGTTTAATAAGGTATATTTCATGATTCTAAATAATTTTTATCCACATGAATTTATTTCTTGGTCTTTGCGACCGATTTTTACCAAATGTTTCGTGCTGCGTCCCCTTTCTACACGTAATTTATATACCAAATTTCAAGTTTCTAGCTCTTATCGTTCTCAAGAACAAATACAATACTTTCCTTATAGGATAAGGAAAGTAAAAATGTATGTTATTAATTTATTGTGGTTTGTTATTTTTAATTGAGTTAGGTTTTGCTGAAAATTGTGACGTAAACCAAAATTATCAGTAAATGGTGATAATACAATTTTTCGCACAGTTTCATAATAACATTACGTTATTACGTTAGCGTTTTATTGCAGTGCTTTTATGTTGCTTTAATGAAAACTGAAGTGCAAAAATTTTGTTAAAAAACTACATATTTTAATTTACTCTACTCTGACTGTGATAACAACTATGATAAACCTGCAAATAATGTTTAATTTAATCCTTGTTAGCGCAGTCTGGCAATTTAGTTTAATTTGGATTCAATACAAGTTTAATAATTCAATTTTACTAGAAACGTTTTTACCATAAAATAATCCATTAATATGTCAATTAACTTTTCATTTCGGGTTTTCTGTCACTCAAATTTAACATAAGAGGATCTGCCCAGAAAAAATTTAATAAAACAGTATTTTTATTATTTTTAATAAAGTTTTTAGTATTATGATGAAGTGTTTGTCAAATAACTGATAAATTACAAACAATAGTTTTAAAGACGAGTTTAACAATATAATTTACTTATAGTTAAATTGCTTTTTTTTAATATATCCCTGCAATCTAGACAACTATTGGACAGAAGCCAATAAAAACGTAAGAAAATACAACTTGTTAAACTTCGATGTTTCCTAAACTTTCGCAACTTCTGTTCTTACAATTATTTTAATTCAAAATGTAGGTAACTGTTTTTTCCAGTAATTAAAATATTTTAAAAAATTGTAGTACTTTCACCATAATTTTCATTTATCCCACAGCCACAAAATTATAATTTCATTTATAAAAAAATTAGCAGAAAAACTTTTCATTCATAAAACATAAATAGCATTTTTTTATTATAAATATCCGATTAGATAACTTTTTTTATTTTCTGATGGCTTTATCAGATTTCAACCCACTGTAAGATAAATATTTATGCTCTTATTTCTTTTATTGTATTAAGCAAACCAAAAATATGTTTATTGTTTATTTTTCTTCTAAATTAAACAAAACAGTTATGTGAAAGAACTTTTAAAATTTTGTAAGATAATTTGTCATTTGACATTTACTTGTTATTAAAAGAAATCCTTTCAGCTTTTCCTTAAAAAATAAAAATTGTTTACAAAAGTGGATCAGATAATTGTTTCCTTGATAAGTTAATATCATAATCTTTTTGAAGAAATTAAAAAAAATAAAAATAATTAATTTGTTGTCGATTTTTTCTAAAATGGTAGCAAACAATACTCATAGTATCTTAAAGAAATGCTCAAATTTAAAAGTAACATCGTCCTGTAAGAGACAGTAGAAAAGACTAAGAAAGGGTCAGAAATACCGACATAAAAAATTTCTAAAGTTGTAAAAAATCTTTGAAAAATTTCTTAGAGAAATTTCACAATAAACTTTTCAAAATTTAGTGCTGCAAAAAACAGATGATGAGATTATAAAAGTTAATTTGTTATTTCTTGCTGAAATGGTAATAAAAAACACATAAATTTTTGTATTTTAATACTGAAAGATTTTTTCTGTTCTTTTTTGCAGTTTCCATTCATTTAAATTTACAACATAAAATCTCGTTGTTTATTATTATAAAGACACTAACCGAGAAGATATTAGCTGAGATTACCTTTATGAAATAGTATATTGTGCTATTTACCACATAAACTCACCTTTACTCCAAATAACATATACTAATTTAAAGTAAAGCGTCACTTAATGAGCAAGTAAATGAACCAATTAATCAGGACGCTTTGCAAGTAAGTCATAACAACGTTCTTATAAACAAACATTACGCATCAGTATCGGAATTTGTGTTGAGATTTTTAAAAGTGTTTATTAATTTAACTAGTGCAGTTGGTAGTGTCGAATACAATTACCTCTCCAGAAATTTTTAAAGTAGCGAAAGGGACAAAAAAGAAACAATTTTGGTACATACAATTTTCTTTTATCCCACAGCCACAAGATTATAATTTCATTTATAAAAAAATTAGCAGAAAAACTTTTCATTCATAAAACATAAATAGCATCTTTTTATTATAAATATCCGATTAGATAACTTCTTTTATTTTCTGATGGCTTTATCAGATTTCAACCCGCCGTAAAATAAATATTTATGCTCTTATTTCTTTTATTGTATTAAGCAAACCAAAAATATATTTATTGTTTATTTTTCTTATAAATTAAACAAAACAGTTATGTAAAATAACTTTTAAAGTTGTTTTCAAAAGTTGATCAGATAATTATATCTTTGTTAAGTTAATATCATAAGCTTTTTGTGGAAATTTAAAAATACTGGGATGCGCCAGAACTCGCGCCCCAGAGAAAAATTTCAAGAATGATAAGATACCAGCAACTTGGAAAAAATGTTTCTAACACGTTTGTGAGCTTGCAAGAAACAATTGAGGTTGGCAGCAGTGTTATCTCTGAAGAGATTGCCGTAATAACTGTTTAGTTGGCGCGGTAACGTCTTCAGGGAATGCTTATCCGTATTAGTAACAAGTTATCTGGTATCGTAAATGCCACAGCTTAATTTATGAATCCCGGGGAATTCCCCACGAGCGAGGTGGCGGCCGTGAAATCACGCTTTTCGCCCTAAGTGATTTATGATGTGTTTTGCGCAAACTGGGCAAAATTTTCCACGTGAAAATTTCTCGCATTTTCGATTTATTGAAATTTTCAGGTATTGGGTAAAATCAAAGCCGACGATTCGATACGTGTTATTTTCGCTACATCGACTCATAATTGTGTTTAGGGCTTGAAGCTCGTATTTTATTCGTGATAAATTACTTTGGGGCGGATCACACGTTCGGCGGGTTTTATTAAAGCCGTCTGAATCCGACTTAATCTCATTAACAAAATATTTGATCAAGACGCGGTGTGATACCAAAACTCTTTTATTTCCTTTCAGGGAACAACACAATATTGGGTTTTTGTCTGAAAAATTGTTTTTGATTCAGCGTTTCGTACGATTTTAAATAGAGGGTTTTTGCCCGGCGCATCCACCATTTTTTTATTGACCAAAGTTTGCTTTTTGGTACTTATCAGCGAAAAAAACATTTTTAATAAATATTTTTGTATATTTAAAAAATGCATGAACATCTTTGTAAAACAATAAGTAAAAAACCGTTTTCATTAAAAAAAAATATTAGTAAAGTATGGTAATCTCAATTAATCAATTAATTAAAATAAAAAGTATTTTGGTATCGCTCCTTTACAACCTTTAAACATTTATTAATTTATTTCCAAAAAAAACTGAAAGTTTACTCAAAAAAATCTTTAATTTTTGTAAGTTGTACATTTTTTCAACAAAAAAGTGTGAGACTTACAAAAAAAATTTGCACAGCAACACTTTTTGTAACAAGCTCGTTGCCTAAAAAGAAATTGTGGTAGGTTTTCATTAAAAAAAATTGTTACTATGTTTATCTCGTAAGTATAAACAATTAATTAATATTCCATTTTTTTTGAATAGCATTTTTATAGCCATTGCACACCTCTAAATTTATTTGCCAAAAAAATGATAGTTTCGCCAGAATAAAATCGTTTCCAGACTTTTGGACTTCTTGACTTTTTAGAAACTACTGACGAATTAAATTAAACGGTCTATTAAAAAAACTGTAAGAGTAAATAATAAAAAATTCAAAAAGTCCAGACTGTTTTGTTACTTTGACCTTTTGAGGGCCTAAAACCTTTTTTCATAAAACAATGCGTAAAACTCTTTGTTTCAAAATATTTCAGAGCCATAACATGTTTTTGTTCTGAGTTTTCAAACGCTTTTATTTTTTCACAATTGCGTTGCTAAATAGTAACCTGATAATTAGCAAAAAATATTAAATAATCACGCTTTGTAAATTAGAACAAATCGATAAAAATGTGTCGTTTTAGTTCGTTTTTTGAACTAAAAGTAAAAATGTCAATAAATCCACAATAAAAATTAATTGATCATCTTATTTTTATTATTTCAAAATGAAGTACAAGCAAGTTTAAAAAAATATTCAAGGTGACTCATTTAAAACGATTCAATTTCAACACAATAGGTGTATACGAGGGGCCGTTAATCTAAAAATAAATGTGTACAACTGATTCCAAAAAAATCCACTGAAATTTCAGTAATTGCAAAGAATTCCACCAAAATTTCTTTTGTTCTCAGCCGAGGGGACGATTGAAATCTTTTGTAATTATTTAGAAGTTAAGAATTACTGAAATTATTTGTAAATTATTAGATGTTTTCTGAAATTACTGGATTTTTTTTGGAATTATTGGAGATGATTTAAAAAAAATACGTTGAATTACTTTGGATTTAGAGGAATTATTGTGAAATTACAAAAAATAAGTTGAAATTATTTCAAAATTATAGGAATGAATCTGAAAACGAGTGGCCGTTTATTTGAAAAAATTGCATACAACTAATTCCGATTCCAAAAAATTCCACCGAAATTTCAGTAATAACAAAGAATTCCACCAAAAGTCTAGTTATTCCAATAATCCATTGTAACTAATTTATTTTCGTAATTTCAAAATAATTCTCGTAATAACTAAGAAATTCAATGCAGTTTTCAAAACAAAAATTCCAGTAGGTAATTCACAAATACTTTTCGTAATTCCAAAAAATCTAAAGATAATTCTAATAACAGCATTTTTTATAGCCTCACCTATAAATTTATTTGCCAAAAAATTGATAGTTTCGCCAGAATAAAATCGTTTCCAAACTTTTGGACTTACGAAAATGGAGAAAAAAATGTTTAAAACAGGAGATTTATCTAGTTTTTGCCCGGCGCATCCACCATTTTTTTCAATTACAGTTTCGCATGTTTTTGTGACATTTTCATCAACGAATGGTAATAATCTGAACTATTTGTACTGATTGGTAGCGTTAATAAAAATACAGACTTATGAGAATAGAAAAAATGTACTGAAACATGTTAAAAATATACTCTGAAACAGCACACTGGTTGATTAGTTTCGTAATAGATCTGTCACTCAGGTTTGCTCAATTTAAAACTTTGACGTTGGAAAAAATGAACTCGAATGGGTGTTTCCCCAATTAAATTGGATTTCTAGGTGGTGTCATAAAATAACTAGGAAATGGCTTCCGCCATTAAAATCTGCAGTAACAAACGCCTCCATTAAGTGATAATGTTGGCAATTTTCTCATAACACACTGTTCTTTATTTTGAGCGACCTCATTTTTAGACTAGTGGGTTAGTTTCTCATTTTGTTTACGTGGAAAGTTTCATAATAGCTTTTGTGATATCGTAAGCAGAGAAATTAACTCGTTTGTTAGGTCGCTCTTTACTAAAGTGGTAATTATTCAATGGAAATTGAGGCCACCTTAACACATTGTTTGGAAAGTTATTTGCGGCGACGTTGTCCCAAAAGCAAAATTAATTGAGGTTGACATTAAAACAGTTTCTTGAAAAAGTAAACGAAAATGAAAACAAAAACTTTTGTAATATGACCTATGGTTTGATTTCAATTTAGGGAAATGGAAGCAAACCTTTTGATCTAAATTTAAATACACAAAAAAATTGGCCCTAATTTTGCGAAAATTTTAAAAAAGAAACTATAATTTAGATATTTCTGTTTGTTTAAAATTTTATAGTTTATGGTTTAATAATTCTTCTTTTATTTGGATTTATTTTAAGATTAGTCCTTTTTGGGTTTAAATAATAAATTTGTGGTTTCTTTTTTACATAAATTTGTAATATAAATATGTTTTCACATATTTTGTCGATAATTTGACGATGATTCACTCCAGATTGCTACTTTTTTTTGAATACTTAAATTTAATGGGGTTTAAAAAAACATACAAATTTTTTTCAACATTTTGTCAAAATTTAATGTGAATATTTTAATTTAAAATTATGAATTCTTTTATGGTTTATTGAGTTCAAAGACCTTTTTTATGTTTTTTTTATTTGTTTTGAGTTATAATACACATGCAGAGTGATTTATGCGAAATTTCTCCATAATTTTATTCAGTTAATCAATTTTTCTATAAAATTTTTTGATTTTTATATGAACAGGATGATTCACTCAAGATTGCTTCTTGATTTTTTGTATGAAATACTTACTTAAATGAGATTTCCAAAAAAATACATGTTTTTCGAAATTCTGAAAAAATTACTAATCATTTGATATTTACAAACAAATTCATTCATCTGAATGCATTTTCTTTTTTTTTTGCACTATGTAGGCTATATATGGATTTTAGGGAAACGGGAGCAAGACTTTGACCTAAACTTAAACAAACTTGTTTTTGAAGTCAAGGGTAAATTTGAAATAAGTTTTTGACACAGAAATTAAAAAAATGGTCCTAATTTTGCCAAGTTTTAAAAAATTATGCTAAAATTTACATATTTTTATTTACTTTCAATTTTAAATTTAAATTTATTTATTTTAATAAAAAATATACAGAGCGATTTTGATTCTTCATATTTCTTCATATTTATTTTTTTGAATTTAATTCAAGATTAGTTCTTTTTGGGTTTAAATAACAAATCAATTTTTGGTTTCTTGCTTACTTAAGTTTATAAGAATTGGTTATGAACATTTTATCGCACCCGATTTAGCCTAAATAGTATTTTTTTATCAAAAATGTCACGATGATTCACTCAAGATTGTCTCTCAATTTTTGTTTGAATAACTAATTGGATTTAAAAAAATACAAGTTTTTTTAAAAAAAATTTCAAAATTTGCAAGTTTGTTCAGTGTGAATATTTCATTTTTATATTATGCAGAAAATAATGTTTTATTCGAGATTGTCTTTTTTTATAATTTAGCTTTAAGGCCAGTTTCTTAAGAATTTTTATTTTTTTTATTTTTTAACTTGTTATAATACATAGAAACAGAGTGATTTACTCGAGATTTCTCCCCGATTTAGTTTAGTTAACTTAACATTGATTTTTCGTCTGAACAACTTAAATAAGATTTCCAAAAAAATATAAGTTTTTCAAAATTCTGAAATAATTTCTGCCTATTTGAATTTACAAACAAATTAATTCATCTGAATGCGTCCTTTGTACTATAAGCTATGGCTGGATTTCAGTTTAGGGAAATACGAGCAAGCCTTTTGACCTAAACTTGGAAATTTAAAGCACGAATTGATTTTGAGCGTAGGGTTGTTATCAACGTTTCATCGTTGCATACTAATGAATCGGGAATTTGAAGGACTTTTCAGGGATTAAACGCTTTTCCATCACAACCAATATTGCCACCTTCATTAGATAGTCGAAAACGAACGAATTCTATCGAAACGCATTTTTTAAGCGAATAAAAGCTTTAGGATTAATTAAAATCAAAGTAAAATTTTATAAATTTACATAGTAGTTATTAATTGTTAAAAAAGTAAAAACATGCGTTATTTATGCATAAAAATGCCGGGTTTTCCAGTCCACTTGTATCATCTGTTCCAGAAGAAAAGAGAATTATGTCGTAAACTACACCTTGTAGTGGATGGAGAAAGACAAAATCAATAACATGATTTAGTTCGTAGCCTCTGGTATCTGCAATAATGTGTTCGAATTTTCTGTGAGAAGGTCAGAGATCAATTATTATCATTCTGGAGAAATGTATTGGTGTTATAGGTAAACCCTTCGCATGTTGTGGTTAAATTATATCCTGAATTTCTGTGCTACTATGGAAATTTGGTCCATTAATCGTTTTAAATTCACCACATGACGCTTAAAAGTGGTTAATATTTCATCAATTGACTAAATTCGTGATTCTGTGTTAACTGCGAATAAAAATGCACATGAATATTTATTAAATACCCTTTATTCAAATTATCGTCTAACCCAGAAATCGGTTTAATTAAATTTTTTTCCGTGTCAAGGACGGACATAAAAGAGGCTGGAAATGGCAGTCAGGTGGAAATCAAGGATACTCAGAAATTGTATTTCTGGGCTGAAGAGGTTATTGTTCAGCTTGCAGTAACACTTAACTTTGTCTTTTTCACTTTCTTTTTACGCAAAATATTAAAGTTACAAGTTTTACGAGCAGTTCTTTTTTAGAACAGTAATCTAGTTACGAATTTATATTTGAATTTTTAACAAAATTGCTTTTTTCCCGATTCAAAATATTGATAGTATGCATCTTATCTTATGCAAATGTAAATCCATCAGAAGGTGCGAAACTAAATTGAAAAAAACTAATACTTGTATTTGCGTTTTTCTCAATTTTCAAATAATTAATTTTGCTTTGTTTCTTGTAATTTCGATGACTAAAAACAGAAAGATAAACAGATGGTGACGCCACAATGATAGTTATAATAAAATGAATCAGAACAAACAAAAAATATATTACATAATTTATTAAAAATTATTATTTCTTAAATTTGAAATTTTTGCAATTTTTTACAGAAAATTACAAAATTACAGTTTTCAAACCATTTACTCTACCGTTCCGTAGATGGCATGTCTCTAGCCAGTTCCAAAATGTACCACCAGAAGAATTTGTCGCTTGTGTAAAAACAAGTTTTCAAATGAAAAAAAGACAAATTGAATTTTTAAGAAATTCAGTAAACAAATTGTTTTTTTTTAATTGGATGTTGTTCCTAAATTAAAAAGTACCTCACACACACAGTAACACCGAGTTTTTATCTCATTTTGAGTATTTTTAACGGATTGCAAAATTCAATAGTTTTTTTTTATGAAAAAAACGCATGATTTAAATTGCATAAAAAAATGCAGTAACATAAGTGAGTAATCAACAATACACCAAAAATAAATCAAAAAATTCTTTCGTACAGTTTTCTTATAAAAAAAAATGAAATGGCCAAAAATAGAGTTTTTGTTTTAATTTATTTTTAAACGGCACAGACGAAAAATTTCAAGTTATTATATAATGCTGCTAAGGCCATCAAAAAATTATGATAATTTTTTCAAAATTTTTAAATAACGATTTATTTTTTTTTATTCAGTATAGTTCAACCTTAAATAAAGAATTACTCGTTTTGAGATAATCGTTTTAACACTTAACTTTGTCTTTTTTACATTCTTTTTACGTAAAATATTAAAGTTACAAGTATGAAATAACGTGGAGAGATTGGTCATGCTTTACAAGCCGTTTTCCACCAAAACCACTCCGTTATTAAATCCCATTTGGTAAATGTTGCATTAGGATCCTGTTAAAGGACATTGAGGAGCAAGTTGATTGCTTCTACTTTGAGTGAAAAGTTGCAATTGCATTGAAACTATTGCAATTATATGCAGAGACGATTGAGTTAGAACTTTGCAAAGAAATTTAACTTAACATTAAATTCGTTGCGTGAAAAGTGCAAATCCTTTCCTCGTGACGTAAATAGTTTTAACTTTGTAATTCAATTTGTCGATCCTTGAACGTTTTATATCTTTGTCGCATAAAATGGAAGCCAATTATTTTAAAACGACATTAAAGTACGAGTAAGCTGATGAAACCTAAAAAGAGCACTTTATATCTGCTTAGTGAAATTGTAACTTTAATCAGACTTATAAAAGCAATGAAGCAAATTATCCTACATGCACTTCTAAGGGTCTAATTTAACTCTGTACATCATGACATGTCAAGAACACGAACATTTCGCCGGAATACAATAGGGTAGATACACTTGGGAAATTGCACAACACACAATAGGATAATGCCTAATATTCTTCTCGTTTATAGATGAAAAAAAAATAATCATTCTGTACAAACTTTTTTTAAATGGAATGGACTCAAATTTTGTGTTTTCTGTTAAAATGTGACTTGTTTTAAATTTTGCAGTCACTCCAACTCTTTCAAATAGTATATTATGTCATTGGGTTATTACATTTCATCATAAAAGTGATTACTTTTGTGAGTTTTGCGGACAAATGTTTTTATTGATTACCTTAGGATTCATATAACTAACCACAATTTTTTTTCTTGTTGGTCCATGAAAATGGAATGAAAGAAGGTGGATTAAAAATCAAAAATTTCTAAGTACCTACACGTTTTTATTTTAAATTAAAATAAGCGATCCTAATTAAACATGAAAAAATACAAATTAACTCACAAAAGTAACAAAAAATAAAATAAATTTTTAATACTTTTTATTGTTACAAATTTAAACAGGAGATAGAATATTCATTTTTAAAACAAAAATTTTCTG
>NW_025401068.1:15807563-15811523 GCF_015345945.1 Tribolium madens
GCATAAAAATTAAAAATTAAATTTGTTTTACCGTTTAGGACGCCCCTCATTAAAAATTTTGTTATTTCATTTGTTTAGGTGTACATATAAAGGTAGCAAATTTTGGAATTTTATCTATTTTGAAATATTAGGAAAAACTCTTAAAAAACGTACCGTTTTTAAAGAGTGTAGCTCCCTTTCATAGCATTTTTCGAAACACTTTTGTCTTAAAATTAAATATTCTATCAAGAACTCGTTTTAATCGTTTTTTTAATTCAATTATAAATAAGAAATAATTTTTCGACACCAATTTTTTACAAAAAATTGTCATAATTTTGGAAAGTTTTTTTTTAACTGTATAAAATCTAGAGTTTTCTATTTGTTTTAAAAATTTTATTTTTTTATTTCAGAAATATACAAAGTGATTTTAATTCTTCATATTTCGTAAAATTTACTTTGATAATTATTCTTATTTTTTTGCATTTGTTTCAAGATTAGTCCTTTTTTGTATAAATAACAAATAAACTTTTCTTGTTTACATAAAAATTTGTATAAAGTGGCCTTGAATATTTGCTTACATCTCATTAAGCCAAATTAACATTTTTTTATCAAAAATGTCAGGATGATTCATTCAAGATTGATTTTTTGTTTAAATAACTTAAATGAGATTTTCAAAAAATACATTTTTTATTGAGTTTCAAGATCATTTTTTAAGGATCTTTATTAATTTTTTTTAACTTGTTTTGAGTTATAATAGAGAGTGATTCATTCGAGGTTGCTCTCCGATTTATTTAGTTAATCGATTTCCAAAAAAATACAAGTTTTTTCAAAATTCTGAAAGAAATTTCTATTTATTCATCTTTCTTTGCATCTCACATTTTTATAGAAAACAAATTCGTCTAAGAGAAACTAAAAGTAACAAAAAATAAAATAAATTTTTAATACTTTTTATTGTTACAAACTTAAACAGGAGATAGAATATTCATTTTTAAAACAAAAATTTTCTATGAACATATATCGAAAAATTTGGTACAAATGATAACTTTTATACACCTAAATAAGTACCACTTTCAGCAACAAAGTTTCATAGTTTTTTATAAAAAAGGTTTATTGTGTTTTTCCGATACAATTTACGGATTTTTAGTAAAAATCGGTTTAAAAATTTATGTTACATAAACAGCATAAAAATTAAAAATTAAATTTGTTTTACCGTTTAGATTAAAAATTTTGTTATTTCATTTGTTTAGGTGTACATATAAAGGTACCAAATTTTGTAATTTTATCTATTTTGAAATATTAGGAAAAACTCTTTAAAAAACGTACCTTTTTTAAAGGGTGTAGCTCCCTTTCATAGCATTTTTCGAAACACTTTTGTCTTAAAATTAAATATTCTATCAAGTATTTAAATTTGTACTTAACAATAAAAATGAAACACATGAAAAATTAATTCACAAAAATTTAAAATTAATTAACTTGAACCCCCTAATCCCCCCCCTTGGATACGGCCCTGATAGTAGAGCTCAAAAGAAGTCAAAATAACTCCACCCCGTATTTATCAACAAGTTATTTCGTAGAGGAATTATTAAAATTTGAAATAAATTGTGAGTAATTTATTTGATCAAAACTCGAGCTTGACAAAATTCTTGATACGCGTTTCGTGTTAAACCATCTCTAAGATAGTTTGTAAAACTGGCATTAAAGTAGTGTTTCACTTGCAAAATTTAAATCTGAAAAGTTTCTTCAAGCTCCGCTAAAGCAAGAATTATTATTCAAATTGGGATAAAAGCGCATACAGTTGCTTTGTATTAAAAAAAGTTTGCTAAACTAAGCTTTGAACAAACTTTGATGAAATGTGAGAGGATATAGTGGATATAATTAAACAATGCTGACCTGTGCATCATCGATTCTCCAAGTAAATGTCAGGAGTAATTAATTCGACCCAAGTTAGATGATAGGTTTGGGAACAAATACCGAACAATAGATTTTGATTGTAACTCATTTGAAATTAGTTTTGTAGTTATTCAGGTATTGAAAAAACTGAAAACACTTTAAAAGTTGCTTACGCGTCCGGATGTCGATTTTAATATTTCAAGTTTACATTTCAGCTAAAAGCTCTTTCACTCCAGGCCGTAACAATATTTCTTCGGGTTCCTTAAAAGCACATTATGGTGCTGCTGGTGAGTCTGTAAAGAGAATGGACAAATTTCAATCAATAGACAAGCTAGGAAAATCCTGAAATTTCAAACGTGACGTCGAACATCTCGAATTTTATGATAAAGTTTAATGGTTACGATGAACTCGGTGTTACCAGAAGCAATCAACTGGGGTTAGTGATCGGTAATTGACGAGTGTTGACCGTCAACAAGAGAGACTTGTGATGATCTTAGGGTCACGTGGAGGCGTTTAGATTTATATGAGTCAATTATCCCGATTCTCCAATGGATTGATTAAATAAACGTGTTTTGTGAGTACTTGATTGAGTTGGTTGACAGTTTAGCCCCATGGGACTCCACTACAGGAGTCAATAGTTAATTAGTTGATTACAAACCATAAAAATTTATATTTAATTTAATAATTGAAAAATCCAAAAAATTATTTAAATTTCAATACAACAAATGGTGTAAAATTTCACTCCATTTGAATTGTGATCAAAGAGAAATGTTTTTCGTCGGAATTTTTGCATCCACTCATATCGCCTCACAAACAGAAACTTATTTTTAATCCGATATAAAACAATGCAGAGTATTTTGATTTTTATTGCTACTGTTATGCAGTAATGATAAACGTCATTCTCTTGTTTTCCATAACTCGTGTATTAAAATAAAAAACGAATTAATTATTTTTGTCAGATGCAAACAGGAAAAGATTATACTTAATGAGTTATTTCTTGAATGTTGTCAGAAGAAACGCAAGGTAATACTTTTTTTCTTTCTTTTAAAAAAAGTTTTTACAAAAGTTTGTCATTTCGGTAATTGGATTCAAAATTCGCACTTTTATCTGCTTTATTCTTTTATTTTTTATTCCACCAGGACATTCAAAAAAAATTTGACATAATTATACATTTTTTCAAAATTCTGAAAGGAATTCCTATTTACGAACTAATTCATTTATTTTTCTTTGCATCTCACATTTTTGTAAAATACAAATTCGTCTAAGAAAACTTTTTGTAAGAATCAAATACTAAAGTTTTTTAACCAAACACTTACAACGTAACTAAATCCAATCAACGTTACCAAGTTTATAACTAGTGTCACTTGCAACAAAGTTCGTTTTTATTAAATATGTGACTGAAAAGTCAGAAAGTTGCTTATCTTAGTTATAAAACTTTATGAAAATAAAATTTATCCTCTGGCATGTGAGGTGGAAATAAGTGAGCTGCTACTTTTAAAAGAGTCACGAACTCTTGAGTGTTGAGTTTGGGTTTTAGTAGCACAACCGTGACATTGTAGAATAGTAAAGAAGTGTCCCAACAAAACGAATGAAATAAAAAGATAAAACAAAAACCTTTCAACAATCATAACTAAAATGTTTTCATTAGAAAATCTCACGTTTCCTTGTGTCCTTAATTTTTTTTTCAAGTAACTTATTACATAATATAAAGCAATGCAGAGTATTTTAATTTTTATTACAACTGTTATGCAGTGATGTTAATTTGTTTTCTTTGAAATTTTTTATTACAATATAGCCCCATAATTCGGGTATTAAAGTAAAAATGAATTAATTATTTTTGTCAAATTTATACAGGACGATTCATTCGAGATTGCTTAATGAGTTATTTTTTAAATGTTGTAAGCAGAAACACTGAGTAATTTTTTTTTCTTTCTTTTAAAGAAAACTGATAGAAAAGTTTGTCAAAATTTCAGTAATTTGATTCAAAATTTCGAGTTTTTGTCTACTTTATTCTTTCGTTACAACATTTTAAGATACAATTTTTTTTTCTTATTAAAAAGACAGGGTGATTCACGCTTCTGGATTCTTACT
>NW_025401068.1:15812985-15821889 GCF_015345945.1 Tribolium madens
GAATTTGTTTCAAGATTAGTCCTTTTTTGTTTAAATAACAAATAATTTTTTTTGCTTACATAAAAATTTGTATAAAGTGCCTTTGAATATTTTATTACATCTCATTAAGCCAAATTAACAATTTTTTATCAAAAATGTCAGGATAATTCATTCAAGATTGCTTCTCGATTTTTTGTTTAAGTACCTTAAATGAGCCTTCCAAAAAATACATTTTTTTATTGAGTTCCAAGACCATTTTTTAAGGATCTTTATTATTTTTTAACTTGTTTTGAGTTATAATAGAGAGTGATTCATCCAAGGTTGCTCTCCGATTTATTTAGTTTCCAAAAAAATACAAGTTTTTCCAAAATTCTGAAAGGAATTCCTATTTACAAACAAATTCATTCATTTTTCTTCTGTCTAAGAGAAACCAACTGCATATTTTTTATATTGCTTGAAAGTCACTTGCAACAAAGTTCGTTTTTATCAAATATAATCGAATTTTATGTTTCATCATAACAAAAATGTTTTCATTAGAAAATCTCACGTTTCCTTGTATCCTTAATTTTTTATGAAATAACATAAAATGATAAAATTGGTGCGAGAATTCCGCCTTATTCTCAGCGATTTGTCGCAAAAAAAGTAAACTGCGGAGCAGATTGTTCACTTTGATCCGAACAATTTCATATTCAAGTGAGCTTTGCTGCATTTACCTAAGTTTGCAACTCGCCTCTGTTACAAAAACCCTCAAAGGCGCTTTCTACATTATAAAAATTTCACAACATCTGAGATTTAGTTGAGGAAAGCTCAACACAAGCCAAAACCTACTCTAAAATCGATTCCTTGCTATTTATTAATCGAGATATCTTTCATTCTTCTTGTAGTTTACATTAATGAAGTATTCATCAAGTTGCAGCTTGTCTTAACTCGGTTTCACTTTGCAATTTAAGGGATGGCGTCTTATATGCACGCGACACACAATCAAGGCACTTACAGTGGAACAAGGAAAGGGCAAACTAATTACTCTTGATTACATGAATGTGTATTAGTCTATAATTAGAAGCGAGAATGTACTCGAGGATGTCCCACTGTTTTGGGATCGCATAATTGTGTTACAAGTGACGTCATTGGGGACCTTACTACTACACAATTAATGAGCAAACTTCCAAAATTTCACTCAAGTTACCAAAAATTTATTCGATGACGTCAGGTGGTAAAATAATGGGACAGCTTTCAGAACGACGGGTCTCGGACCCTCCAACTAACATTTGTGATTGATTAAACTTTGAGGTAGAACCTTTTTCAGGAAAAAACCGTTAGTTGATAGTTAGTTTGGAAGAAAAAACTTATCCCATTTAACTGTCTGAAGTTTCAGAGTTTTTCAGCACTCGGGATTTTAATCACACTGCGGTTTTAGCAATCAAACAATTATGAAATCATGAAACTAGTGCTTCACTGTTGAAAGAAATGAAAAAGAAATAATAAATTATTAATTCAATTTTTTGCTGAAATATTTGATAAAAAATGAAGTAAATGCAAATTTAAAAGTTATAGCGAAAAGAGGCCATTTTTGGACTTTTGAATATTGCTTCTTTGAGATTTCTGAGTTTAACTAGAAGTTTACTTTATGGAAAGATTCAGACGAGGCACCGTTAATTGAAATTGTGTGTAATTATTTAGAAGTATTATTAAAATTATCTTTAGATTTTTTGGAATTACGAAAATTATTTGTGAATTTTTGTTTTGAAAACTGCGTTGAATTTCTTAGTTATTACGAGAATTATTTTGAAATTACGAAAATAAACGAGTTACAATGGATTATTGGAATAACTAGACCTTTGGTAGAATTCTTTGTTATTACTGAAATTTCGGTGGAATTTTTTTGGAATCGGAATTAGTTGTATGCAATTTTGTCAAATGAACGGCTCCTCGTTTTCAGATTAATTCCTATTATTTTAAAATAATTTCAACTTATTTTTTGTAAGTTCACAATAATTCCTGTAATTCCAAATTAATTCAAGGTAATTAAAAAAAAATCATCTCCGATAATTGAAAAAAAATCCAGTAATTTTAGAAGAAATCTAATAATTTACAAATAATTTCAGTAATTCTAAACTTCTAATAATTACAAAAGATTTCAGTCGTCCCCTCGGCTGAGAATAAAAAAATTTTGGTGGAATTCTTCGCAATTACTGAAATTTCAGTGGATTTTCTTTGGAATGAGTTGTACACATTATTTTTAGATCAACAGCCCCTCGTATACACCTATTATGTTGAAATTGAATCGTTTTAAATGAGTCACCCTTAATATATTTTTTAAACTTGCTTGTTTTTCATTTTTAAATAATAAATAATAAGATGATCAATTAATTTTTATTGTGGATTTATTGCATCTTTACTTTTAGTTCAAAAAAAACGAACTAAAACGACACATTTTTGTCGATTTGTTCTAATTTACAAAGCTTGATTATTTAATATTTTTTGCTAATTATCAGGTTATTATTTAGCAACAGTTTGAAAACTCAGAACAAAAACTTGAAATCTCTCTGAAATCTTTTGAAACAAAGAGTTTTACGCCTTAGGTGTGTAATGGCTATTTTTAAAATTATCTTTAGATTTTTTGGAATTACTTACCAAAAATTATTTGTGAATTATCTACTGGAATTTTTGTTTTGAAAACTGCGTGGAATCTCTTAGTATTACGGGAATTATTTTGAAATTACGAAAATAAAGAAATTACAATGGATTATTGGAATAACTAGACCTTTGGTAGAATTCTTTGTTATTACTGAAATTTCGGTGGAATTTTTTTTGAATCGGAATTAGTTGTATGCAATTTTTTCAAATGAACGGCTACTCGTTTTCAGATTCATTCCTATAATTTTGAAATAATATCAACTTATTTTTTGTAATTTCACAATAATTTTCACAATAAAATGCAGTAATTTCAGAAAAAATCTAATAATTTACAAATAATTTTAGCAAGAACAAAAGAAATTTTGGTGGAATTCTTTGCAATTACTGAAATTTAATTCCTATAATTTTAAATAACTTCAACTTATTTTTTGTAATTTCAAAATAATTCCTGTAAATCCAAAACAATTCAACGTAATTTTCAAAAAAAATCATCTGTTGTCAAACCTTTTTCCACACAAAGTTTATAATATTTTTAAACTTAAATTGTAACATTTTTAATAAATATTTTTGTACATTTATAAAATGCATAAACGTATCTTTGTAAAACAATAAATAAAAATCGTTTTCATTTAAGAAAAAAATTGTTAGTATGGAATTTCAAAAGTTTAAACAATTAATTAAAATAAAAAATATTTTGGCATCGCTTCCTTACAACCTTTAAACATTAATAAATGTTTATTTCTAAAAAAAAGTAGAAGTTTACTCAAAAAAAAACTTTAATTTTTGTAAGTTGAACATTTTTTCAACAAAAAAGTGTGAAGTTTACAAAAAAAATTGCACAGCAACAATTCTTGAAGGTTTCCATTAAAAAAATTGTTACTATGTTTATCTCGTAAGTATAAACAATTAATTAAAATTCAATTTTTTTGAATAGCATTTTTATAGCGAATGCACACCTATAAATTTATTTGCCAAAAAAATTGATAGTTTCGCCAGAATAAAATCGTTTCCAGACTTTTGGACCAGTCTGTATGCCACAAGTCTTGACCTTTTAGAAATTACTGACGAATTAAATTAAACAGTCTATTAAAAAAACTGTAAGAGTAAATAATAAAAAATTCAAAAAGTCCAGACTGTTTTGTTACTTTGACCTTTTGAGGGCCTAAAACCTTTTTTCATAAAACAATGCGTAAAACTCTTTGTTTCAAAATATTTCAGAGCCATGACATGTTTTTGTTCTGAGTTTTCAAACGCTTTTATTTTTTCACAATAGCGTTGCTAAATAGTAACCTGATAATTAGCAAAAAATATTAAATAATCACGCTTTGTAAATTAGAACAAATCGATAAAAATGTGTCGTTTTAGTTCGTTTTTTGAACTAAAAGTAAAAATGTCAATAAATCCACAATAAAAATTAATTGATCATCTTATTTTTATTATTTCAAAATGAAGTACAAGCAAGTTTAAAAAAATATTCAAGGTGACTCATTTAAAACGATTCAATTTCAACACAATAGGTGTATACGAGGGGCTGTTGATCTAAAAATAATGTGTACAACTCATTCCAAAGAAAATCCACTGAAATTTCGGTAATTGCAAAGAATTCCACCAAAATTTCTTTTGTTCTCAGCCGAGGGGACGACTGAAATCTTTTGTAATTATTTAGAAGTTTAGAATTACTGAAATTATTTGTAAATTATTAGATGTTTTCTGAAATGACTGGATTTTTTTTGGAATTATTGGAGATGATTTTAAAAAAATACGTTGAATTACTTTGGATTTAGAGGAATTATTGTGAAATAACAAAAAATAAGTTGAAATTATTTCAAAATTATATGAATGAATCTGAAAACGAGTAGCCGTTCATTTGAAAAAATTGCATACAACTAATTCCGATTCCAAAAAAATTCCACCGAAATTTCAGTAATAACAAAGAATTCTACCAAAGGTCTAGTTATTCCAATAATCCATTGTAATTCTTTTATTTTCGTAATTACAAAATAATTCTCGTAATAAATAAGAAATTCAAAGCAGTTTTCAAAACAAAAATTCCAGTAGGTAATTCACAAATACTTTTCATAATTCCAAAAAATCTAAAGATAATTTTAATAATAGCATTTTTATAGCCATTGCACACCTATAAATTTATTTGCCAAAAAAATTGATAGTTTCGCCAGAATAAATTCGTCTCCAGACTTTTGGACCACTCTGTATTCCTTGCGAAATATTCTATTTACTCAATAAATTTATGCCGACTCATTCCTCTGAAATACTTGTAATTAATTAGACGCCCCGCGGCGTCTGTTTAAAGTTTTGACGTTAAAAGTTATTTGCAAGTCTTAACAACCTTTGGGCTTTCTTCTTAATTTTGTGGATGCCTCGCGCCGTATTTATTAAAACACCGTCAATGTCGACGGAGATGTCGTCCAATTACACGCACTGCTTTATTAAAACCGTCAAGTTTTAGTTTACAACAAAACTTTAGCATTTTAGACGAAACTCAGTGTACTTTAAACAAGTCCTAAATTAAACACTGAAACATGACGTTCTTTGCTCAACATTAAACTGCTATCTGCAGGAAAAGTGACAGCGAGATTTCGTGTTAATTAAACTCAAAAACGTATCAATATTTTTAATTCCGGTTTTCACTCTATACAGAGTGCGCCAGAACTCGCGCCCCAGAGAAAAAAATTATGAGAGAATAATTTTCCAAGTTTTTTTGCTACAGGCTTTTAGAAAGGAAACAAGGAAGCTGTATCCTAAATTGTAACTTTGTTTAATGTTATTTGTGGCTTGTATATAAGTAAATAAATATATACCAAGTAAAATAAGATCCCAGGAATATTAAAAAATGTTTAAAAAGTTTTATCTGTCAGAAAATTTTGACCTTTTTTATGTCTATTTGTTGTTACCCATAAGACATTACCAATTTCCTACCAATAATATTATTTTTTTTAATTGAATTTTATGTATTTAGTTTTCAGTAGAAAAGCAATTAATTAATAGTAGTACAGACAAAGGTGTCCCAACAGGAAGTAATTTTACGTTTTCAAAAAAACTCATTATTTTATTTCAAAATAAAGTTCCAATATTGCTATCAAAATATTAAATGTATGCATTTTTTTTCAAAGCAACAGGAATTCCGAGTTAATTCTATACCTCGGTTCAAGTAATTTGGTTCCAAATAAAATTTTAATAATTTTTGTGATATTTTTGGCAATTACACATTTTTTACAATTGGGGAAGCAACTTTGTTACTTACCTTCAACCCTTTCAATTCTAAAATAAAACGACCATTCTGCAGATTTAACATTTATTTAAATATACTTTTTCACACCTATTTGAGTAATTTTTGCTATTTTGCACTGTTTTTGAAAAAAACAATTTTCTTTATTAATTTTAAACAAATAATTACTAATGAGTATTTATATGAACGTAAGTGTGAAAATAAAGCAAAGCATGTAAAAAGCTATTTTTTTTGTTAAATCTAGATTATATTGTGTTTTTGCTTTCTATTGTGTTTTTGTGCTTGTTCCATTACTAAAGTTTCTATAATAAGTTTATTAATTATATTATTTTCTATACAGTGATTAATTGATTATAGATTAATCCAGATATGCAAGACGTAATTATTTAAAAATTGTTGAAAGATGGATTTTAGTATCTAAACAAGCCGAAAAAGCACAGAATTGGGCCGAAAAACATGCCATTTTTGCTTGTTTTAAGATTTTTTGGATTATTTTGAATCAGAAAATTGTTTATTACGGCCCTAATGTGGTTCAAATTGTTCTAAATTTTGCACTGATTGTACATAAAGAACCAATCTGTCGAATTATGTGCACTTTAAACATATGAATTTTTTTTCGAAGATTTTTTTTTGATAGATGTGCCAAATAAAGGCTAAAACCGTTAAAAACGACTCAAATCGCTATTTTTGAATCAAAAATTGAGCAAAATACCAATTTTAGTACACAATAAATGAGCTTAATTCAGTGTTATGTAAATCTTCCAAAAATATCAAATTTTGACAGTTTGGACATTTATTTATTCTTTAAATAATTATTTTTTAGTTTGAAAATAAAATCAATGAAGATTTTTAAAACAAAAATTTTAATTATCTTTATTCTTCTTGTCGAAAAATCAAAGACGTGTCTGATTAGTTGATTTTAAAAGTATAAAAGCTGAAAATATGAGTACGGCAGTTAGAGCCACGGGACTTCACTATGTCGTGCTGAAAAAAATTATGAAACGTGACAGAACTTTTATATTTGTTGATTTGTTTGATTTGTTATCACGAAACACGAGACTTAAATTTGAGATTTTAGGTTTTTTTCTCAAATTCAAAATACATTTTTACGTTATTTTCGACTTTTATTTGTACTTATTTCTGGAACCACTTTGTTGGATGATCAAATTTAGACGTCGCGTAACAAGGAGTCGAGATAATTTGAGTTTACGACACCTGTACCACGCTTTAATAATTTATGAAAGCTCACCGGTTCTATTTTTAAAATCACTGAATGTGGGGTAACGCATTTTACTTTTCACAACACAGTTAAGTGAGTCTCGCAACATTTAATAACCCCAATTACCCAAACAAAAATAATTTTCCACACTTTCCTGCCAAACACCTGAAATAAAAGCAATTCAGTTTCTCCAATTACCCCAATTTATCGAACAGTTGTCCAATCAACACCTCAAATCCAATTTGTCCCGAGCAATTAAAGCAATTTACGGCACTTTGGTGGAAATTAAAGAGAATTAATCTCACACCGAAAGAAATGGAAAATTCGGCCAAAGCAAAGAAATCGATTATTGACAACTTGAAGGCGGATTTGCGAAAGAACTGGATGAGAGATATCTGCGATTTATTCGATGTGAACATCACACGACTTTCCTTATCCAACTTATTTGGAAAACGTCCGAGTAGCAAACCTAACGGTTCGAGTCTGGGGTGCAATTTTTTTTAGTTCGGTGTCCATTATTATTTTTATTTTATCACATTTTATTGTTTAATATTGTCTTTGCGGCCGAACGGTGCGACCGATTTTTACCAAATCTCTCGTGCTGCGTCCCCTTTCTACAAGTAACTTACAAACCAAATTTCAAGTTTCTAGCACTTATCGTTCTCGAGAACAAATACAATACTTTTCTTATAGGATAAAGAAAGTAAAAATGTATTTTATTAATTTATTGTAGTTTGTTATTTTTAATTGAGGTTTGCTGAAAATTGTGACGTAAACCAAAATTATCAGTAAATGGTGATAATACAATTTTTGCACAGTTTCATAATAAGATTACATTATTACGTTAGCGTTTTATTGCAGTGCTTTTATGTTGCTTTAATGAAAAGTGAAGTGCAAAAATTTTGTTAAAAAACTACATATTTTAATTTACTCTACTCAGACTGTGATAACAACTTTGATAAACCTGCAAATAATGTTTAATTTAATCCTTGTTAGCGCATTCTGGCAATTTAGTTTAATTTGGATTCAATACAAGTTTAATAATTCAATTTTGTTAGAAACGCTTTTACCATAAAATAATCCATTAATATGTCAATTACTTTTTCATTTCGGGTTTTCTGTCACTCAAATTCAATCAACTAGCGTATTGCAGTTTTATGAATTTAATATATGAGGATCTGCCCTGAAAAAATTTAATAAACCTGTATTTTTATTATTTTTAATAAAGTTTTTAGTATTATGATGAAGTGTTTGTCAAATAACTGATAAATTACAAACAATAGTTTTAAAGACGAGCTTAACAATTTAATTTACTATTAGTTATATTCCTTTTTTTCAATATATCACTGCAATCTAGACAATTATTGGACGGAAGCCAATAAAAACGTAAGAAAATACAACTTGTTAAACTTCGATGTTTCGTAAAACTTTCGCAACTTCTGTTTTTACAATTATTTTAATTCAAAATGTAGGTAACTGTTTTTTCCAGTAATTAAAATATTTAAAAAAATTGTAGCGCATCCACCATAATTTTCTTTTCTCCCACAGCCACAAAATTATAATTTCATTTATAAAAAAATTAGCAGAAAAACTTTTCATTCATAAAACATAAATAGCATCTTTTTATTATAAATATGCGATTAGATAACTTTTTTTATTTTCTGATGGCTTTATCAGATTTCAACCCACTGTAAGATAAATATTTATGCTCTTATTTCTTTTATTGTATTAAGCAAACCAAAAATATGTTTATTGTTTATTTTTCTTCTAAATTAAACAAAACAGTTATGTGAAAGAACTTTTAAAATTTTGTAAGATAATT
>NW_025401068.1:15822924-15830855 GCF_015345945.1 Tribolium madens
TAAATATTTATGCTCTTATTTCTTTTATTGTATTAAGCAAACCAAAAATATGTTTATTGTTTATTTTTCTTCTAAATTAAACAAAACAGTTATGTCTTTTACTTTTAAAATTTTGTAAGATAATTTGTCATTTGACATTTACTTGCTATTAAAAGAAATCCTTTCAGCTTTTTCTTATTTTCTTGTTTACAAAAGTTGATAAGATAATTGTTTCCTTGATGAGTTAATATCATAATCTTTTTGAAGAATTTAAAAAATTAAAAAATAATTAATTTGTTGTCGATTTTTTCTAAAATTGTAGCAAACTTACATACCAAATTTCAAGTATCTAGCTCTTATCGTTCTCGAGATATGCTGTTTACAGAAAGACACACACACACTTGAAGCTTTAATTCGTCCAGAAATGTAAAAATATAGGTATGTCAAAATTGGTGAACCAGAGGGAAGCCGCGTCAATATTTCCCCAAGTGGAATTAGCAAGAAATCCCCTGACACTGTTTGTATCAAATTGAAAATGTCCCTTGACGGCAGTTTTTTACGGTTCTTGTTAAAGTTGAGATGCTTAAAAGGCAGCGAAACGAGAAAAAGCGGTAATGTGGGAAAATTTTGAATCAATCGATGCCACACACACTGTAATAAACACAAACTTTCTTGTTGAATAAGTGTAAGTTTCTCGAAATTGAAATTGTCACGAACAACATAAATACAGGATAATTCCTTTGATTTTAATATGAAACGTAACGCAAATAAAAGTCTAATAATGTTTAAAATGAATTCGAGTTCTTCCCCTTTATGTTTCTGTTTCAAGGGTGAGTGAAAGCAACAGTCAAGTTCAAGAACAACGAGGCTGTGTTTAATAAAATTGAGAGGAAATGGTGAAAACGTGAAAAATATACGCTAGCTTGTAAACAGTATTTTATCGCGTATTTATCAAAAGTTACGTTGGCGTAATTACCGTGAAATTTCTCTAACGTGTTTTTATATGTACAGAGTGGTCTTCAAAGGATTTTAATCTGTAATTTTTTTAACATAAATTGAAACATTTTGAATAAATATTTTTGTACATTTATACAATGCATAAACATATCTTTGTAAAACAAAAAATAATATTTCAGAAAAAAATTATTAGTATGGTAATATCAAAAATTTAAACAATTAATTAAAATAAAAAATATTTTGGCATCGCTCCCTTACAACCTTTAAACATTTATTAATTTATTTAAAAAAAACTGGTAGTTTACTCAAACAAAATTCTTTAATTTTTGTAACTCAATCAGTTTTTTAAACAAAAAGTGTGAGGTATACAAAAAAAATTGCAGAGCAACAATTCATTAACAAGCTTGTTGTCTAAAAAAAATGTGGTAGGTTTCCATTAAAAAATATGTTACTATGTTTATGTCGTAAGTATAAACAATTAATTAATATTAAATTTTTATTTTAATAGCCATTGTAGCCATTGCACACCTATAAATTTATTTGCCAAAAAAATTGATAGTTTCGCCAGAATAAAATCGTTTTCAGACTTTTGGACCAGTCTGTATGCCACAAGTCTTGACCTTTTAGAAGTTACTGACGAATTAAATTAAACAGTCTATTAAAAAAACTGTAAGAGTAAATAATAAAAAATTCAAAAAGTCCAAACTGTTTTGTTACTTTGACCTTTCGAGAGCCTAAATTCATTCCATTTCAATGCCATGACATGTTTTTGTTCTGAGTTTTCAAACTCTTTTAGTTTTTCACAATTGCGTTGCGTTAATTAGCAAAAAATATTAAATAATCAAGCTTTGTAAATTAGAACAAATCGATAAAAATGTGTCGTTTTAGTTCGTTTTTTTTGAATTAAAAGTAAAGATGCAATAAATCCACAATAAAAATTAATTGATCATCTTATTATTTATTATTTAAAAATGAAAAACAAGCAAGTTTAAACAAAATATATATTCAGGATGACTCATTTAAAACGATTCAGTTTCAACATAATAGATGATTCCAAAGAAAATCCACTGAAATTTCAGTAATTGCAATGAATTCCACCAAAATTTCTTTTGTTCTCAGCCGAGCGGACGATTGAAATTTTTTGTAATTATTTAGAAGTTTAGAATTACTGAAATTATTTGTAAATTATTAGATTTTTTCTAAAATTACTGTATTTTTTGCAATTACCGGAGATGATTTTTTTTAATTACGTTGAATTAATTTGGAATTACAGGAATTATTGTGAAATTACAAAAAATTAGTTGAAATTATTTCAAAATTATAGGAATCAATCTGAAAACGAGTGGCCGTTCATTTGAAAAAATTGCATACAACTAATTCCGATTCCAAAAAAATTCCACCGAAATTTCAGTAATAACAAAGAATTCTACCAAAGGTCTAGTTATTCCAATAATCCATTGTAATTCCTTTATTTTCGTAATTTCAAAATAATTCTCGTAATAACTAAGAAATTCAATGCAGTTTTCAAAACAAAAATTCCAGTAGGTAATTCACAAATAATCTTCGTAATTCCAAAAATCTAAAGATAATTTTAATAATAGCATTTTTTATAGCCACACCTATAAATTTATTTGCCAAAAAATTGATAGTTTCGTTTCCAGACTTTTGGACCAGCCTGTATTTAAAAATTGGGTCGTTTCCTCCATATTTAAGTATTGTTTGAGCACGTCATTACACCATGCCTTGCCATGTCAAGAATCTGTTATATCACAAAAATTTTATTAACATTTTCCATGAGCTGTCGCGCTGTTCCACGTCACACGTCGGATTTTCATACTTTATTATAAATTTCGTTCGTCTCTTAACAGATTTCCCAGGAAAAGCTTCAACTCTTCCCGGAAAACGTTCCGAGGAAATGAAAGGGAGCAATTCCGGGAAACGCCCCTACTCTGAAATTCGATTTATTGCCTCGAAATCAATGAAAAGCGATATTTTCAGAGTCAAGATTTGAGTTTAAAAAAAATTGTTAAAACGGTCAAATACGTTTCCATTATGATTTTCCACACTCAGTCGGTTAAAATGCTCTTCGATGAGTGGTTTTTGAGATGTTTGAAGCCGTTGAGATAACACACTAATTTTTCTAAAAATTTTAAGTTTTCAAGTCATATTTTTTTTATTTTTCTGTAACGTTTTTTTATCCTGAAATTTCTGAAAAATCATACATACTGGTTGCTATTTAGAATTTCCTTAGAAGTAGATAAAAATAAAACTGGAAAATGAAACAACTGGAAATAGGTGAAGAGTGTTGTAAAGGAAAAGTTTCAAAAGATTTAAAAGTTTAAAGCCCATAAAGTAACGACTAAATATTTGTGTAATACTCTTTTCGGTTATGGGCCCTAAAGCCGCACAATTGTGTTAAAAACTGGAAAAATCGAATGATTGATACTTAAAATTAAGTTTAAAACTCGAATTGGGACTTAAATAAATAATCAAAGTTCTTTAACTGTAAACTAAGTTTTAATAGTAATTTACCGCGTCGTTACTCAGCAAAATTATTGTGTTATTTCAGTTAATTTTCAAAGTTCTTTAAGTGGGAAGTTTAGTATTCTGGGAGTGCACTCGTGCATAATTATTTTGTAAAGTCTCTGTTTCTAATTAATCTTTATCCAGGGACGTAATTAAAGAAGTTTAAATTAAAATTGACCGAAATTTTACTCGTTCAAAATGAACTTTGATGTCGATTTTGATACTCTATTGAGTTCCACTGACGCAAATTATAATTAAATTTTCCGTAAACAATAAACGACAAGCAATTTTCATAAAACAAAATCAATTAATTCCTTCTTTTTAATTAAAAGGAACTGCGAAAAACCTTGATTAATTTTTTTCAATTAATTACACCTTCAAATCGATAATAGACCGACAAAAATATCTCAATAATTCTTCACTTACAGGGATTTCCATGAAAAAAATATTGAGAAAAAATCCATTTATCAAATAAAATAAATTAATAATAAAACTCGTAAATACGAAAATTGTTGCGAAAACAAATGTAATTGAAACAATATTAGTCCTAATCGAATTTTCTCGTGTAGTACTTGGAAACTACTCTAGAGAATTGTTCTTCTTTAGTTAATTTTGCACAGTGTAATTGTGAAACGTGATATGGACTTGGGAATGGTTGTTAATTCTGTTAAGTTTTTTCATTACCCCAACAGCATTTTAGAGAAAAAAAATGCAAAAATCGCTTCAATTCACTTGTAAATAATTCGTTACGATGAAATTAAATTGCTGTAAATCTATTTTTAAATTTATTGGTGTATTCGACCTACAAAATGAGCAATTATCGTCATTAAACCTAACAGATAAAAGCTTTTGTCAGTTAGTAGGTCACTTGAAGTCGTAGAATTATTAAATAAATGACATTAAAATGTTTAAAGCTACAGCTTTGGCATAAAAAAAATTCAGGGGTTTGATCGTGTCCTTAAATTACGCCACCACAAATCACGCTTTATTTATTTCTGGATTAAAACCCACAAAAATCCAATTTGTAAAGTTAAGACTCTATGAAATTTCATTAAAACTGTGTAACAGAAGCAGACGACAGATTTATCCACTTCAAAAGTGATTCAAGCCGACAGTTTAAAAACAGAGTTTTAATTGCACAAAATGTAACAAAGATAATGAATCATAAAAACTAAGGCATGGAGAAATAAATTAGCGAGTTTCAAAAGGACGAGTGGCCGCAAACTAAACAACATTTTAGTTGCAGGTACCCTCATTATAAAGATAACCGGAATCATTACCTCAAACGCTGGAAAATTTAGTTTTTTTCAAATTAGTTTGAATCGGATTTGGGCAATAAAAGCAAATTATTTCAACGGTCAAACCAGCGCTTACATTTTTTTAAATTGAATTCGGTTCAAATTCAATTACAATCAATGGTAAAATTTTAATTTAGACAAATTAAACAAGAAGAAAGAAAAATGTAGAAAAGAAAAAAGAATAAAGAAAGAAGAAAAAAAGAGTAGATGGAGGAGAAAAGAGAGCAGAGAAAAAACATTAAAATAATATTGTTTTGAAAAGTAATTATTAACAGAAAGAAAAATATAGAAAAAAAAGATAATATAAAGAGAAAAATATTTAAGGCCGAAGTTTAAACTTTTGATGATTAAATATAAAAAAAATAAAAATATGTTTGAAAAAACTCAGAATATGAGAAAACAGATAAGAGCAGAAAGAGAAAACAAGAAGAAGAAAAGAAAAGAAGACAAAGTACTCGTAGAGGTGTTCAAACGAACAATTTTAATTTTTTTATAAAAATTACTATTCCAACAAATTTGTCGCAATAGTGCACAAATTTTTTTTAACAAATTTTTTCATTAAAATTTTGTAGAAAAAGTGTTTTTAGCTTACAATCAAACTAAATCGAGCTAAACAGGCCAAAATAAGATCAATTTTGTTCTAGTTTGGTGATTTTTTGGGTTATTTGGCTTAAAAACTTGCTTAAATATTTGAAAAGGGCAAAAATAACGTTATTTTTTGGATTTTTTTGCAAATTTTCTGAGTGAAAAGCATGATTTTTTCGATATTTTTGAAAATGTGCAAATGGAAATTTTTTCATCTAAACAACTCATATTTTAAACAAATATTCTATTTTTTTCCTTTTATTAAAAAAAGCGTCAATTTTGACATATTTTTCGGTTTGTTTTGACGAAAAATTTTTTGCTCCAAAACATTCGAAGAAAGAAAAAATAAGACAATTTTAGAACTAATTTGGTGATATTTTTTTTTTACAAAAATTTGTGATTTTTGGTCCGTTTTCGTCAAATTTCACGAGAAAAAACACGGTTTTCTGTTCAAAACGCACAAAACGAGGTAAAAGACACATAATTTTTAATCTAATTTTATTTCCGCTTCATTCACTAAATTCGAAATATTTTGTCAAAACAAATTGCAAAATTAGACCTGAAAATATGTCATTTTCGCTCATTTCAATAGATTTGAAGCATTTTCAACTGAAGAAATGACTGCATTCGAAAAATTTTGCAAAACTAAATCTGAAATGCGTTATTTTCTTGATTTATAGAAGAATTTGTTTTAACAAAAGAAAGTAAAAAAAATCAAAAAATCCCTTGTTTTGGTAGATTTAGTAAATATTTTTTATAAAAATATCTCTATAAATTGCAAGGTTTTTGTAAAAACAACAAAAAATTTTCAAAATCAAGTGAAATTTGTTCTTTTTTCTTAATTCAACCGAGAAACTCACTAAATTCAATATATTTTGCCGAGAAAAAGTAAAATTAAAATTCTCACGAGTGAACTTTTTATCATTGTGTAACAGTGGATAAAAATTACTTTATTTCACTAAACGATAAAAGACTACTTTATCTATTGAAAGTAGTTGATAAAAGCACTCTTTAACATTCAGTACAAAATAAAATAATAAATAAAGGAAAGCGATTTTAACAAGTCACGTTATCCCGGCGCATCCACCATATTTAACGCAATGGAAAGAAAATAATTAGCAAGACTTAATTAATTTGGTAAAAATTGACTTTTTGTGCACTTGTACAAAATTCCGTAATATTATTTGAATTTTTGTGTTGGGGTTAGGATATGAAAACCTGACTCATGGAAATGAGTTTCATTTCGTAGTCACGTAAATTATGAAGTGAAAATTGCATAATTACAGCAATGTAAAAGAACACGATTTTCAGTCACGCAATTTGAAACTCGGCAAATAAAATTAATGTTGTTAATTAATTGTAAAGACCAACAATGTTGCAATTTTGAGGACATCTCATATAAATACGAGTATTACGAATTAAACCCTCTTTCCTTTAAACTCGTTTTTATCAGTGACCCAAATTAAAAAAAAAACTAATGAAATGATTTAATTAGAATTGTAATAACTTCCAAATATTAATCACAAACGTGATATCCAGTTTTCCTTTATTTAGTCCTCTATTGATTTGCATGTCAGTGGCAAAACATTACTATTGTGTTTGTTTTCAATACTTGTGTAGGTAGTTTTTTTTTAAACCAATTTAGTTGAAAATTGTGTTTTTCAGAATTTTTCTACCAAAACAAATTTTAAAGCAAGATTAACGCCCGATTTTGCATACAATCGATAAATACGGATTAGAAAAAAAAAATCCTTTCATCTTTAGTAAAAAGCTCAAAAAAACATTTATAAATCTTTAATGCAAACACGACGTTTTTGACGTCATCCAAATTATTTTTTAACTTTTTCTTATTTTCAATCAAAGATAAATGTATTTTCTTACTTTTAATAGAAAATTTCCCACGTTCAAAACTGACTCCCTAACAAAAAACTTTTCAAATTTGAAATTGTATGCTCCAAAATACATATTGCAACTCAAATATGAGTAAGTGAGGTTTAACAAATTGGATAATTCAGTCTTCCGTTACAGTGATCAAAGCAAATATCTGTTATTTCTGATAAGATTAGAAATTAAACTCGAACGCAATTTTTTGATTATACAACTAGTAACTTTATCGCTTTGAATCAAAGTGAAGCAAAGTTTATTAGTATACAGGGACCAATAGTAATAAGAAAAAACTAAAAATAATTTAGTTCTTTATTAAAAAACAAACTGTTAAAGTTGGAAAATTAATCATTATTGAGAATTGAGAATTTTTCATCTAGTTCGTAAGAAATCTTTTTCATTTTGCAACAATACCTAATTTTGTCATTTTTTGTAATATTTTGATTTTTGCAAAATTGATTTTTTGTAATTTGCCTTTGTTTTGATTCTCTAATATTAAAGAATGTGAATTCATCATGTTTTAATAGTCGAAAGGCCACAAGATCAAATTTGACTTTTAAAATTAAGACAATACCAATCCCTAAATCGATTAAAAATTATTTTTGATTAAAAACGACATAAAATTACACAAAATAGTACAAAAAACTCGTTTCGAAAAACCTTGTGGTTCCGCCACTCGTTTTTAAGCTTGAATTCGTGCTT
>NW_025401068.1:15831415-15855408 GCF_015345945.1 Tribolium madens
ACAAAATAGTACAAAAAACTCGTTTCGAAAAACCTTGTGGTTCCGCCACTCGTTTTTAAGCTTGAATTCGTGCTTCAAGACTCGACTTATGAAACTTGTTTTTTAATATACTATTTTATTTTAACCGAAAACTGAGATGAAACCAAATAAAACTGTACAAGCCTGTTATTGGTAAATAATGACATATGAGTCAGTAAAAGTACTTCTTTACGGACTGTTTCATAAATAATGTTTCTCTGTACTTTTTTGTGAAAAAAAATAAACTACACTTTTTTCTTGAAACAAAATAAAAATAAAAAATACGATAAAACCGAGATTCGATACATTTTAACTTAACTTGTTTCCCTCTTTCGTAAAAAACAATTTTTGTAAAGTTGGAAAATTAATTATTATTGTTGAGAATTTTTCACGTAGTTCGTTAGAAGTCCTTTTCATGTTGCAACAAGACCTAATTTCCGTCCTAGTTTACGATTTTGTCATTTTTATATTTTTATTGTTACAAAATTGATTATTTGTAATTTGCCTTTGTTTTGATTCTCTAATATTAAAGAATGRGACTTCATCATGTTTTAATAGTCAAAAGGCCACTAGATCAAATTTGTCTTTTAAAATTAAGACAATACCAAACCCTAAATCGATTAAAAATTATTTTTGATTAAAAACGACATAAAATTACACAAAATAGTACAAAAAACTCGTTTCGAAAAACCTTGTGGTTACGCCACTCGTTTTTAAACTTGAATTAGTGCTTCAAGACTCGACTTATGAAACTTTTAATATACTATTTTATTTTAACCGAAAACTAATGACATACGAGTCAGTAAAAGTACTTCTTTACGGACTGTTTCATAAATAATGTATCTTTGTACTTTTTTTGTGTAAAAAAATAAACTACTTTTTTCTTGAAAAAATTAAAATAAAAAATACGATAAAACCGAGATTCGATACATTTTAACGTAACTTGTTTCCTTCTCATGTTTATTTTTTTATACAGGGTGAATATAAAGTATGGAACCAAGCGGTTTTATTTTTAATCATTTGCCTCCGGAAAATTATTATTAATTTAAATTAAAGTAATATAAAAAATGTGATCGTAATTTCAGAACGAAATTTTGTTTTGTTTTTGAGTTATGCGATTTTTTTTGTCAAAATTGCAATTTATGTGAAAAATTTTTTTCGAAAAAATTAGAAATAAAGCAGATAGTTGTAATTCTTAGAGTATAGCTTTTATGAGAAAAATGATTTTACAGTGGGTTGCCATTTAAAAAAAATAATTTTTTGTAGAACTAAAAATAAAAGAAAATTTCCAAAAATTTTATTCTTCTTAAATCATCACATTTTTATAGTACTTTAGCACTCATCAATTAGTTTTTTCAAAAAATAAATAGTTTAAGCAAAAAACGTTTGGTTCCATACTTTTTATTCACCTGGTATATAAAATTTTTTGTAGGAAATATGTGAAAATATGAATGTTGTGTGGTACAAGAAAATGTTGAATTCCTACCTGTTCTCGTGGATTTATTGAAATCAAGCACCGACTTGTTCTTTGGGTGCAATAAGACGTGTCGTCCCGTACGGGACTTGTTCACACGTGCATGTCTTGACAATACGTTGCGGTATGATGTGGAGCATTGATCGCGTCCGTTTCGTGTAGCGGCGTCGTTGGGACTGAAATCGGGACGTCGGTAGCGTCGAGGCGCTCCTCGTCGGGCTTACTACGAAAGGGGAGGAGTACGCAATTGGTGACGTCATCATCACGGAGTTTACGCTCTACTCCGACGCATTAAAACCGTCGAGTTAAACGACCTTGTGGACGCCGTGCACTAGGAGAACAGGACCGGGATAGGATATTAGCGTCGCGACGCCCCGTTGGGACTTGGATGCAGGTGTGGTGTGCGAAACTAATGCATTATCAGCCGACTCGGGACGTGGAGCGCATTTATTACGGAAAATTTCAGAAAACTGGATTAAAAATCGAACAAGAAATCTAAATAAAGTGCTCCATAAAAGTTAAGGAAGTCGCATTATTTTTACAACAAACTAATTTTAGTCTTTAAACCATTGTGGAATCCAGCAAAAGCAAAAACTAAAAAATATCTGCCTTGATCTTACTTTTAATTAATTATTTATTTATTTTTTAATAATTTGTTAATTGACTGATAAAATTATAACCGTGTTTTTTATTTAATGCACAATCGCTTCGAAATTGTTTGGTGTTAACAATTTGGTTACAGAACTATTATTCTGACAAGAAATCTAAATTTTTAAGGATTAAATCACAACTGGTGTTTTTTCCAGAAAAACTTTTTTTTTAAACTGCAACTACGTATTAGGCCCATAATTATTATTTTCTTTTGGAAACAACATCAAGGTCGAAAGAGGAAAAGACTTTAGAGTAATTCCATGCAAAAACGATCACTTTTAAAACTCATTGTTTCTGATTTTCGTAAATTTGACTAATAATAAAAAAATATAGAGTACTTTTCCTCAACTGGGGAATTTGTATTTATTATTGATATTTTTTTAAAAATAAATGTTGTTATTGCAATTTATGTGTATTCTATACAACAGTTTATTAGTGACGGTAATTTTAATTTTTCTGTTTAATTTCCAAGGAAACGCTACTTTCTGATGATGTTAGGGGATTTCAAAAAAAAAAATTTTCAACCATTTTTAAAACGTCCATCTTGAAAGTTATGTGAAGACATAGTAAAAATATAAAAGTTTTTACATAAATTTTTTGAGAATTTTAAAAACCTTTATTTAAAAAAAAAATTCTTTTCAATGTTGATTTGTAATTTAGATAAAAATTCTTTTTGCTGCGAAATACTTAATTTTGTACATCTCTGTTTTTTCAACATACATTGAAAAAATAAAAAACGGTGGAATACGTGTCACTTATTTTTACACGTTCTATAAAATATCTCAAATTTATGAAAATCAGAAACAATGAGTTTTAAAAGTGATCGTTTTGGCATGGAATTACTCATTAAGAATTTTAACCACACATTTTCTGAATCATCTGCTCTCTGAAAGAAGTTAATTGGGGTCGTTCTCTTTGTAATACATAATTGCATCAAAGTATAAAAGAAAAATTTCATTATTAGAAGTTGGTGCTTGATTTTCACGTTTTTAATTAAACAAAGCAAGGTTTTGTAAACTTTTGCCGTTAAAAAGAAAATAAAAATTAATTAGAGTATTTTCAATATATTAATTTTAACACTGTAATGGAATTATTTAGTGTCGTGTGTATTTTTTTCACAAAAAATGCGATTTATCATGCGATTTAAGACATCAAATTCAACATCTGAAAAAAAGATAAAATGAAAACTTTTCTTTGATAGGACGAGTGCCAGGATTCGAGAAAATGATGTATTACTAACTTAAAACAGAGCGCTTTTAACTAAATCGATTCACGAAATCAGGTTTTTATGCAGGGTGCGCCAGAACTCGCGCCCCAGAGAAAAATACCAGGAACATTGAAAAATTATATTTATAAAAATTTCAAAGTTAAATTGTAAAAAAACTTATACAAGATCATCTGTAGCAATAAATAGACATAAAAAATGTCAAAATTTTTTGACATATAGAATTTTTTAAACATTTTTTTCATGTTTCTGGTATCTTATCTTGCTTGAAATTTTTCTCTTAGACGCGAGTTCTGGCGCACCCTGTATTACTGAAAAATAAATAATACTAATTTTCATTTGTGAGAAATGTTAGACGTAATTAGAAACTTTAAGTTGGTAATGGAAAAGTAAAATTGTCTTAAATCTTTTGAAGATATTCAGTAGTGACGTCAATCGGAGACATTATTAAATAAGATATAAAGACGCAAATTATTCATACCCTTTAATCAAAGTTGGGTTGACGTCACAATCAACTGCACCAACAGCGTTTCCATTTGCTTGAGTTATGTAATATAACAGTTAATAAAACTTTAATGAAGCTGAAATTAAAGATTTTTTGTCAAGAAAATATAATTTCCAATTTTTTTAATAACACAAACACTGTTTCTCAGTCGTGTAAATTGTAGAAAAACAAATCTGGGGATCTAAAAACAAAATTTACTTCCGCATCTTTGCAAAAATAAACTTGACCTCTTATTTGCAAAATTAGACTGGGAGTTAAATTTAGAATTGATAAATCTTTTGTGGAAATCATATTTTAAGTTGTTTTTACAAATACTCCAAGCAAAGTAAAAATAAAGAATGTTTATGTGGATTTTACTCCATGTTTAGGATAGCGACAATATCCGGATCACTAATCAATAATATGTTTGTTTACAAAGATAGTATTGATGAATTTATGATATTAAAAAATAGCATCGTAAATATTATCGAAAGATCAAAATTAAATGCATGTTGGATAATTAATAAATTTTATCTGACAAATTAGCCCTAATGACGCACTAAGATAAACACCAAGCTCCTGAAATCTTGTCTTGCAATGTTACCAAATTAAATTTTCGTGACAAAAATCACTAAAGAAAATAATATGTATCTAACAAGGCTTCAAAGTCCACGATAAGCGCCTGTTATTCAAATATATTCAACTCTAATTCTTATTGAACTTTCACTTGACATGGTCTGTTTTTTTCTTGTATTTGCAGAAAGCCGAGAATAGAACGTTTCTATTCGAAAAGTAAACTGCAAAGGTAAGGAAAACTAAATTAAATTTATGAATGATTCAAGAAATTGCTTCAAGTTTCTATTTTTAGTGTGAACAAATAAAACTACAAATTTCACTCCAAGGGTGTATGTTTGAACGACCAGAAAATTTTAATTATTTATTGAGCTCAAAACGCAAAAACTACGCAGAAAAATATTCGTTATTTCATTAAATATCTATTCAGATTCTGAAAAAATTGATAAATCTGCAACCATGTATTCTACACCAAAAAATAACACTAATAAATCTTTCACAATATTAAGAAAACATCCTGTATACACTCAAATATCTAGTCCAGTCGTTAATTATTTTCGCGGAGCTTTGTGAAAACATTTTGTGGCAAAAATAATTAAAATTAAAGTTAAGTTTGTGTAATTTTCACAACAAAATGGAAATTTGTCATGCTTAAACGTGAAATTACAAATTTTTTGTCATTTCAAACTCATTTCAGAACGTAATACAAGTTTGCAACTGAAACTTTGCCTCCTTGGGGGCAATTTCATATTATCTTAATTTTCTTTAAAATATAAACTTGAAATAAACTTTTATTAAAATATTTGTAATTAAGGGTTTTTGTATCTTTGTAGTTTGCTGAAGCATGAAACAAACATTTCTGATACTGAAAAAGCTAAGAAAGCCATTTTTTTGAAGAAGAAAAAAACAGTTTCAGTTATTTTCTGGTCTAGCCTGTTTGAAACTCAAATTTATCATCAAGTGCAATCTGAGATTCTGGAAATTTAATCGTAAAGTTTAAATCTGACCTTTAGGATCGGTGACTTATAATTTGTTCAACTAATTTAACTCTCAGAAGTTAAATGAAGTATCTATTTATTCGTGAATACTGTAGAGTCTAAACGTAGTTTGTAATTGGAATTCAGACTCTAAATTGATTATTCTAAATTGGGAATGTTGTGCCAACGCCAACAAAAACAATTACAAAAAGTGGCAAATAATAGCTGCTCCACATTGAAAACTTTAGATTTTTTTTTCACTATTTGGAACAAACAAAAATTTTGTGATTAGTATTGCAACACAAAACAAACAAGTTTTCTTTTCAGGTTTAGTTATTACTCTTGTGATGGTAGATATGAGCTTTTCAGGAGTTTGGTGTACGTTTTTTGGCAAGTAGCAACATAATTGCACAATATGAAATAAAAGAAGTCAGACAATGCAGAAAATATTTAATATGATCTTTTGCGATACGAAAATCTTGGTTGCGTAGATTTTTATTACATTATGAAATAAAATTTAAAAAACAGGTGGTCCAAAAGTCTGGAAACGATTTTATTCTGACGAAACTATGAATTTTTTCCTACTGGAATTTTTGTTTTGAAAACTGCGTTGAGTTTCTTAGTTATTACGAGAATTATTTTGAAATTACGAAAATAAAAGAATTACAATGGATTATTGGAATAACTAGACCTTTGGTAGAATTCTTTGTTATTACTGAAATTTCGATAGAATTTTTTTGGAATCGGAATTAGTTGTATGCAATTTTTTCAAATGAACGGCTACTCGTTTTCAGATTCATTCCTATAATTTTGAAATAATTTCAACTTATTTTTTGTAATTTCACAATAATTCCTCTAAATCCAAAGTAATTCAACGTATTTTTTTTAAATCATCTCCAATAATTCCAAAAAAAATCCAGTCATTTCAGAAAAAATCTAATAATTTACAAATAATTTCAGTAATTCTAAACTTCTAAATAATTACAAAAAATTTCATTCGTCCCCTCGGCTGAGAACAAAAGAAATTTTGGTGGAATTCTTTGCAATTACTGAAATTTCAGTGGATTTTCTTTGGAATGAGTTGTACACATTATTTTTAGATCAACAGCCAATCGCTATTTTTTATTAGTGTTGAAGTAATAAATTAAGAAAACAATAATTACAATTACGATAATAAACATAAGAACAAAAATAATAATTTTGAATTTGTTAACTTGTTGAATGAGACTTGAAAACTTTTTTCGGAATTTTGGATATTCTTCATTGAATATATTTAAATTCTTGAATACAGTACTTTCCATTTAATTTACAATTTTTGAATCTTTTCATTTATTGCTCTCATATTTTTAGTATGTCTTTCAAATATTTTCAAAGTTCTTTTCTTTACATCATCGATGTTTGATGGTTTTACTACTGTTTTGTTTCTTAATTCTGCTAGTTTCTTAGGATCGTAATTATTGTAGTTATCTAATTTATATTCCAATTCATCTATTTTATTATTAGCGGACTCTAATTCACAGTCAGTCATAATTAATTGTTCAAGGAATAAATTAGCTGTTTTTCTTGCAACATATTTATCTACAACTTCTTGTTTGAAACCAACTATTTTTGCTCCATCTTCTAATCTGTCTATTTCAGTAATAATAGGTTTTAAATCTTTTTTCCATTTTTCTTTCTCATCGTTGGGAATGTATGAAACTAGTTTGTCCATTTATGACTGAAAAGTTTCTAAAGATTTACTAATTAATTCATCTGCTTCTTCATCTAAACTTATATGTTTGCGACTACCTGCTTTGTGTTCTACATTATCGAATATTTTTTTACTTTTTATTTTACTTTTTCTCTCTTTTGTTCCCAATTGTTCCGATTTGTTCTCTTTTGTTCCGGATTGCTCTGGTTTGTTCTCGTTTTACATGCAATCTTAATTCCAACTGAATTTAGTCACATATTAAGGGAATTTCGGGAAATACTTTGATTTGCAAAAATCTGTCTTTGTTAGTTTTTTATTTACGGTAGAATTGAGATATTCAATGGCAAAATTACGATTTCTCATTTGCGTTACTTCATTGATATTTCTTGGTATATTTAGTTTTTTATCTTGAGTAAAAGATAACTATTTTTAAATTGTTGGAATTCAGATGGTTGTCTTGTTTTTAATGGTGTATAATATTCTGCTACAATTTTGTTCTGTTTTTTAAATTTATTATAAAAATTTTATATTACCCATCAGGTTCAGTAAAAGAGATTAGTGTCCGATTGGGTAGTAGCTAAGGAAATTAACAATTTAAAAAATGTGCACAAGCAAAGGAATATGACGTGATCACTCGATAAATATTTAAACTTTACAAATCCAGAAATTATTGTTAAATCACTGAAAAAAATACTAAAAAAACTGACAGTATAAGGAAATACTCGTACTCCAGGATCACAGGATAATAAGCATGTTGATTATGACAGTGCAATTAATAAATTAAATAATAACACCATTAGAATAAATAAATTAGAAAAACATATTTTCTGATTCTTGGAATCTCTCCTCTAATAGGTAGGAACCATTCTGTAATTGGAGAGCAAGAATTGCTTTCATTTTCTTATCTTTTATTTTGAAGATTTATTTTTATTCAAAGCTAAAAAAAAAGTTCATTCGTATTTTAAGGGCTTGTGATATTTTATGTGTATTCATTGATCTTTTAAGATTTGATACTCAGTAAAAATGTTGCTTTCTTTTAGTGGTCTTCTTCGTTTCCATAATTTTTTTCTTTTCACTAATGGAAACTTTTTTTTTAGTAGAATAACAGAAAATTAACCTCAACACCTCAACCAATGGATGAACTACCATCCAAAAAAATAAGACTTGGCGATAATACATTGAATAATATGGTAAGTCCAGAAAATGTTCTTCTTAATGAATCTTAGATTCATGTCGTAATACTGCGTTGTTCTTCCATAGAATGATATTGAGGTTCAAGAGGCATCCGATTGTCAGGAAAATGTCCTAAACAGTTCAGGTGAAAATCACACTTTGCCGCCTTCAAAAACATGCGATAATTGCTCTGAAGAAGCGACCGCTCGCAATGAAAAGGTAAGTTACAATTAATAAAAACTTAACCATGTTATTCTTCTTATTTTTTACAGCGACTGGTCAGCTTGAGTACATCAGATTTTGATGCGTTAAATGGATGCAGAGACTTCGTAGATAAGAGTTTGTTCGCTTGGCACTTTTATCATGATCCTGATGACCGACTGTTAGTTAATGCTCCATCACGGTTTGGTAAAACGTCAATCATGAAGATGCTTGAGAGATTTTTTGGAATTTCCATTACCACCAACTCTGGGATTAGGGCTACAAATGTAATACAAAAAGATGGAATATTTGTTGAGGATTCAAACAACATGTCAGAATATTTCAAGATATTTAAGACAAAGAAGATTTTTGAAATGTGCCATTGCGCACCTCCTGTAAACAGTTGCAATAAATGCAAACAATGGTTTTACGAACACTGTGGACAGCACCCTGTTATTTCAATAGATTTTGGAGATCTTATGACTCAATCACTGGAACATGCGTTTGAAAGCCTGAATGCAGTAATCAGAGAGGCATTTCAACAACATTCATATTTGATAACAGACGTCAGTGGGAAAACGGTGTGGTCAAGCACACAGAACGAAAAAATGGGTTGCCGTCATGTCAGTATTTTTTTGAAGTACTACGATGATCTTGAGCATGATAAGTTTTGGTTTAACCCAAACACAACTGAATCAGCAAAGGAAAAGTTTCTGGTAGATGGCCTGCCATTTTTGGCTCAATGTTTAAGTTTGTATTTCAAAACTGAAGAAACTGGAAAAGGCGTTATTTTACTTATTGACGAGTTCGATGCCTTTGTTTGTGAAATGATCTTTAAAAGCGGAAAGAAAGAGGAACTTGAAAAAAGCATTAATGACATTTCTTCGTTTATTCGCCTTTGGACTCGCAGGATTCTGAAAAGGTGCCATTTTGTGCAAAAGGCACTTCTCATGGCCTGTTGTGCAATGGGAGGTATATTATCACTTGGAGCAAATAATACTCAAATTCGATTTTTCTTGGACTCCCATTCTTTTTCTGAATCATTTGGATTTACAGAAAACGAAGTGAAATTTTTAGTGGATGTCTATTTAGAAAGAAACAGTATTGAAACAAAAGAAAAAATTCTAAAGAATATTGATGAGTGGTACAATGGATATTCAATTATAAAAACCGGAAAGAAGATTTTTAGCTCTTTTTCTATTCTCAATTACTTACGATCTTTGAGTCTACGCTCTTACTGGAAGGATAAGATGGGTTCGAGTCGTCTAGATGGTCTACTTGCAGAGACCCCATTTCATCACAAGGTTTTCCGTCTATTAAATTGTACTGAAAGAACCACGTCAATCACAATTGTTGAGAATATACAGCCTGAACATATTTTAAAATTGAATGAACTAATTATAAAACGTGGAAATGTGAGTGAAGAATTAGTTGATTTGTACTTCCAATTTTTAACAGATTGTGGTTTCTTTAATGTAATCAAAAGAGAAAATCTTTCAATTAACATAGAAGTCCCGAACTTCGAAATTGATTGTCGGCTTAGACAAAAGGTGCTTTCTGGCCTTCTCAAAAAAGAGACCGGGAAGTTTGATAGTTCCAAAATCTCTGCATTCATTGCAAGCTTAAAATCTCTGGCAGACATCAGTGTGTCACTGAGAGATAACATCAAATATTTGTGCGTTGAAGTTGCTAGGTGCATCGCAAAATTGTATACCAATACAAAGATCCCCAGGAACCATTTTGAAATACAAGCTGATTTATATTTTCTTATAAAGGATTGGATTGATGAGTGTTACTATGCTGGGCTCAAAGTTGACAGCGGTAATTCACCCAGAATTGATATATTTTTCAAGATAAACGATAACACATCGGTAGTAATGGAAATTAAACACTTCATCAGTGCAAAAAGTGTGGATGAGGCTTTTGAACAGATATTGGATGAAAAATATTACAAAGTTTGTTCAAATTGTATTATCACTACTGAAAATAAAATTCTTCTGGGTGTATTTTTAGCTAGTGATGGAAAGATCTCTGTTGGTTGCTTGGTAAACATTAATGAAGAAAACAGTTCGGAAGTTATCATGAAGGGAAGAGTATGCGTGGATAGCGAAGGAAACACCCTGTTCCCACCAAATGAAGAGACAGGTTGATACAAACAGTAATTTATGATTTTTGTTTTTGTAGTACTAAGTATATACTTAATTCAATGTTTTCTTATGGTCTCAGTTACGTATGTATAATTTTTTTATATGACAACCGAATTTACGTGTTTTTTATTAAATTTTGTAAATTACAGATTATATTTTATATATTTTTTTATTGTCCCAACCAAGATCTTTCTAGGTATCTTGGTCCCAACTAAGACCCAGCAATGAAAACACAGTTGGAGATATCTAAGAAAGGATATTTTTTCAAGTTTTTGACGATTTTTTTTTGTCGGTGGCTTTTTAACTCTTCAATGTAGTCGAAAGGAAAACGGGGAATGTTTTGCACTTATTTTTATTAATTCTGTAAATATTCTGAATCCAAGAATTATCATGAAGGCATAGTCGAATATTGGGGTGTTGAAAACAAATATTTCCATGCCATGACGACAACGTTTACGTTCACGTCTTTGTTAAAATTATCAACGCTTGATTAACGTTAAACGTTGTCGTATAAGTGTGATATTTTTTGATAATTAAGACACAAACCGAACATGTTTACGATAATAACATTAAAGTTTTAATAGCGATCTCTAAATGAAAATCCATAATGGAGTGTTCAGAAATTTTAGGAGAGCTCTTCGAACAATTAGGGAATTTAGAAAGGTTTTTCCTGGTTTTTAAAGTAGGTAATTTTACTTGGAGTGTCGAGGATTTTAAGTCGCTTTAAGTTGTTTTTCATTGATTTTTTCCATGCGCCAATTGGCTTGGTCCAGAAATGAAAAGCTGTTTTGAGGTCTGTGAAATCTAGAGATTTAACAATTTTAATTGATTTTTGCATGCGCCAATTGGCTTGGTCCAGAAATGAAGAGTTATTTTTGGGGTGTCTAAAATGTAAGTTTTTTAGATCTTTTTCGGATGGTTACTTTTAGAAAAACAACAAATTTTTAGAATTCTACCCTGTTTTTTCATGTGCCCAATTTTTGGTGGTCTACACATATTTGGATACTTTTGGGGTGGATAAAAATTTATGCATTTTGAGTGATCTTATGCCTTTTTTAGTTGTTGACTTTTGGGAAAACAGTCAAATTTGTAAGATTCTACCTTGATTTTTAAGACGCCAAATGTCCTGGCCCAGAAGTAACATTTTATAACCTACTAATACCGCAAAATTGAAGCAAGTCCGCATGTAAAATCACGACTTTACATACCTGAAAAAAAAACAAAATACCCTATTAACTAACATTCAAGTAGATTGAAAAATAAAAAGTTACAAATCCCTTTCTGTCCCCTCGAATAACGACTTTTTCAAAGATTTAAGTTGGGCACAGTTGTGGTGCGGAGAGGTCAAACACGTGCACGCGTCATTATTAAATCACTTAAGTAAAAAAATAAATTTGAATGAAAAATGTCTTCTAAGTGGTATCGATTTGAAATGGAGTGTAGCGAGAAAGGCTTGCAACATGTTAAACGAATTGGAAATATCGACCGCCGAATCACATTTTCAGTAAAAACTTGAGAAAATAATAAATTAAAAACTCCAACAACGGACTCATTTGTCTTCCAAAAATATCGATTTTGCGTTTTTCAGTCATGAAATAAGACAATTGACGTTGAGATGTGACAGACGATATCTTGAATAACTTATTTGTCTTCACGGTTTGATTCCAGCTCACATGGTAAAATCGGTTGTAGAGATTCCTCCAATTTCAGGAGAGAGCAGAATCAAAATTGATCAAAGCAAATTCTACAGGGTGTTTCAATGAAAACGAGCCACCCCGAATATCTCAGAAACTAAAAAGAGTTTGCGAAAACGCCGAAACAGGTCAATTTTTTTCCAGAGGGGGACATTTTTTGACGTAAATTTTAAAGCACCCTCCGTAACCCCTTAACCCCCATGCACCCCAACTTTAAAAATTTAAATAGCACTACCCTACTTGTGGCACATCAAATGAAAGCTATTTTAGCAAGGTTTCCAAAACTTTTTACCAAAATTGAATCAGACCATCCATTCATGAGATACAGAGTGTTCTAATAGAAACGAACTATCTTAGAAAAAAATTGCAAAAAAAAAACGAAACAGGTTAATTTTAATTTTAAAAGGGACATTTTTGACGCAATTTTAAAAGCACCTTCACTAATCTTTTAACCTCTTAACTTTAAAATGTCAAATAGGGCCAACCACTAGTGATACAAAAAATTAAAACACTTTTAAAATGCTCCTTAAAAGCTTTTTCCAAAATGAAATGATTTTTATACATTCATAAAATATCGGCAAAAAACTAATCCTTCAGCGGTCCGTATGTACAAAGAACTTAAGAACTATATTGCTATTTTTTAGATACTTAATTAAATTATAAGAAACTTTATTACCCCCTGTCCTTTAGTTCGATTATTTTGTCAATAAAATAAAGAAATAAAAATAACTTTGTTACAGCTTCAATAATACTTATAACAACATTAGTATGTTTCTTGTAATTTATTTTAATAGTTTTTATTAGAAGTAATTACTAATTAGAAACATTATTTTTTGCGAATATCTTATGAATAGATAATCCCATTCAACTTTAGAAAAGAGGTTCAAAGAACATTTTAAAAACAAGTGTTTTGTTTTTTTTTTGCAAATTCTTTCTGGGTCGTTTTTATTAGAACACCTTGTATCTCGTGAATGGATGGCCCGATTCAATTTTGGTAGAAAGTTTTGAAAAACTTGTTAAAATAGCTTTCATTTGATGTGTCACAAGTAGGGTAGTGCTATTTAAATTTTTAAGTTGGGGTACGTCAAAAAATGTCCCCCTCAAAAACAAAATCGACCTGTTTCGGCGTTTTTGCAAAATCTTTTTAGTTTCTGAGATATTCGGGGTGGCTCGTTTTCATTGGAACACCCTGTATTGAAAAAACTTCGACATGAACCAAATTAATTTCTCAAATCTATCTCTGGTTAAGTTAATCTGAATATGTGTGTTTTCATGAAATACACAGACTAAATATCAAGTTAATTAATTCTTAGACTAGGTATAAATTACGAAGTATAATTACGTAGAGTGGTGGTTTACTGACGGTGAGGATATTTAATCGTCCAATTTATACCAAACTATTAGTTCAAAACTACAGAGTTGGTAAAGTCCGTTATTTATCTATAGTAAAAAAATTATACAGGGTGATTCAAAAGTGTCGGACCAACTCTTGAATGATGGTAATAACTTAATAAGACTTTCAGCTAAGCATAAAAATGAATTCAGATTTTTGTTTCAAGCCTTTTTTTTTTTTTGAAAAAAAACAGAAGTTTCAATTTTCATGTTGTCATTTTAGTTATTTTGTTTGCAATGTTGTTGAACTTGCCAGTTTGTTAAACGTTTTTTACATCATAAGACACAGATTAGTAGTAATCGATCTCTGTAAAACTATATCTCGTAAAAAAAGGCTCAAGCATTTTTTTGTCGTGGGAATTTTTGTACTTTTTTCTTTGCAGTTGAAAAAAAAATTAGCTCTCTTAGTTTTTGCGTAATAAATTTTTTAAGAGTATATTTTTGTCAAAAAACAATTTATAATAAACTAAGCAAAATCGATCAACAAAAGTTTAGCGTAAAAACATTGTGATAAAAAGCAACAACCAAAAATGCCAAAAAAAAATAGTGTTTCATTTAAAAAAACATAGGTTTGTATTGTAACTATTTTTGAGACATACTGAAAATAATTTAACAATTTAAGGTCAGTAATGGGTTCTAACGACCCGCTGGGATGAGTAAATATCGAAATCTAGAATTTTTAAAATAAATATAATGAAATTTGGATGAGATTAAAAAAAATACAGTTAATTAATTCACATGAATTTTTCAGTTTAAGTTTAAAACAATTTTAAGATAATTTATTAAATCTCAAACACAAAAAGGACAAAATATGGCATTAAAATTCGTTTTCTTTTAATTTTTTTATGTTAATGTTGTTTGATTCTAATTGTCATAATTCTGTGAGAGTAAGGTGAAATTAAATTTTCAAATGAAGTAGCTTTCTAATNAAAAGTTTTCAAGTTTTAAAAAATCTGAGTGTTTTAATTAGAAGTGCTTGAACAACTCATAAAAAATGATTGTTTTTATACAGGCTTGAAGAGGTTTAAATATTTCTTTAAATGGGAATTCGTTTTATTAGTAACAGATTTTTTGTAATCAAAAATTTCTTTGGTGGTCAAAACCTAAAAAAACTTAACAAATCAATTAAAACATGAATATTTTGAGTATAAATTTGTATGAATTAAAAAAAAGTGAAACAGATGCGTCCACTATAAAAAAAAATGACCGAAAGTCGTAAAAGCACCTGAGCTCAGGACCACATAAAACAGAAGCAGGTGCGTAAGGGGTAATATACCACGCGCAGAATCCGATTGATTGCCCGGACCAACTTTTCCGGAGAGAGCGTGTCCCCGGATCGTAGCTCCGGGTTGAAATACCAAAGGAAAATTGAAAATAATGAAGAGGGAACGGTCCCATTGTGGTCTGTATTATGGGTGGGAATCCTCAAAATGGGGATAGATAACAAGAGTTATAATCTCCACGAAACACTCCCTAGTATTGATTAGTTGACGCTCTGAAATTTATTTCGAATTTTCAGTTTAAATAGTTCCGTGAAATCCCGGATTTAGCACAGTTGCGGCTTGGATGGGATGTAATTATTAAATTCAGCAGCGACTGAAATTGAAATCTGGTAATTTTGAACAAAAAAAAAAGATTTTTCAGTGCATCGAGTTGTAAAATTTAAGTTAATCATGCAATTCAAATAATAAAAAATGTTCTCATCAAAATTTGAAATTTGATTTTTATAGCTGCTTTTCCATTAAGGCCAATAGAAATGGAGCCAGTCACTTCAAATAAATCTCAAGTTCTGCTTTGTTCATTTTAAACTGCCTATCTCCAAAACCAACTCAAATTACAAGTCTGGTGCTTTGTTTTCTCTTTTATTTTTTTTTAAATTAAGAACTACTGTTTTGCCCTAATTTATTCAATACTAGCTGTTGCCCGCGGCTTCGCTCGCGTGGTAGTTTGACATCCACAACTATTTCAAAACGCAGAAGGGCTAAGAAACTTACTAACAAAATATAGCAACACATAATTTATTATGAACTTCGTAGTAAAAATAAAGAGTCCGTCTTTTATAACTTATTTAAAAACCGTAAAATTTTAAGTCTTATTTCATGGATATTACTTAACAATGACAAATTTTGATACAAATTTTCATTCCATGTTTAACTATAATACATATTTATACAAACTTTCATCCTTTATTTAACCCCTTTAGAATTAGAATTCTCCAAAATCTTGAAACACGTGCTATTTTGTTTTTATCTGAACACCCAAATACCAGTTTTCATAGATTTAACTTAAAAAAAACCGGATATTTTACGAAGTTTTACCCTTGTTCAACCCCCTTGAGGGTGAAATTTCCAAAAATCCTGAAACACGTATTACTTGATTTTTAATCGAAAGCCTAAATACAAATTTTCAAGGATTTAACTTTATAAATAACATATTTTAATACAAATTGTCATCCCTGTTTAACCCCCTAGAGGGTGGAATTTTCAAAAATCCTAAAACACGTGTTTCTTCATTTGTAACCGAAAGTCCAAATCCCAATTTTCATAAATATAACTTCAAAAATGACGAATTTATAAATATTTATACAAATTTTCATCTCTTCTTTTGACCCCTTAGGGATAGAATTCTCCAAAATCTTGAAACACGTGCTATTTTGTTTTTATCTGAACACCCAAATACCAATTTTCATAGATTTAACTTTAAAAAAAATACAAATATTTTACGACCTTTTATCCTTGTTCAACCCCCTTGGGGGTGAACTTTCCAAAAATGGTAAAATACGTACTTTTTTATTTTTAACCGAAAGCCTAAATACCAATTTTCATGGCTATAGCTTAAAAACTTCGAATTCACCACACCATTTAACCCCCTTAGGGGTTGATTTTCCAAAAATCCTTTCTTATTGGATTCCTACGTTATAAAAGGTATCTACTGTAAAAATTTGAAATTTTTGTCTCCAGCGGTTTAGGCTGTGGGTTAATAGGTCAGTCAGGACAAGCATCTTTATACAGGGTGAATATAAAGTATGGAACCAAGCGGTTTTATTTTTAATCATTTGCCTCCAGAAAATAATAATTAATATAAATTAAAGTAATATAAAAAATGTGATCGTATTTTCAGAACGAAATTTTGTTTTTGAGTTATGCGATTTTTTTTTTGTCAAAATTGCAATTTATGTAAAAAAAAATTTTGAAAAAATTAAATATGAAACAGGTAGTTGTAATCCTTAGAATATAGCTGTTATGAGAAAAATGATTTTATAGTGGGTTGCCATTTAAAAAAATTATTTTTTTTGTACAACTCAAAAACAAAAGGAAATTTCGAAAAATTTTATTCTTGTTAAATCATCACATTTTTATAGTACTTTATCACTCATCAATTAGTTTCTTCAAAAAATAAATAGTTTAAACAAAAAACGTTTGGTTCCATACTTTTTATTCACCTGGTATAGATGTGAAAGTGAATTTTTCAAAAATATTAAATACTGTAATCAATCCATAATGAAACTCGAAATGAATTAACAGATTCTCTTCTAAAATTATGCGTGTAATTGTCTGTATTGAAATTTTTACATAAAATTAAATCTTGTGGGATTCTCAACCAACAAAGAGCTTTAGTATTATGAAAAAAATAAAGCAGACTTAGAAAATTGCTATTTTCTGAATAAACGTAAAATCACTTGGGTAGCATTAACTCCATCAAATACAGGATGCGCCAGAACTCGCACACAAAAATTACTTCTTCGGCTGCACTTTTTGGCCGGCATTTGACTTTCTCTCTGGGGCGCTAGTTCTGGCGCACCCTGTATAAAACAATGTGCCGCCGGAAATCAAGTTTCTGCCAAATATTTATCTTTCAGACTCCAGTTTCTCATCTTGTAAAGTTTTTTTCTACAATTTTAGTTCATTTAGGGTTTTTTTCTTAGATTTTGTGTATCCAGCTCGTTTTTGCCTGAACAAACGATCTCTCAAATAATTGACTCAATTATAAACTAAAAACGTTCCCGTCTGGAAGAGATCTGAATAGCGCTGAGCTTAAGTGCTTTATTGAAAGAGTGTGTTAACAGAAAGCAACGATGACGACAGCTTTATCCAGGGAAATAGACTTTCAAAAACAAACGGGGAGAATTCCCAGAAACACAAAAACCTCTTAACAACCCCAAACAATGCTCCAATCACGTTTAATCCACTGAATCTGAACTAAATTGTCTCACGATGTGAGATACTTTAATAAGTTTAGAGTAGAATTTTTTTTCTAGTAAATTTTTAACGACAATTTTAAAGTCAAAAAGCAGAGTTGTAACCTTTTGGTAGATAAATTAGCGCGTTGACTGAACACTATTGTTTGTTAATTTTTCCACGAGAGTTCTTCGGTTCGCGCAATGCAAGTTTCAGTGCTTTAAAATACCACAATTTACATTTTTGTAGGTTGATTGAACTTTCTGCGATGCATCAAAGTGGATACCAATTTGTTGAATGTTGAAACCTTTTTAGCATTTTACTACGCATATTTGAACTTTCATTTTTCTCGTTTTAGTTAAGTAAACAAACACTGAAAATTTTTCGTGACGATAATATACATACAGGATGGTCCAGAATACTGAAAACTTTTTTTTTTTGGTAAAACTATCAATTTTTTTGGCAAATAAATGACTATAAAAATGCTATTAAAAAAATTTGAACATTTATTAATTGTTTATACTTTCTAGATAAACATAATAACAATTTTTTTTGAATGGTAACCTACCACAATTTTTTTCTAGACAACAAACTTGTTACAAGAGTTTTTTCTGTGTAATTTTTTTTTGTAAACCTAACACTTTTTGTTAAAAAATGTTTTTTTTGAGTAAACTACGAGTTTTTGGAAATAAATTAATAAATGTTTAAAGGTTGTAAAGGAGCGTTATTAAAATATTTTTTATTTTAATTAATTGTTTAAACTTTTGAGATTAACATACTATTAATGTTTTTCTTAAATAAAACGGTTTTTTATTTATTGTTTTACAAAGATATGTTTATGCATTTTATAAATGTACAAAAATATTTATTGAAAATGTTACAATTTATGTTAAAAAAATTATAAAGTATACAGGGTGCGCCAGAACTCGCGCCCCAGAGAAAATTTTCAAGTAAAATAAGATACCAGGAACATGAAAAAAATGTTAAAAAAAATTTTGACATTTAATTTTTGACATTTGAAATTTTTTTACGTCTATTTAATGATACTGATGATCTTGTATGTTTTTTTACAATTATTTAGTAAAAGAACAAAAATTTTGCCAATAAAAGCCACAAATAATATTGAACAGAATTACAATTTAGGATACAGCTTCCTTGTTTCCTCTTCTAATAGCCTATAGCAAAAAAACTTGGAAAATTATTTTTCCAACAGAAATAAATAGAGTCAAAGTACAAACTTTAAACTTTCATAACCTCGTAATTTTTATAGATAAAATTTTTTAAACATTTTTTCCATGTTCCTGGTACCTTACCTTTCTCTGGGGCGCGAGTTCTGGCGCACCTGTATCTGTTGACAAAACTTTCTTCAACATTCATCAATTTATTTCCAAAAAAAATGTTAGTTTATTAAAAAAAAATAATACTTGCAAGTTAAACATTTTTTTTTTACAAAAAGTGTTAGGTTTAGAAAAAAATTACACTTCTTGTAACGAGCTCGTTGACTAGGAAAAAAATGAATGTGGTAGGTTTCCATTAAAAAAAATTGTTAGTATGTTTATCTCGTAAGTATAAACAAATAATTGATTTAATTTTTTTGAATAGCATTTTTATAGTCATTGTACACTTATAATTTTTGTAGCAAAAAAATTGATAGTCGCGAGAAAAAAATCGTTTCCAGACTTCTGGAAGGTGTGTTTTAATAGAATCGCCCTTAAAAATTGTGTTGAAATTCCAATTAAAAAATTATACATGCTATTAACTCTCTCATTAACATTTTTATGTCGCATTTTCATACGAAATTCGTGTTGCTTTACTGGAAAAATACAATATTAAATATTAAAATTTTGTCTCAAATATTTATCAATGTTACGTTTGTAATCATTTATTTATTATTTGTACGTCTCCGTATCTTTCAGTAAATGATATTTTCTCATCGTTGTAAACATGATCTTGAAATTTTTATTAAATGCTTTCTTGTGATATATTGCAAAAAATCTTAATTCTGAGTTCACTGTTCCTCACACAAGGTTTTTATTTGAAATGAAACATTTTATTTCTACTACACAAATTAACACGAGTACTTTTTTTAATCTATGTGTAGTAGAAACAGAAATAATAAATGAGAGGCTATAAAAAAATTATTTCTACCGAGTTTTGTATAATATTTTTTCCACTACTATCACATTTTATTCCTCAACGTAACATGTTTTAATGCACAACTATTATTTTAGTTGATTTTTTATTATTTACAGTAATTAATAACTTACCTGAGTTATTAACTTGAAATGGAAGTATTATTTTGTTATTATCGTTAATTAGAAAAAAGATTAGTGAAGGGGTTTTTTTAATGAGGAATTTTAAGTCTTTTTTATTTAATTTTGCTTTAATTTTATCTCGAAATAGTTCTACTTGTGATGATAAAAGTTATTAATAATTCTCAAAATATTCTAGATTTCACCTCTAATTCATTATTGCTCTTGGTCAATAATGGAAATGATTATTAACCACTATGAGAAAAATAACTTTACAAGCTCTCGACAAACTAAATTTTACAACTACTAGTGAAAAAAAATGTATTCAACTCCCGAGTTAAAGGCTCAAACTTTCATTAATCAAAAGTTTAAAAAGTCCTAATGTTGAGTCATGAAATTTTCTGTTTTTCTGATATTTTATAAAATTTTAAATTGTTTTATATGAAAAAAATTCAAAACCTTACCTTTGTATCTTTGGCGTAGTATAATTTGCGTCCTTTTAACTTGAAGTACCTTCTCCTCCACCTTTGAAACGACCATGTCTGTTTTAACAAAAACCCCTCCTTGATGGATGCCTGAAAAAATATTTCCAAAAACATTATTCCTGAAAACCGGGATTTTTTTAACATTATAAAGCGGTTTTTATTATTCTAGGAACATTTTGAGTTATTCACACTTGAACAAAAAGGGCCTTAAATTGATGCACAGTTTGAGTAAAGCAGTGCTTTCATAATATCCCGCAGCCCAAACTTCTCACGGAGTTAACCTTTGACATTTTCCTTTATCCCTTCGTCTCAATCCCTTCATAAAAAGCGCTTTTTTTCCTGCAATAATCCCAGGACACAACGCGGTTCGAATTGCTCATCTGTCTTAAATTTCCTTCGATTTATTCTTAAATAAATATGAGGACAATTGGATTTGGAGGCAAAGTTCATATCGGATTAATTTCGATTACACAAGTTTGGAGTTTAAGGTCAAAGGTTAGACGGTTGCGTTTCAGACACGAATAATTTTTCATATGGTTCAAGTTCAGGAATAATTCAATAATGGCAGAAAGGACTTTCTGAAAAACTGACAACATTTCAATAAAACCTGTTTTTTAAATGTTGTTGGTCTTGACAGTTAATTAACTTTTCTTGACCCAATTATTGCTATTTCATTGTGCAGTAGTAATTAAAACACATAATTTAGTAATAATTTTACGCTTTATACATTTTTCAGGTGTTGGGAAAATTGAAAAATGAGAATGAATTGCACAAAGTTAATGTAAAAATATAATCGTGTTGCAGCAACTTTATCCTTTCATCCAGCATGAAAAAAAAACTCTTTCATAAGTTGTCGCAAATTCACCTAAATAAAATTAACTTTGTCCTTAAAACTTATATTTATTTTGAACCTAGCCTTTCGTTTTAAATAGATTGAAATTTCAACTTCAATTTTATCAAAATCAAAACACCGGAGCTTTAAATTAATTGTGTCTTCTTGAAAGCTCCAATCGTTTTTAATTAGAAGTGGTGATGCAGCTTTTCTGATGAGCTTTAATGCAAAAATGTGTAATGATTAATTTTTCAACGTGTAAATGTGAGTTATTTGTAAACAGAATGCGTAATCTACATTCCACTAAACCCTCTTATGCTTCATTATCGAGTCATGAAATATTCAGCTAAACATGGAATGTTTTCAGGATTATTGCAATCCATGAGTTGTTATCTTTCACAAGTTTAAATTTTTTTGTCATTACTATTTTGAGTACCTGAAATTAAAGTGCTGAGTGGTGAAGCAGTGAATTTTTTTTTTCTATTCCTCCTGTTGTTTTGTATACTACTCTATGTAAAATTCTACCTCTATAGCGAGTATTTTTCTGGAATTGAAAAAACAATTTTATTTAATTACAGGTCATTTTCAGATCATAATCTTTGATTAAAAAAATATTATGGTGGGTTGCCATTTAAAAGTTTTTTATTCCAAAACTCGGAAACTAAAAGAAATTTCGAAAAATGTTATTCTTGATAAATGGTCACATTTTAATTGTACTTTACGCTACACTAATTATTTTTTTCGAAAAGTGTTTTTTGTCGCCCTGTGAAATAAGACGATTAAAGCTATTTTCAAGCTTCACTTATCTTTCTTTGAAACAGCTTTAGAATAATGACTTAAGGTTTTCTCTCATGACGATGCTTCACGTAAACTGTAGCAGATTATGCAATAAGGACTTGAAAGGATTAAATAATTAGTCCATCAATTATACTGAAACTAAGAAGTGTCGATGTTGCACGAAAATCAATTACAGGGTCTTCAAGTGTTCCTGAAAGAGGAAAACTCGGATTGTTTTCCTGAAAAAATGTGTGGTTGAATTTTTGTTATTAAGTATCTAGAACTTAATATTTACTCAACTTCTTTTTATCATAAAAATAAACGCCGCGTGTTAGAGTGTTCTACCCTGAAAACATAACACTGAAAAGGGGTGAAATACGTTTCAGATTTTGAATAAACAAGAAAATATTCAGACGTAGATTGAAATTCCCGTCCGTCAGTTTCCATTATTTTTTTTAGGTTCAGACACTCCGATATGAATACAGATTTGGTGTCAAGTCGCGTTTTGTGTGGTTTATTGTGTATTTTTTGGACCTTAAGGTTGAATTTGCAAAGCCAGTGACATCTATTTTAAATTGAAAGAAAACATGAAAGCTTATGTCAACGCTAAATTCTAAAATCTTGGTGAAAATTTTTAATATTTGATAGTTTCACCGTTGCAATAAATCTAGAACAATGTTGCTGCCGTCAATATTAAATAGCCATAAATATTTTATTTCTGACTTTTAATTTCCTGTTTGCGGATTATTACCCATTTACGATGTCGTCACCCATTGTGGTGTTGGGTTTTATGCAGTTGAAAATCCATAACGAAGGCTTTTATAATAAAACTTTTAACAGTTTTCCTTTGTGTCGATACATATTTAGTGATAAATTTATGTCGACAAAAGCTGCGAAGCTTTTTCACTTTATTGAAATCTTTTGTTTGGAGTTTTTCAGCCTCATCAAAATTTCGTAGAACTACGAAAAGAAGCGATTTTTGAAATGTTATTGCAATTAATGAAATATTATTTTCTTTTAGCTAAAACTAATTTGCGAATAATCAGCAAATAATACTCATTTATAATTGTTTTATTTATTTATTATAAAAATATATTATACAGTGTTTTACATCTTGTTAAATTCTAAAAAAATCGTATCAAAACAACTGAAAATAAGATAAAAAAATTATTAAATTTGCACTACATAATTGAAAGTAAAGAAAATAATGAACTAAGGTGAATAGAGAGCAAATTAAAAATTAATTCGTTGTTAAAAGTCAAAAGAGCAATATATTTTTTTACTTGAAAAACTCGAAAAATACGTAATTTTTTAAACTTGACCCAATAAGATTTTATGCTCTTTTTGAGCCTTTAGGACATCTAAATATGTAAAAAACGTTATATGGATCAATTTCAAAGTTGAACAATTCTTTATCCTTTTTCGAGATTTTTAAGAATTTGTAAAAATGGTCAATTTACCTTAAGTCGTAACAACGCTTAAAATATAGTTTTCTAGACGTAAAATTACGCGCTGAACACAATGCAACAAGTTAAAATACTCTACGATGCATAGTTTTTGAGATATTGAGTAATAAAGTTAAGAATAAGGTCAGAACACTATATCTGATTATAACCAAAAAATCAACATTTTTTGATTCTTATGAAAAACTAGTACTATATGTAAAATTAACCGGAAAACACGCCTGTACAAACTGCTTTGACCTAGGACTCATAGTTTTTGAGATATGAATTTTTTTTTGAAAAAACTAAAAATGGCTCTGTACCCGGA